>NC_133232.1:8970000-9273750 GCF_040436345.1 Pagrus major
TGGCCTTACAATGTTTAGCAAAATGTGTAGAAGAGGCACAACATCTAAAACAAATATTGTTCTCTTTCAGAAACGTTTTGCGTTCTCCGATGGACTTCTCACGAAAGGCTCTGCATTTCAGGAGGGCATGAGGTTTTTTGTGCACTGGGCATAGTTCGTTACAGTCATCTCTATTCTTTGAATTCCCATATGACTCGTGACTGGGATTTGGAAACACCTCTGTTTTATGCACTGACACTTCTCTCTGTCTGTTAAATTTCCAGGAGGGTTTCTCAGGTCTGGGTGCAGGGTCAAGGTGAGTGGCAAAGTTAAAGCTTGGGTCATTTTTAACAATGGCCTCTTGACTAACAAAATCTACAAAAACATGAAATGGGGGGAAAGAGACCTGATATTCACGTTTGTAACTTGCACCGACTGAAACCCACTTATCTTGCAGGTAGAAGGGGAGTTTTTGAACAATTGGGTTCAAACCCCTTGCAGAGTCCAGGAAAGAGAGGCCAGGGAGGTCTCCCTCCTCCTTGGCACTCTGGAGCTCCATGAGTATGTCACTGAATTTCCTCAGCTTCACATAGTCTCTGTTTGTGATCTTTGGAAAATTGTCAATTCGTTTAAACAGAGCATCTTCAACTACCTCTGCTGAGCCATAACATTGGTCAAGTCTCTCCCAGATCATCTTTAGCCCAGCATCTGGACGGTTGATGTGTATGGCTCTGATTTGTTCAACATGCTCAGCGGATTCCTTACCGAGCCACTTAAACAACAGATCCATCTCCTCACTTGCTGTTAAATCCAAGCCCCTTACTGTGTTCTCAAAAGAGCGTTTCCAGGCTCTGTAATTCTGTGGTTCATCGTTGAAGTGAAGGAGACCCGTTGCTACAATTTCCCGACGAGCAAAGTATCTGACAAATTCACTGATGTTTCCATCATCGTGGCCTGAATGCCTGGAGTTGCAGGTGGGATCATAGTTGTGACCTGATTTTTGTTGTGTCCAATTGTGTTTTCTATTACGGTCATCTGGAGGTGGATGGGGGGGCAAGAGAGATGGAGCTGGAAGGTGGTGCCTATACACAGGTTGTTTGGAAAGAATTTTTGTTTCTGGTGAGGGTTCACAGTCTGCTGGGTTGGTGTGTGAGGGATGAGTACCACCAGGGGGGTCAACTATATTAGCTGGAGGTTTATCAAATGATGGGGGCTCTTGTATTTCAGTTGTTTCATTCTTTACAAACTGGGCTTGAGCCATGATATACTTTTCAGTCCGGTGTGAACTTTCAAGAGAAGGCAGATCATCTAAAACATGTCCAATGCTTTGTTCATCTTTTTGTGATTTAACAGCAGCTTCTAAGACTTCTGCTTCTGCTGTGGCCGTAGCTGCCTCTTTCTCACATTGGAGGAGTTCAATGGATGCCTCTAACTGAGCCTTCTCTAGTTTTAGAGTTACTTCTTTCTGAGCAAAGGTTAGACGAGTCTTTGCTGCCTCCGCTCTTGCTCTTGCCTTGGCTGCTGCTGAACCAGTAGAAGAACATGAGGCCTGAGATCTTGTATTATATGATTTAGCAGACATGATGGCGTTGATAGCTTCTGGTGAGACACTGCCGTGGTAGCCGTGCTTAGCTGATGCGTTGTGGCGTCTTGGAAGTGTCCGTTGATAGCCTGCTCAGCGTTACCTTGTTCGCTGAGATGCCGTCGTTTCACTGTTCTGTCCTCAATGCGTAGCATGCATGTGTTGACAGGCAGCTAAACTCTTCACTCCAAACAACACACTGGGTATTCCTTTTGCCAGTTTTATTAATGAAGTAAAGTGTGAAACTAAAAGAGATAGACAAAATAATACAGTCATGAATATTGCATTTATGGAGATGCATAAACCATAAAATAAACATTTACCAAAGCCTAGCATGACTAACTAAATAGCTCACTCAAAGTAGGCTAAATACATGTAAACACATAACACAAATAAGTACACAATGCACCAGTAATATTCTGCCACATAAGGCTCAAGCATATAACCGTAAATTAACATGTAAACAACACGTACCGACGATGCAACTCGAAGATGTATGCTGGAGTGGCTAGTCATAGCTAGAAGCTGACAAATGTGCTGCTCCGAACTTCTTTGTTGTTGCTTTTCTGTCACTTCCTGCATAAAGGTTTTATTCAAAATTGACAAAGCCTAGCCGCTGAACCAAAATCGGCCAGTAGATGGCGGTACTGCCATTTGACTCACTTATTTTTAACTTACTCAAATGAAGCATCATGAAATATATGAAATTAAACACATCACATCCTTTTTTAACTGATTTTAACTTTTTATCTGAATCTTATTAATTAAACTGAACAGTGAGGAAAACTAAATGTTTCTAAACGTAACACTAGAACAGAAAAGCTGGACAGGATGTAAAAGACCAAGAGTGGACCCATTTATGCTCCGTTTCTTCTGTCATTTCTTCAGACTGATATCATGTGAATTACTTCCAAGGTCATGCACCATCTCTGATCACTAGCTTGATGCAGCTCATTGAACTGTCAAGACAGATGCACAAGATCTGAACTCTCAGGGGAATTGACAGGTGAAAGGAAGTAATTCCCATCATCTTCAAACTACTTTTCCAAACTAAAATGTCTTACAATTCCAGGAAATTACCGTTGTTGCGCATAATTGATCCCATTAAAATGTGAAGATTTTCAATTTTTAAATAACCAATAAAACAACTTAATCGCTTCCATTACTCTAAGTATTAAACTCAAACCTTTGTCCTTGAATGGACAAAGACTTTGCTCAACACTTCATTATGTGAAGAAAGTCTGCATTAATACTTTTGTCTCGTGCAGATGTATTTCATGAGCCGTCTGCAGACTATTTTTAGATATTTCCTTTAATGTAAGCACACACAGGGATCAGAAAACCAGACATAGCCATTGAAAAAACCTTGGGTGTAAGATTATGCTTTCAAAGTATTGCCTGATGCCTTATTGATCCCTGTAGGAAAAAAAACAATCTCCCGTATGCCTTGTCGACATGGTGGTCAGGGTCAGCCAACACAGATCTGTGTTAATAGAGCGGCGACCTCGAAGCAGTCAGATGGTCAGTGATCTGCTCAAGGACACAAGGAACCATGAATTGACAATGTGACCTCACATTCGTGCAGGTTGATGGGTTGAATGAGCTCACCATCACATGTCCTCCGCTTGTATGTTGACCAGCCTTGTCGAACCATGTCTTAAGATTAATTATCGTCCCCAAGTCCAGATCAATTTCAATTACTTAGGCTACTGCTTAAACAACAACACAGTATATAATATATTGTATACTGTATATGTTGTCTTAACAATCAGCCAAATTCACTGACAGGCATTAGACTCAGCCACTGAAAGTTTCATGTGTTTAAAGTGAATGATTAGATCTTTGCAGGCTTTCATGTGGTATTTGCTCCAGTTAACTCAACTCAACTTTATTTATATAACTTAATAAAAATATGCAGCCCAAAGTGCCACATAGCTAAATTGAAACAACACAGCCCAAAATTAACAGCGATACATTACAGGACTAAAAATTAAAACAATTAAACAATTCAATGTCACAAAAACAAATCAATAGAAAAAGACAATGTGGATAAAAAAAAAATTGTAAAAACAAGAACAATTATTATAATTTAAAAACTAAAGCTATAAGATGACTTCAAATTAAAAGCTGAATAAAAAAAAATGGTCTTTTCAGTTCAGTTGGCACTTCTACCCAAAACATTTTGTACACTAAACTTGTCTGAGCTTCTTTTTGGTTGAGCAAGTCAAAGTCCGGTCAAAAAATCCTAAAAAATGAGCTTAAAGAGGCTAAAAAAGGATGGAGGGTTCACCTGTATGATCAATGTCTTCACTTTTTAAAAAAATGTTTTCAAGTTAATGAGCGCATTGTAATTGAGATTCAAGAAAAGCAGTTATAGTATGGATTACACGCATTTCACCAATTGCGCTTCCATGTGTTCATTTGATCAGTAAGACATAGACTTGTCTGTAGTAGTCCAAATATTCCATTCAATATTTCTGTGAAGGTTTTTGACAAAATCAAGTCTTCTTCAATCTCGAAAGCAGCATGAGACATTATAAACTTTATATTACATTTCCATTATCCAGACTTACTTATTAGGGCAATAATTAGGTTAAACTGTCTTAAAGTGTAGCAATCATTATGTTTAATCAGTAACAGTGAAAACGGAACAGCAGTGTCTAATGACAAAGATTATATGATTAACATCTTACTTCCCTACCACTGAATTATAATATAAATAAAAAGTGGTTGTTAATGTAATATAGATATGTTTTTTAAAGTATACATGAAGCCATATTAAAAGAGTTGATAACTGTGACAACTGACTGCTTATTTGCAGCAGGGGTTATGTACAGTATAGGTCATACATCTGTTCTTCTGAAATGCAGGAGGAGGATCTGGAATTAAAATATTATACACAGATAACCTTCCCCTCTGTCTCCTGTGTTTCACCTCCCCCATGTCTCTGTGGTGGGCACAGTCCTGCTGCAGCGTCACCTCCATGACTCATTACTGCAGTGACTCCAGAGTAATTGCTCCTGAAGTTCTGCGATTGCTCCCCATGATCTCTGGCATGCAACCAAACGTGCCACCCCGAGCTGTCGTGGGTTGTTAGAGCTCGCTCCACCACAGAAAGCGCTTCAGACCTAAACTCCATACAAAACCAGTTATCATATAATGATCCAGTGATAATCGTGATCAAAATGGCTGATTAAAGTGATATTATCCTGGTGACAGTTTTTTTCGTTTTCATGATTTATAGTGTTTTTTATCTACTTTAAGTTGCTGTGACTTCACATATAATTAAGATAAACTTAGAAATCCACAAGTAAATCTGTGTCGTGGTGACCTAAATTCTGTGTGTTTGTGTGTCCGTGTGTGTGCAAGTGTGCACGTGTGTGTGGCTTGCCTCATCCTTGATGCCAACCTCAGAGGTGATAAATGTGGCCTGTCCCTGCCCGCTCATCGACAAGGCCAGACTCTGTGAGGCTGTCTTCCAATGATAATGGTTGCGAACGGGTGATAAAGTACAAGACAGATGTACCTCAAGCCCCCATGTACCCCAGAGATTTACTGTGGTGGACTCTGGAGGGGGGGGACGCCACACCTCACATCTCCTCGGTGTCCTCTTTCCATTTCACTTCCAGCACATGGAAAATCATCCTGTGTTTCTGTCTGCTTCACAAAATCATTCAACCGCTGACATACTTCTTATATTTCCACTCAAGTAATTTACAAGTACCTTAAAGTTGTACATATGTACAGTACTAGAGTAAATGCATTAAAGTATGATCCATTACTGTAATCTACTGCTCATTTTTCAAAATTTTTAAAGAAATAAACAAATGTTCTGCAACAAACTGAAGCAACACACATGAAGATATTGGAAAACCTCTTGCTAACATGCTCACTTTCATTTTAACCACTTGGATAAGTTCAGTTAGGCACTTTTGAATGACAGTCTAGCTGCTAAAGGCCCAATCTTAATAACGTGAATGAAGGAAGGAAAGAGATGAAAAGGAGCGCTGAGATTGAACTTGGCACCGTTCAGCTCTAAAATAATTTTCCCTGGTCAGCCTGTCACACACGGTGACATAGAAGCAATTTTCGGTACTGAACAGGACCGTCTCCTCTTCTTTTCTACCCAAAGTGTTGCAAAAGCCCTCCAAGGACTCGTGTTCCAAAAACCGTCTCCCTGATAAAGTCAATAGTTGTCAAGGGGTGGCACAGACAGCTCAGTGCGAAAAGTGACTCAGAGCTGCTCCAACAAAAGAGTTTTTTTTCTCGACTTTTCAAGGTCTGACATCGATGAAACTTTGAGTAGGAGTAGAAACACAGTCAGAGAGATTTCAAAGCATCACAATATAACCATGACTTCTACATGTCCTTTAAGAAGTTGGCAAGATTTGGATGTAAAGACAAGTTTTTGTCACTTTATAAAACACCCACACTCAACCTGATTGGTTCCTTCTACCTCAGTAACTCTCAACCGTCTCTACATAAGGTGTGCATCAAATTCAAGAACACCAAGTTGGGGTGGTGAGTGTTTCTGCTGCAGGAAGCATGACCAGCTGTACTACTAGTCACCAACTTTGTCTGTCTGCCACTTGGTGCATAGCAGGTCGTCTTCAGTGTGTTTGTTGAAGCTGCTGTTGCTGTTGCTGGAAACAGGGTTGATGAGAATGAACTCTACAGTAAATGTTCAGTAAAACTCAAACAGTGGACTCTTTTTGTTTACGCTGTGGTCGTCTGGCCCAACTGAATGATTTGAGATGCATCTCATATGAACACAGCGAATGTTTTACGTCTGCTCTCTCAGTACCCAGCCATGTTGTTTTCTGCTTTACGGAACGCTTCCCCTGGCAGTTTTTCCACTGGGGTTTGGGACCACCTTCTTGCCCAGCCTGGGGTAGGAGGCTGATGATGATGGTCTGTGCGGCTGGTGTGGGCCATGGGGGTTGAAGCAGGGACCCGCCAGTCGACAGCCGTGGGACTGCGTGGACCGGTGACAGATGGGAGAGCAGGAACACAGAGTCCTTGAGCTGGTCCCGCTGTTTCCTCTCTCTTCCTCTCTTCATCACTTTTTCTTCTGCTGTATCTCCCGTTTTCTCTCTTACAGCACACTTGCTTTTTTGATATCTTTCTCCCTCTGTCTTTCTATGAATCCGTTTCTTTTTGCGCCTCCATGTCTCATCTTTCTTTGTATCTTCTCTCTTCCTTTTAACTTTCCTCTGATATAGCTCTCTGTTATCATTCAATCAGCATCATCTCTTTTCTTTGTTCCCTCTTTCACTGTTCTTTCTCTCCAGCCATTAGTCCTCTTTTCTCTTTCCTAAATACCACTTGTTCTCTTTTGTTCTCTAGTGTTCTTCATCATCGTTTTGTGTATCACTCACAGCTCTTTCATCTGTCCTCGTTACAGATTTTCTACTTTTAGTCTGTCGCTCTTTTTCTTACTCACTCATTCTCTCCATCGATCTCTTTAATATGCAGTGTTGTAGGTGAAAAAAAAATAATCTCACTCACTCTCGTTCTACTTAACCTTACTCCCATGTCCTTGTTTTCCTGTCTTCCATTTCAGCCCTCTCTCTCCCTCGTCTTCTCTCTCCGTCCTTCTTTGTGTGCCTTTGGGCTCCACAGGGGACTCTTCTCATGTGATCTCGCCCATCCTTCAGCACGAAACATACAACTCACACACACATACACACACACGACTGGAAGCGCTCTCGTAGCCCAAATGCACCTGGAGGACACATACTCGATTATACTCTCTGCTCTGACAGCCCGAAGCGATCGTGCACACTTACTGTGACACACTCGTCATACAGCACAGATGCATAGAGGGAATTATGAGCTGCACATTTTGTTCTCATTTTTTTTTAACACCCAGCAGAGCCTCATCCATACACACTCTCAGAGCACCACGGATACTTCCAGACACTCTCTCTGCATGTTTTCACACAGCCTTCAGACCTAAAGCCAGCCTTTATGTAACCCTGCACAAGTCTAATCCATTGCGTGACCAGTCCAGTCAAAACATCCCAACTTGTCCCTGATCCTTTTTCAGTTTCTGCTCTTCTTCCCGCTAAGAGGTGGAAGCTGTCCTCTTACTCTTACTTTAGAATTAGCCCTCAGGACTCAGCCGACCTAAAAAGTCCTTTTAAAGCCGTAATGAGTTAGCACGGTTAACCAGCTTTCATGGCAGGGATGTCACTGAGCAGGTTGAGTTTGTACTGTGGAATAATGGAAGGAATAGTTGAAAAGCATAGTTTTGGGGATGGTGATGTCTGTCTGTCAGGTTGTTGGACACTTCGGTCCAGATTGAAATATCTCAAGTACTGCTTGATAGATTGCCATGAAATTTAGACACTCATGGTCCTCAGAGAATGAAGCCCATTGAGCCTCTATTGCAGGTGTGCCCAAACTTTTTTCCCTTGGTGGGCCAAAACTTAAACTTAATGGTGAGCCAGGGGCCAAAGCAAACACCTCAAATTGCACTAGGATCCCATATTCCCCTAATTGACTGATTTCCTGCACTCAGAGTCACTATGCCTGCTGTGATCAGCCCATGAAAAATAATTTGAATATGTATGCATTAACTAATATAATATGTATATATAATGAGCATATCAAGTATATAGATTTGATGGTACTGTCAGGTGTGGCAAAATGGTTAGGACCCAAATGCAAAAACACTCAGGAGGCAGGCAGGATAGGGAACAAATAACAAGCTTTCAATGACAAGCCGAACACCATAATATAATATAATCCAAAAACCAAGAAGTGCAAATTCAAAAATGCAAAGTAGTAACACAAAAGCTAAAACAAAGGAAAAAACATGAGGAACAGGAATGAAAAGCCAGGAATAAAAACCAGAAACATACCACAGGAAGACACAGGAACAGGCTCATGGGACTAGTTCCTAATTTCTAGCAATGTAAATCGAAGGTTTCTTCATAGTAAAAACAATCTGAACTCAAATGTCCACATTAACTTTTGGGGATTTCATTTGCAACAGAACTTCAGTTAATTCGCAGATGCCTTTCTAAGCAATCAAAAAGTTGCCTTGGAAGTCTCTGACATTGTGGTGATGGATGAGTTATTCATTGTTCTTTCTAATTAAGTACTTTAGTCCATGTTTCAGTGTTTTTCTAACCAAAGCCGGGACTCTCAGCTCTTCCTCTGGAGCTTTCTCGTCTCGCTCACTGTTCCCAGACACCACAGCTGGCAGCGTTTGATGACACCGAGGCTTTTGGGACCAACAACTGTCTCACTCGGCTACACAGCAACTTTGTCACAATCAGACGAGCTAATTAGCCCTGAGCATGGAGATTAGTCATGTGGAGGTTTGGGGAGGTGACGCAACATGCAGTCACATGCAAGAGATGAAGGTGCATTAGCTGTAAAGCGGTTAAAATCAGAAGCAGTAGACCAAAGATAAAGTTGTATGTGTCTGATATAACAGCTGATTCATACAGAAAAACTGCTAATTTGACAAACTTTGTGAACTAGACAGTCTGCACACTGGACCGTGGACATTTGTTTACCAGGATTAGGTTAAACAGGTTTGAAAACACACAATTTTATACATTTTTTAAACTATTATGATTACATTTGTCAGATGCTCTTGCTCTCGAAGGTTAAAAATAATCCATTATATCCATATTGTAACTGAATTTTAGACCCTGCTTGCACAAATTAACATTTCCAGTGCCAGTGCTAATGAGAAGGGGAGAAGGGGTCACGATGTCAAGAAAGTAGGCTAATATATATCATAAAGTTTCTCAGCTCAAACAAGCTATAAAGCATGTCAGGTTATTTTTAATCTGAATCTGCAGACTCTGAAGTTTAACAAGTTTTAATTTCAAAAGTTTCTCTGTTCAGCCTGGCTAAAGAGGAATTTATTATCCCTGAAGTGATGAGGGTTAGTCTCCACAGCTTCTGTAAAGATTGGTATGAACACAAGATTTGGGAAATCTCCTCAAGCTACCAGCAACGAAGCCAGAGAGAAAGTTTAGAGAAAAGTCCCATGCAGCAGCTCAGTTTGGCCTGAGGCAAAGCACAGAGAGACACACTCTGTGTTACTGCAAGAAAGTAACTCCACATGTAGTAAATAATGTAACTGCAGCGTTTCTTGCTGCCTGAGGGAAAACATTTGCTCACCTCAGAGCTGCGAGGTCAGGGTTCAGCTGCAAAACAGCAGAAAACCCTCTGACTCCTTGACCCCCTTCAACTGTCTCAAATCTTTGATAAAACCATGAACTGATAGCTTGTCTCATACATCATTATCTGCTGCAGTCTTTTACACTTAGAATGGATGAAGATAAGAGTGATCAGGGGTGATAGGAGGCCACCAGCTCTGATTGAAGTCAACATGAATATATTCAACACTTTCAGGTGAAAACATGGTTTATATTTAGACTCTCTTCATCACGTATTCACAGAAGGTATGGCAACTTTCATCAATTATTTATAAGTAATAATAACAGGGTGCAGCATTTACTTGCCAGACATAAACAGGATGATAGGTGATAGTTTTAAAAACTGGCGTCCTATCCTCTGATAACCTTATTTTGAAGAGAAAAGTGAAGAAACATGCAAGCAACGATCAGGAGAAAACAAAACTCCATCCCACCAACTGACTGCATTTCATCTGGACTGGATAAACTCTGCACCACCGGCCCCTCTATGCATGTCATGTTACTGTATATTTTACACATTACACTGACATGAAAAAGCCTCAAGACAACAAACATAATTTACTCTGAGCTGCCAACATGTCATATATTTGGCACATTAAAGAGTAAGTGAAGAAACAAGAAGCATCAACATGTCTATTTATTAATTAGCAGTCACCCTGCTCTGTATGACTAAGGACTGGGGCTTGTCCCGGTCCGTCAACACAGCAAGTTCGGACTGGAGCCAAGAGCCTCAAGGTCAACGCTGTCTCATCAATTTCACAGCTGAAGCAGATGGTTGTGTCTTTGAGTCGTTCCTCCGGAGAGCCTGCGAGGCTCGGTGCAGCAGGCGAGCACAGACCGGGGCGCACACAGTGGCGCTAATAGTGAAAGAAAGTGTGCTGGACTCGGGGCAGGGAGAGAGCCAGCGTGTTTCGAATGTTCCCAGTGTGGTTCAGGAGGTCCAGTTCTCATTAAAATCAATTCTCTTTCCTGCGAGTTGGAAGTGAGTTCTGGGTTCAGGGCTTGTCGGGCCACTGTGAGCGCTGGCTTGTTTCCAGCCGCTGAGCTGGAAGGAAAAGCTCATGCCTCTGGAGTGAGAACACACAGCCAGAGCCTCATGTAAAGGTAATGTTCAAAAGCTCTGCAGGAGCAGCTCAACGCGCAGGACGACACTCAAGATTAGTCTGTGCAACTTCCTGATTTGAACTATGGCCTTTCAAGTTGTTATAGTTAACAGGATAATACCAATTTGTTTAATAAGGGTTTTACTTAAGCAGCGAAGCCGACAATGTTGTTGCTGCTGAGAGTGTACTGAGAATATGTTCTGGTGCCATGTAACACTTGAAGCAAAATGGAGCAGGGTAGTTAAACACGCAGGGTTAAATAGTGTTTGTCTGTCTACGCCTGGTTGAACAATGAATCTAAAGCATCAATGTCACGATAAAGGTAGTAAGAGAGTCTCTGTTTCGAAGGACTCTTGAATCTGTTCCTGTGTGTGTAACCGACATGGACGCATCACACTTGGGGAAACACTTTGCCCGAGCAAAACAAAATGGCAACTGAGCAGGAGCTGACAAAACAAAATGTTTACCGTGAAGGACTCTCCATCTCTCTCTGTGGAAGTTGTTTTCATGTTATTAGAGAGCACCATCTGAGTCCTGACAGCTCCAACAGTGCTGACGCAGTGCTCACACCGGCATGTTTTTCATTTGTATTTTTCAGCACAGAGCCAAAGTTTTTAAATCATTTGTGTCTACAACATCAGTGAAGGGTTGGTAAAGTATAGTTTATGTGAGGGAGCAACTGTGCTTGTGGCATATTACAGTAGGTTAAGGATAGGAAAATATTATGATTGCAATTTTTTTTTTTTAAAAGCAGTTGATCTGTGACAGAATGAGGACTCTGATCTGCCACATGTCCAACCCAATCGGCAGAATAAATGTTTTTTTGTAAACCATGAAATGTAACTTTACATTTCTTTTAATTTTCAATTTTATATTGTGACATCACTGTGTTTGTGCTCTGGTTAGGGTTAGGAAAAGATCATGCTTTGGCCTCTGTTGCCACAAATGTGGCTGGAAATTGTCCTGTTGTCTTGTAAAAAACATCTTGTTTTGTTGCCACTAATTCAGATAACAAATGTCCTGATGTCTCATCAAAAATATCTTATTTTGACGGCATAAACACGAGTGAAAAATGTCCCTATTTCTCATTTTAAAAAAATCATCCAGTATGTTGCCACTAACACAGAATAAAAATGTCTGATGTCTCATCAGAAATATCAGATTCGTCACCACATTGTCCTGATGTCTCTTCAAAAGTATCCAGTGGTACAGGCTTACAAATGTTAAAACGCAATCTTGAACAGTGGTCTTTGGCTTGGCAAATGTTACTCGCCAGCTGTAACACTACCAAATTCCAAAGTAAAATTTCAACATTTTATTCTGGCTGGAAAGTCAGATGGGCTGCACAACTATCCACCACCACATTCGTAACCTCTCTCTCCACATCCCAACATAAAGGGCATACTTGTTCGTTGGTCGGCACTGGGCCTAAATTACATAAATGTTCAATATGAATGTAATGCTGTGGGATACTGGACTGAGGCAAAACGCACCAGCTGTGCAGTGGCATATGACGCATGTCATTTGATGCCTGTAGCTCCCACCAGATGCTCCATGCAGACCAGAGAAGAAGTCAAGATACAGTAGGATGTCTGTGCCTGAGACAGCTGTCCCAGTATCTGCGGCCACTTCCAATGCTCCGATTCAGAGCGCCTTCAGTGGTATCATTAGCATTAGAAGTGATCAAAAAAGGAGCGCAAAAGTCAGGGCTACGTCTTTCAGACCAAAGCAGTTATTACCATAATAATAAATACCTTTTTACTGCATGCTGATCTCTTGTTTAGCATATCAAACAAGGACAGACAGGAGATGGGATCAGTCGCCCGTGTCTGCTTATTATGGTCCTTTCAACAGCACTCCAAGCCTTTTGTTCTCAGGTCTTGACCCATCTCACCCAAGTGGACGCTTTGCATGAGGATGTAAATTCCTGTTGGAGATAGCAAAGTGCAAAGTGAGGTGCACAAAGGCAATCAAGAGAACTGCTAATAATTTATTGCCGTGGCTTTTATCTCAGGCTCTTGTTCGCAGTGTTCACCTCTCGTTCCCTCTATTGTCTTTGGTTCAGTCAAGGGCGGATTGAGCTGCTCTCTCACCGCCCTGGAAGAGGATTGAAATACAAAGCAATGCCAATTGAATTATCCAAATCTTTGATGTAGCACCGTTCACATCAAATGATTCACAACAGCTGATCGCTGAGATCTATTATGTGCAATTACTGTCAATTTTAAAGGTTTCTGCTTGACATTTGTTTAATGTTTCACTAATCTCTCTCTCTTATGTCACCACTGACAACAGGGGCCACCAAAGACATGGGGAAGATGCTTGGTGGGGAGGAGGAGAAGGACCCTGATGCTGCGAAAAAAGAAGAGGAAAGGCAAGAGGCACTAAGGCAACAGGAGGAGGAGAGGAAGGCCAAATATGCAAAAATGGAAGCAGAGAGAGAAAACATCCGACAGGGCATCAGAGATAAGGTAAAATATACCTCAGTACAGCAAACAAACATAACAGGTGTTTTCCGTAAAGGGTTAGGATAGATTTAAGAAAGAAAAAAATGGGAGATGACCAGTTCTACCATGTTAGCTGCTGCACGACCTCTCCAGGGCAACACTACCACTTATTTGATAAAGACCATGCATGACCTCATTATTTAAAAAAGGGTCCTGTAAGAAGGAATGTTTTTAGGGGACATTAGGGGCTGTGTATGAACATATTCAGTAGACTGTGGTGTCTGGGACTCTATGAAACTGACAGTCCTGCAAGCATCTACTTTGAGTATTGATTCCCTAGGTGTGTAGAGATGTGAAAATAAGCAGAATCTGAATGTCTCTCACAAGCTCGATTTTTTTTTTCACACAACATTTATCACTTTTCATGTGAAAAACCACTTGGAGAGACTTTCTGTAAGTGTGCCTTATTATCCCCATTCGTATGGTTGATCTTAGCTAGCCTCCCTGTTTAATGGCAGGCTTTTTGCTCCAATTTTGACTGACTATTTAGAACAGTTGAGGTAACAACGTAGCATAATGTTGGACTAGATTAGTTTGAAGCGACCCAAATGCCAGAATAAATGTTAGATGCAAACCATTGATATGTTGAAACTTACAATGTCTCTATGTTGCAACTTTATCATAAGTTTTTCATTTTATGTTGTGACAGCACTGCTAATGATCTGGTTAGGGGTTAGTAAAAGGTGTTTTGGCTTACACACACGTGGTTTGTCGCTCACAAATGTTACACCACCTCGAACAGTTATCTCTGACTGTTTGAGGTGGTGCTGTGGGCAGCTGTAGTTCAGGAGGTACAGCGGATCATCCAGTAATTAGAAGGTTGCTGGTTCGATTCCCCGCACACCAATACAATGAAGGTAGACTAGGTTTCTTCTACTGCAGGCTGAATTCAGACGAAGTTTGACTAACCCAGATTAGATCATTCTGCTGTCTCATATATTTGGTTTGCTCTAAACCTTTGCCGACCAGCAGCTTTGTAAACCCAAGTGTGCTGTTTGCTGTTCAGTTAACACATACAGGACTCCTGGGGATGAAAGTCAGCTTTAAAAGCTTTGTCCTACTGACCCTTTTCTTGTCGCGCCAAGACCATCTTATCTTTGATAAATTCATGCTTACTATTTAATTCATTGGTAATAAAATGTTAATTGATGTATCAAAGTGCAGCTTGCAGTCAAATATTCCTCTTGACGTTGCTAATATTTCATTGAATGTTTGACTTGAACATTTTCTGAGGAGTCTCACGCTGAGTTTAAAACTTTACCATCTGTAGCTCATGTAAAGCTTTCTTTGGAGGATCAGCTCTGCACTCCACTGAGTCCCAGCGATTCTTTTGAAAACAATTGTGAAAGAAAAGGGAGGAGGGAGACGGAGCGATATGACAGCATATCTTTGGAAAGTGTTTGATTATAGTGAGCGGAGAGGGGCTGACTAAGCGTGACTGTCTTCACTTCAACTGAGGCGAGCCTTTGTTGGAACAAGTCTGAGAGTGAGAGAGAGGCCGACTGAGACAGATAGCGAGAGAACGAAACAGAGCGGCATGAAGGGAAAACAGAGAACAAACAAGGGAGCAGAAGGAGGTACAGAGGAGATATCCATCAACCCATCACACCAGTGTTGTTTTCTGTCATAATGTCAGGAAGAAACAATTTTGGTGTTGAAGTAAGATTTATCTTCTTAAAACTTGTGCAAGAGTGCCTTCAACCGTTCAGTTAATCAGGCTGCTTTGTTTGTTTATCTCACCCAAATCCTGCAGAAATGTGTGTTTGATTTAAAGTCAAAAGGATAAATAACTGATATCTTGTCTATCTGATCAGCTGCCTCTCTGTTTTGCATTAGTTGATAGAGGTTTTTGTGGGAAACATGATGCCTTCTGTTTTTTAATTAGTTATTCCTACATTTGCCAAATGTGGCAGCCTGAGTGGTTGGTGTACAGTTAATATTAAGCCAAATAACTTGGTTAAAGTAAAGGAACGCTAATGATCATGTTTAAATAACAAAAACAGGACAGCCTTCTCTCACAGCCAAAGCGTGTAATAGAGGATGGATTGGCTCACCTGGGGGCAAAAAGTACAGGCGTGTATGACCGTGCAGCACCAGCAGAAGTGAAAGAGCCAGAAAGTCCTCAATGGGAGGCGGTTTTAAGTATTAGTTTTAAGCAAAATTATGATCTTTTCCTCGACCTAACCAAGTAGTTTTGGTGCCTTTATTTTGAAGGTTTAACCAAACATCGCATTCCTAAAAACCCCAAGCCAACATAAAAATATATATATTTATGGAGAGTGCCAACGTCATGAATATTCTGATAATTATGAGAAAATGCCTCTTTGGGGACTAATGAAATTAATATACTTCTTTTACCGCCTCTTAAGTCCCCAGTGACAAGGTGTATAGAGGGGCTTGGGTTTCAAAGATACCGCACAAATAAGCACGGCCCTGATGCAGGCAGCCTAGTTAAATGGTGACTTTTGATGCTCACTCAGTTGTAGAATCACAATTTCCCTCAACTCGAAAGAACAAGGGCAACTAAGAACTCTCGACAGGACCTTAACAGAGCGGAGATTCTGGCTGAGAATCTGTTTGGTTGAGGTCTGCAGAGTGTCAAGGACACTGAAGAATCAGATATGAGAATGAGACTAACCTGGGCGTCATTCCCCGCTTCTCTTAAAGGAATAGTTCACTTTAGAACTAAATTCAGTCATTATCGACTCACCCTCATACTGATGAGAAGTCCATATAATGGGCGTAAATGTGCCCGAGATGAAAAGGTCCATAAACTACACAAAAACTTTGTAATATTCCTCCATACTGCTCGTCCGCTGCAATCCAAGTGTCCTGAAGTGGCGACATCCAGAGTTTACTTGAAACGACGTCATTTAGTACATTTTTCTAGCCTAAACAGTCACTATACTATATTTGCCTGGAGGCATGCTCCCGCGTGCACACGAGTCTCCTTCACAGCCATATGCACTACGGAAGCCGCGCCAGACAAGATCAACAGAACTCGCGATAGATACACACCGGTATTTACATCCTGCTGTGAGCGACCGAGTGACACACAAACACAAGAGGGATCTGCCTGCACTAGTAATTTTAAACTTTGAAACTCACAGCAGGATGTAAATACCGGTCATTGACGCTCGTTATATGGATTATTGCTGCAGGAGGGTACCCCTGCGGGTCTCCAGCTGCACTTTGAGGAATAAAAAACTACACCGGACTTCTCATCAGCATGAGGGTGAGTCGATAATGACTGAATTTCGTAGAGTGAACTATTCCTTTAAGCCTTCACAAAAGGGCGTCATCACACTCTGATTGGCTAAGAGGAAAAGAGGTGATCTGAATCCACCGCAATCAGTCCAGAGGGATTTTGAAATTCAGCCAAAATAAAAAAAGATAACAAGAACTACACAATTGGACTGCCACAGATATAATCTCTGCTCTGTCTTTCACTGATGGTTTTATTTGCTGCAGCTTCCTGCTGATCGATCGTTGCCCCACACTGACTTAAATGTTAGAGCAGCATCATTTTTTTTTTGTTTTGTACAATACCCAACTCGGTATTTATTGCTGATGCATTATTCTTGAAGAAAAACATTCACAAAATACGACTAAGGATCACAAAGTCTGCTCTTATTAGCTGACAGGATGAAGAACATAGGAGCTGAAAAGGGCTCACTGGCTGCCAGATGAATCATTTAAAGCCAGTGTTGAGTGAAATATTCGACCAGAATTAAAGCAGATGTCAAACCACCAACCAGCTGCTATTGTTTGTCCGTGCTCTTTGGCACTGAACGCCTTCTGTTAAGAAGATGAATCTATTTTTTGTTTATTTATTTTCAAATCATTTTCATGTCTTTAGCCCGCCAGAGGGTCTCCCAGTTTCCTTGAAGACATCACTTAGACATATCAAAGGATGGTTTTAGCCATGACAGAAGATGTTATTGAGATGCTGACTCTAATAAAACTAATTTAAATAATGTAAAATAAAAGGTGAACAGCCTTAGTGTTCGCATACTATTTGACTTCCTTGAATAACCCCAGTGCTCCACTCTAAAAACACACAGGTCATCCTGCTCCCTCCTCACATCTTCACAGCGGAAATAGACACTAGCAGTCTATTTATAATATATTTATCGCAGCAGAATCACATTAACGTGCACCTGGGAGAGCAGCAAAGAGGTCATGGAGGAGTTGAGCTCATTTTACGCATCTGTGCCTCAAAATCAACCATCGCTCAGCCTGTTGACCTCCCTGTGCTCTGCAACCTTTTCCTTGCAGTCCAGCTGTATTGATTTTTCTTAAACCAGAACCACAAATACAGCAAATATATTTGAGGCAACAGTGGACCAGTAATGGAACGCAACTACATTTACTGAAGCAAACTGGAAGCAAGTTCACCACAAGGGACATTTAGTAGCTGTAGTATCGTAGGTCTTTAAATTTTGATTCTTCTGCTGAAGCACTTATGGGTTTACAAGAGCTTTCAACAGTATCTTGTGGTCGTCATCAGTGTATTCTCACGCAGAGATTACTCAAGCTGCACAATACTCCTTGAGAATAGAAGTCTTTTGGGGCCCAGGATTCTGTAAGCTAATTGTTAGCATTGTTAACACACACTGAGATCCTGTTATTGGAACATAAAATATCCAGGACGGTCAAATTAGACCAAGCAGCCGTTAAAACTCCCAAACACATAAAAACAAGCACAAAAGCCCGAGTCCTGCTGTTCGTGCAGGATCCGAAAAGCTCCACTACACTGTGCTTAAAGTTGAGGAGGAGGCAGCCTGCAGCTAATTCATGCAAATGAAGAAATGTGAATTACTTTGCAAGAGCAGTAATCATTTTCAACCAATTTACCTCAAATGCATGAAATGATCATGTCACGCCTCACACGTCTCTATCTTTAGAATAAAAATTGCCACATTTTGAAGTCAGTCACAGTGTTCACAGGTTTCTGCAGCACAGGAGCGGGGGAACGCCTTACAACCTGCTTTCTTTTGAAGTGAAGGAAGAAGTTGTTGCCACCTTTATTCTAAACACAGAAATGGTACAGTGTTCAGGGTGCAAGGAAATCACATTTCTGTCATGGTGCCTCACAGCTGCAATTCACAGTTTCTTACTGAATTGGGAACTATTTAAAACATTTGGGTTAAGGGGACCACTTAAAAGGTATTAGAATGTGGCTTTAGGGCAACAGCGATTAGCTAAGACACAGAAATACACTGGTTATTTACAAGTAGGGACACAGTTTGAGCAAAACCTGAGCTTGTTACTGGACATGATGTCAGCAAAAGTGCTTGAAAGAAATAGTTCAACATTTTGGCCAATACACTTATTTCCTTTCTTCCATAACACCTTTGTGTGAGTGCTCTAATTATGCCAGGAGGCAATTAGCCTAGCTTATCTTAAAAACTACAGGGGAAACAGCTAGTATGGTTCTCCTCCCAAAAAAATGTGGTTTTAGGGGAAGTTGTGTGTTGGAATTTTATCTCTCCAGGAGTGGTGCCATCCCGGCATTTCCCCCAGCTGTCAGTCTACATGCTAAGTTTAACTAAAGCTGAATCATTTCATCTAAATCTTAGCAAGAAAGCAAATAAGCATCCTTCCCAAAATGTTGAAATAATCCTTTAAAGGTTTGTTTAAAATACTAACCCTACCTCCAGATTCTAGAAATTCACTAATTGAAAAAAAAAATTGATCAGAAGTTAAATTTATTAGTCTTAATTCAACCGTTTTCTCATAAAACTAGGACTTTATCTTCAAAATTTTGAGACATTCTAGAAATGGCATGACTTTAATCTGAAAATATCCCAATTTTATTCTGAAATTATATCCTAAAATGTTTTATTATGAAAATATTATGGATAATTATAGACAGGATAATAATTTTCATCTTCCTGAAAATGTTAACTTGATCCTTAACTAACACAACTGTATACTGAATATATTACAACTTCACTCTCGATATATAATGGATTTATCCTTCAAAAAATGACTGCCTTATCTTAAAACATGACAACTTTATTCTGACAATATTAGTCTTTTTTAACAATACATATTTTGACTTGAAAATTCATTCATATACAAAAGTAACATTATATATATGTTAAAACATCACCTGGAGAAACTTAAAACAATGTCAAAAGCCCAAAGTTTAACCAAGAAAAATAAATCTCATCCTTATTAACATGGTTTCCTGTTTTTCGTCTTCTCTCTTGTGCAGTATGGCATCAAGAAGAAGGAGGAGAAGGAAGCCGAGGCAGCGGCTGCGATGGAGCAGGCCTCCGAGGGCAGCCTGACCCGTCCGAAGAAGGCGGTTCCCACTGGCTGCGGCGACGAGGAGGAAGAGGAGAGCATCGTGGATACGGTCATGAAGTTCATCCCGACTCCGCTCATGGATATGTTCAATAAAAAGTAACAGTGCTTTGGGTGAAATGTGATTAACTTATCATCTAACCAAGACTAATGCCGTACCTTTCTTCACCCCCACGCCCCCACCCCCCCACCCCTTCAACCCAACTTCTAAGTGTCCTGGAGTTGAGCAACGTGTCATGAATTTGCCTTTCATGTAAAATATCTGATCTCTGATGGAGATACGTACTTTAATCTCTCATACAGAGCATCTCTCCTGATAACCTGTGATTATAATCTTATTTTAAAAGTATGTATCACCTTCACAGATCTTTACTTCAAGGCAAATCTCATACCACGTTTTCAAAATGTCAGCACTTAGAATGAGACCAGATATCACCCATCATCCACCCTTTTTGTTTGTAAATAGCCTCGGGTTATAAAAAAAAAGAGAACTATATAAGAGTGAAATGTGACATATAACAAGATGACTAAGAGTATAAGCCATATTTTTAACGTTTGAGAAATTATCCAAATCATATCAAAATTTAATTGAATTTTCCTTTTCTGTTCTTGCTAATATTTGATACATACAGTGTATATAAAAAACATTTTTATTAGTTCTCCACTGTGAGGATCCACCCCATAAACTGTCCCTCATGTTCTCATTGGTTTATTGTGACTGTGTAATGATATGAGCACTGGTGGAGTCACCTGTAAAACCAGGAAGTGAAGGAATTCATTTGAAAATGAGAGTTTTATTTGTTCTGCTTTCGTTTTTTTAAGCATGCAGTGAACTTTTGTGAAGTGAAGTACACATATGGACACCATTTCATTTGTTATGATGAAGCGAAATACATTGATATTTGAGGCAATAACTGGTTTTCCATTTTTTATTTGATCGACGTCTCGTCCACCATTTACAGTAAGCGATAATTGACTTTGTGTCTGAAATGTTCCTCCATGGGGAAAACTATAAACGTTCTCCATACAAAGCAGTTAGACAACATTCTTACTATAAATTCACTTGCTATACATGTTTGTGGTTTGAACGTTCAGTTTTAATGTCCTGTGGCAGGTGTCGCTCGCTCTGCTTTTGCAGTAGGACGTGTACGTTTTAAACCAGGCATTGATTTCTTTTGACATTTCCATCAACTTTTTGTAAAAAGAAAAAGAAAACTTCACAAACACAACAATGTTGTGAACACACTATATGTGAACAGACAGTGACAATAGTGCAATATATTGTTCCAAATGAAGTTGTCCTGTGTCCGTTGGTTTAACTGATGGGAGTGATAGTCCCAAATCAGCAATAACAGACAATCTTCATTGTTGCGTGTTTAGACTTAACTCCTTAATGTGTTAGTCGATGTTAAAGGCACACACGTGTCTGCATAGTGACAGTGAAGCCTTTGTAGGTCAGACATATTTGATTAAAAAAGAGAAAAGGGGGAAGGTGGGATGATTTGTTCTATGTTGTAAAACAAATGTTCAGTCATATGTTACGGAATGAAGAGCACAACCAGGATTTGTGTTCGAAACCACAAATCACGAGGCAAACTGCAGGTTCTCAAAGGCAGACATCAACAAAAACATGCAGAGAAATTAGATGAAATAATGTTAAACAGAAAATGTTTACCTGCTGGAGTCCAGTCTGTCCTGCTGGTAATTTAATGGCACAAATTTAAAGGGATAAAATCAAATGTTTCTCCATATGCCTTGTTTTATTTTTTATTTTTTTATTTCTCCCTTATTCCACAGTGTCTTGTTAAAACATTCCAGATATTTCAGACATTCCACTAGACTCGTGCTGGTAACACTCAAACCTAGATATTTACAGTCGATGCCTTTGTTAGCCTACAAGTACATCACGATGAATAACTTAAATTCGATGTTGTTATAACCTGGAACTAGACTCTAGAATGAATCGAATACGACCAAGTAAAGAGTTATTTTAGCTGCCATGTACAGAAAAAAAATCCCTAGGGGAAGCATCAATGTGCTGTTAGCGGAGATCAGTTCAATCTTGTGATACAATTTTGTTAGGAAATGTTTTTGTGATTCACTTGCGCACAGTAGCTTACGGTTTTCTAAACCCGCTTTTCTGTCACATTGCGACTGTTTTTATTAAGCTAGCTAAACATGAGACAAAACTAAACCTGAACTTGTGCTTTCCTGTGGCATAGACAAGGGAAATGTACCTTTTATCAGCGCTTTGTGAGCTCTGTAATCATGTTGAGTATATATTAAAAAAAAAACATCCAAGGGCACAGTGTGGTTAGAGCATATTTATTGAACTTTCTGTGATTTTATTGTACTTGTAAACTGCCTTTGCTAGCATCCATTCAAACAGTGTGTTAGCATTTAGTTAGCAACTGATGTTTACAGTTATGGAACCATGCATCAACACTCAAATCCATCGTCAGAGCAGTTATCCAATCAAACCAAAGAATAGTGCTGGTAGTAGTAGACTTAGACAAGAGGTTTCATTCTTTTAATTTACTACATTTCTTATTTATTTTGAAATTCTCAGGTATTCTTCCTTTCAGTTTTATAGAACCATAACTAGCCTTCTCTTAGCATAACTAAAAATTTGATGATTTCATTGCCAGGGGCCTCAAGAAAGCCGACACCAACTTTTATTTATGAGCAACATATCTCTTGTTTGGCCCGAGATTATTCCAGAAAGCTACGATTACTGCCCAGTCAACCCATGTGTAAGACTTTCCCAGCAACACAACCCTCAGTGTGTGCAGTTCTTCAGGCTCCCAGTGAGTCAAACTGGTGCACTCTGAAACCAGATCACCCTTTGCATCTCATCCATCATAAACATTCATCATCTTGTAAATGCCAATTGATTGCGCTCTAAATGGCTTATAGACCACTGCCCAAACAAACTGCCCAAGTCATGCGTAATCAATATCTAGTCGTCCAGTAGACTCCGATTCAGTGTTCATTTGGGAGTCGCTCATTTGTGCCGCTCATACAGCCATTAATATGATTAAGAAACTGCCTGAAGAATATTCCACTTTAAAAAGAAATACTCCTTTGATGTGACTTGAATGTAACTGTCTGATGTTTCTCTCTCCTTGCATCTGTCTTTGTTCTGTATGTGTTGAGAAGATGCTTACCCTCGTGCAGTGTTTTTTCTTTATTTCTCGTCTGTAGCCGGTCCTGTTTCTCTTGTCCTCTGGTGGTTGGTATTTTTGAAAAAGAAAAAAAAAAGACATGTTCATTTGGTGTATTTTTTTATTTTTGTACTGCAAAATCTTCTCACCCTTCTCCCTCCTCCTCTCTCTCTCTCTATCTCCCTATTTGTTGATAAAATGTATGCATGCTTATGGTGTGCGATGTAGGCAAGGTTGTTGATAAAATCGTTTTTGTGTCTTCTGTGTGTTTCAAAGCTCCACCTGTTAGCCTCACTGCATGCCATTTTAGACAGATATTTCAGTCTGTAACTTTCCTGCAAAAATGGAATCACCGCACACTCTGAGAATAAAGTGATTTCATATAATTTTTCATCGTCTTGTGTTTCTGCATTCAAACAGCGCTGCAGCGGGCCTTTGGCTACTGCTCCTTCTGTGTATAATAAACATCAGTATATGGAAGCAGTGGTAGTGACGTGCAGTGTATTTCTGGTTTGGGAGGCAACACCATCCCACACTTGTGAGACTGAGACGTGACCTCGCATCCCATTGCATGGCATTAAGGAAGTATATGTGCAAAGACCTTCAATGTATATCACATGTTACTGTTTCTGTCAGTCAATCCTGTGTCTCATCTCAACATGGCTGTTTTGCATTTATTTTTTCTCCGAAGGAATTTCAACATCTCTTCAATAAAAGCGAAAAGGGCTGTAAACAGAATGCACTGTGTTGTTCAAATCGTGATTGGAGGGTTTTTTCAAAAACCCTGCAGGGACATCAAAGCGATGCAAATAGCATCTCTGTCACACCGGTGTGTTTGTCATAAGTGGGTCTGTGATATCGGTATCGGCAAACCTTTCACATCAAACAAAGATAATGGAGGGACGCCAAGCAAGGATTAGGGGTGGCAATGACTTCAGAGTTGGATTTGATTCCAGCACAAAAAGGAGGCTGACATTAAAACAAAACTAATTGATTATGATGCTTTGACATTTCTGGTTTATTGCTCACTTCAGTTTTGGTTTGGATTTTAAACAAGGTTCTTTTAAAAGGTTGCTGGCGTCACCTTTCAGCATACACAGTGCAAAGCTTGTCATTTTACTTACCTTCCGCTCATACATCAGTGAATTTCACTTTTAAAGGTTAGCTGCCATGTCATATCTTGTTTGCAGTACAGCTGTTTTTTTTTTTTTGGGGGGGGGGGGGGGGGGGGTTTACAAAACGGCAAGACTTGTTTTTTTTATGAATAATTGAATACTTTCCTTTATTTAGTGGTTCAGTTGGGACATAAATGTTTTCATTCATTCGAGACATCAGACAACTTGGTGGGATGAGATTTTGCTTCAATAAGCACATGTGGTTTGGAGAACAGGGGGGAACTAAATCTTTCTGCTGCTACAGATGTTGAGTGATTTGTGCTCTCAACAGAAACAACCCCATCCCAGAGACAGGATCTTATTATTAGCATGGTAGCATACTAGAGGCAATAACAGTATTATTAATGTATCTATAAAGTAAAATCTTCTCGCTCTCCCTGAATGAAGAGCCATAAATCTCTTTTTGTTAATTCTTGGCTACTTCTGGGTATTGCACACAATTTAATTTATTAACAAAATCTCAAGACAGTTTCCTCAGACCCAAGTCCAAGAAGCAAGACTTACAGCCATTATGAACTCCTAAGAAACACGCTTCAGTGCATCTTGCAGTTACACTGCTATCCAAGTGTCGTAACTGAAACCCAGCCCAGTCACAATTGTCTGTGTATAATTAACACAGAACTTTAGACTTTCATATTGTGTGCTGTACATACACCAAAGCCCAATTTTGCATGTAGACGATGCCCTAATCCTTCCCATTAAACTCTGTGGAAGACAAATGCATTCAAATACCACACACAGAATGTCAGGCGTGGTATAAAGAGCGAGAGAGTCCAATGAAGGTGGTGGTTGGTCAAACAAACACAGGACTTTGCCCTTGCAGACGGGTGTACCAATCTAAAAGACAACCTGGAATTGTTTTAACTTACGTTCGAAAGTTAACGGATGGAACGTCATCACTTTCTAAATCTAACCAAGTAATTTTGTTGCCGACAAA
Source organism: Pagrus major (assembly GCF_040436345.1). NCBI lineage: Eukaryota > Metazoa > Chordata > Actinopteri > Spariformes > Sparidae > Pagrus > Pagrus major. The sequence continues at coordinate 8,994,946 of NC_133232.1, forward strand.
GGTCACCTGACTATAGATCTGCTCTCCACAGAAATTATTGTGAAGGATCGGCGTATGCACCACCAAAACTAGACAATGTAAAGTTGTGTTATTTGTGCACAGATAACTGATAACACGCTGCGAAAACACCCAATTTGACAGTTTTTAAACAGTCAGTAGTCCTTCAGTATGCATGCATAGCAGCTTCAGTTAAATTAAGATATGGTTATGGGATGGAACTCAAACACTTGGGTAAGGTAGGAAAAGTTCAATGTAATTGTGAAATATTAATAAAAAAAAACATTTGTGGTCTGATACAGGACACATCCACCACCCTTAACTTTTCATCCTCACATTCAGATAACCGACTTAAAAGTTTTTCACTTCAGCAATTTAGTGTGGCACTTTTTTAAAGGACCAATTTGTAAGAATCTTTTTTTGTTTGTTAGTTTGTTTTTTAAAGAAAATAGGTACAGCAGAGATAGGGATGTACTGATCTTACTCAAAAGTCAGAAACCTTGGATCCTTCACTTCCCATAATCCAACTCACTGACATATTATCCATGCTGGTAAATGACAACATCTTCCAAACAACCTCTTTAATGCAAGTTTTCTTCACTTGATATCCAGTCTCAAGCCAAAAATGACCCTGTTGACGTCACTATGACATTATCATATTCTCTCAGATTTTTAAAGGCTTCTTCTGGAGCCACAGACAACATTACACATTCACAGTTTCCCCATGGTGAGTTCTACCTACGTTGATAAGTAAATTGAACTTCATGTGTAAAACTGTCTCTTTAGCAGTACACTACACTACCTGCTTTGGTGTTGAATATCGGCACAGGATGTAAAAAGAAAAAAAAAATAGCTTTAAATGTAATTCCAAGAGAGGCTGGGTTGATTTCATGTCAACTTTTAATCTTTCTTGGTTAACAAATCTTTACTTCTGTCAAGTGTATTTGCACAAAAGCTTATATATGTCGATAATGGTCTTGTTAATGGCTGTGCAATGACCACCCAGCTAATGAGCTGTTTTAAGCTTTGGTCAGAATAGCTGATTCTTCTCGAGCTACAACATTCAATTACATACTATAGAATAATACTTTACTAAAGACAGAACAGTTTTCTTTGCCTTAGAAACATGAGCAAACGTGGACACAGATCTGCTTGACCAGCCCATTCATCAAAATTCAGTAATGGTGAGTTTCCACACCAACATCTCAATTAGGTTTCTTTTCTTCCAGTCTACTTGAGAGCCATTATATTCTCCAGCGGCGCTCCAAAATGGCACCTAGTTGCTCAGTTTGTGGCAGAACTGCAGAGCCTTGGAGGTTCCCACTGAGCTGCTGCTTTTCCACCACTTCAGACTGTTGAGCACACACAAGGGTCTTGGCTCCTCCTCGGCAATAAAAGTCCACAAGTCTCCCTGCAGGAAATGGAGGTATAAATCAATTCCATTAGTATTCATGCTCTGAGGTAGCCTTTTCAGACCGAGCTGCCTTTGTGCTCTCTGTGCAGCACTCAGGCTGCAGGGGAGCCATGGCTCTATTGGTGTCCTGGAGACATGCAACAGTCAATGTCAATTAACTGCCCTCCACTGGGCAGCAGACCAATAAACCAGCAGAGTGCACAGACTGGAACTGGAAACTGGAAGAGAGGATTTTTTATATATTTTCCTTCATGAGAACATGGGCAGAACTACTGTTATCAGTGGCCATCTGCTGTTTTGACTGCTGATATATTATATTATAATTTGCTGGAGGCCTGCTGCATCACTCTCTCAGAATTATTGACAGAGACAATAAAGACAAGAAAGGATTACAGATGAAGTGTTGGCTGAAATGCTGATCTGACATCTCAGAACGGCTCTGAAGGCAGAAATATTCCCATTGCTTGAACTAAAAGTCATTTAACTAATGAGTGACTCCTCTTTAAAACTTCATGTTGCACTTCTGAACACACCAAACATTGATCAGAAGCTGGTATGCATTACAGTAAAGAGCTACAGAAAGAGAAGCAAATGAAAGATGTGCAGCCTGTGTGGAGTTAAGTAACAATAGCCTGAACGCTAAGAAAAGCACAGGAGAGAAAAAGAGCAAATGTTATGAATCATAGCACTCTGGCCCCAAACTAAGTACGTACATGCTGTTATCTAGATTACGGTATTTAGCTGGATTTTGGCCATTTACTTTAAAATAGCTGTACTGATTCTGCAAACCCCTGGATTACATTCAATGTGTTAGCGATTGGAAACGGCTTAGTATGGTGGTTGTCTAATTAACTGTTCCTGCATGAAGACAACAGTGTGTCTCAGCAGTCACAGTGGCAACAACAATTGTAGGATAATGATAAATGCAAAATCATAGTGAAACAGTAGAGACGAGTCATTAAGTCAGCATAGCATTAGCCACTGTAAGCTACTGGTCATACCAGACCAAATAAAGCAGTGGTAGTAAAACTCCTGAGTGTTTTAAAATCATCAGAGGTCTGCTTTGTTGCTTATGAACTCAACATTTGTATTTGTTGTTTCTTCTTCTGCAGTCATGCTTTAACGTTTAAGGGTAACTTTGGTATTTTTCAACCTTAATCCTATTTTCCTATGCTTTTGTGTCGAAGTGAATAATGTTGCTCGTCTCCAGACATTTTCACATCTTCTTCTGTGAATTAAGGATTCACTTCAACCAAACCAGAGTTGGTGATTGTTGGAACAGTAGAAAGACGAACCAAGATGGTTTTGGTAATTTTTTTTTTGTTTCTGTCTAGAATTGGATTTTACAATGAAAAAATGACAGTTTCTGTAAATGGAGTCTAGTGGATTTGGGGAGAGTGATATAGCAGATGTTTATTAAATGCACGATATGTTACTACTGCTGCTACGGGTCTCTAAATCAAAACAAAGACGCAGTTTGATGGCATTGTGAAGTAGCGTGGGATCATGGGACTTCTGTCTTCATGTTAAACAGCCACCATGGCTGATGAAAATCTATCTGACGTGACTCATGGCATAAATGTTCACAGAGGAGGGTTTATTTCACGTCATGTTTAGTCCAGTTCACCGACTTCCTTCCTCACTCTCTGACTCCTGGATTTGATAGTGGAGGCGACCAAATGAAACACACCACTACCTTGAGTAAATTGACAAATTTCCCTGGGTCTGAACAGTGTTGGAAACATTTACGATAATAACAGCACAGAACTTAAAGCTGGAGTTTGTAGAATATGTGAAAAACGCATGAGACTGGGATGGAAACAACTGCGCTCCCCCCTCCCCTCCCTGTTTCGACTCCATAGCTCCACACCGTTCTCGTGGACGCGACTGTAGCGCTTGGAATATTCACGTCGGAACTTTTCTGTCACATAGCTGCCAACTTTTACGCTTTCATGTCCTCTGTATGTCGTGTATATATAACCGTATTGACAGTACATTTGACGTTGACTTTGGCTCTGACTTGCTTGTAGCTGTCGTGAGCCTTTGGCTACGGTTAGCATAAAGCTAATCAACTCACAACATTACTCATTACACAACATTTCAACTACGCAGCCAATTACTACCACACATTTAGATTATCAGCTACGTAAAACTTGCATTGGAGGCTCACCTGTCCAGGAGAAGAACAGCAAGCTCAGTATCCAACTTCAGCCCGATGCTATCGCTAAGCTCTCTCCACCTCGGATATGCTTGTCTGTGTTTACACGCGATTTATTCCGTCTATTGTCACTCTCCCTCTTAGACTCTCGTTTCTCTACATCGGTCTTCCTTTTTTTGGCTTGCTTAGCCGTGTACGCTTTTGTTGGTAATGCCATGATAGCGGCTTTTCCTGCCGGGACGTCCGCCATTGCACCTTCACAGAACATGAACGCGCATCGACTTTGGTCGAGCAACCAATAGGAACGCCCAAAACAGCTTGCTCTGTAAAATGAACTGTGATTGGCTGAACACTGCCGTCACGGCACTGATTTTTTAAAGCCTGAATACAGAGCCAAGAGGAGACCCAGAAGTCCAGTGTTCTGTTGTAACACTATGAATTACAATATGCTGAAAGGTTATTATTGATTTTTGACCAAATGACGCCAGAAATAACTTACACACTCCAGCTTTAACAAAATAAAGAAGAAAATTCGTGTTGGTTTTTGGACATTTAAATGCAGAAATGTTACATATATCTATAACAAAAAGGTATTTTACCGTAGGGATTCTTCCATCATGTTGTCATACACTGAAAATAATAACAGAACTTTAAGATGACAAATATTGACGATGCCCAATTGCCCAGAGGTATTACACTGCAGCCCATTTCACAGCTACCGGCTGCAGCGCTCTCACTCAATACTGGACCAATTTCAAACATTGACATTGACTCGACCTTTGTTATATATTTTGTTGAGTTGTGTGCTTACATTCTCCCAAATGTTTGTAACAATGTTCAAACCAGAGAAATCAGTAATTTTATTTGAATTAACGGTGCTTATCATGTGGTTGCCTGCCGCTAAACAATATGGTAGAGAATGAGGAAGGAAGTCAGTGAACACTACTAAATGAAATGTGAAAACTTCAAAACATGACTTCATCCATAAACAGTTCCAGAGAAGTTGACACTTGACACTTGACATCAGCAGCAACAAAGGATTTCATTGGTCAAACATATATTCCAGAGGAGGAAATATTTTCATTCCCGTGGAATATTTTGCAGCGGGTTTCATAGGTTAATAGGAACCCATAAAATCAGACGAAAATCCGGGTGGGGAGGTGTTTACCAATGAAGACAACAACTCCCGTGATCCAACATTCCTTATGTCCTTTGTTTAGTTTTGACTCTCCCTGACATACTGTACGAATTTGTTTTTATTTTGCTCTTAACCATCTTAGTATAAGTTTATTTCTGTTTTTCATCGAGCTCTGTCTCTTGAACCATGTGTACATCTACAGGTAAAGTGTTCTCTAGAAGACAACCCCATAAACACAACAAAAACAGCATCCTACCAACAGTACGTCTGCATGTGACATAGCTTGTGTGTGCGAGCAGTGTGATACACAATAGGGTCTCAGCTTTAGATGGAAATGTACACTGTGACCAACAGAGCATGACCAGTAGAGCTGAATTTCCATATTGCACGACTAATACTCAGAGACAGGCAACCACCCTGAAAAGGCTGTTTATTTTCTCATCAAAGTACATCCAATGGGCACACCATATGCTCTGAACAGATATGCACCCAGATTCTCTTCTCTTTTGCATATTTTGATGATATGCAAATGAACTCATGAGAGGTAAATGTGATTCTTTTCAAATCCATCAGACTGCTTTTTGACCCTCATCACGCTGCGCTCTTTCTCCGCGGTTCAGTTTAAAGTCCAGGGGACCTTGATAGGTATCACGGCTTCCTGGAGAGATTCTGATTGACAAGTCCATTGACATGAGATCCCAGCAGCCATGGCGGCTCAGATGGAGCTATAATAGGACCATTTAATGAATAAAGTAGCCCAGAGACCTTCCCCACCCATATCAGCCACCGACGTGGGAGCTGCTTCTCCATCCACCTCACTGACAAGAGGTCTGATGTATTATAAGGCATTTAATTTCAGCACAGGACTCCAAGGGGACATTCCTCCATTTCACTGTGTTAAAAGGAGTGGACAAATGGGCTGAAAAGGATTAAAAAAAGTTCAGTTAAAGAGCTCTCCTGACCTCAATTAGTGAGAATTTCTCCTCTGAGTATGAAGCGCTAGCTGGCATATGATGATGATAAGTCTCTGCCACACACCCTCCAGTGTAGAGAAGCCTGCATTATATATAAAACTTCCTCCACAAATAGAAGACATAGTATGAATATTGCATGTTTCTCTGTGTGGATTGGAAGGGAATAAACAGGATGTTTTGCCTGGTCTATAAATACTGTCGCGCCTCAAAACCGTTTCCTTCAGGGATGCTGTCACTCCTGTACTGTTCTGTTGTGCTGCTTCTCCTGTCTGCAAAAAAGACGTCATCTTACATCTCATCAGCCAGCGTTCTCACTGTGAAGCCAGGTGTGGTGCAGATTCAGGTAATGTGCTTCAGAATATTAGTGATCTGATCCAATTCAGAGCACCAACTCTTAAAAGAACAGTTGACCCAGAAATCTCAAGCTTCAAAGCAGCGGTGCAGCACACAGCTGGTGACTTGTTTTAAAAAATGGAAAATCATCTGGCGTTATCCAAGTCCAAGGAAGCCCCAAGATCCCAAATTGATTTGAAAAGACATTATTTACCCCCTTGACGTGCGGTCGAGCTCGTTCACCCACCTGGACGAGCTGAACGGATTTTGTTTTCAGTCATTTTTTTTTCCTTTAAATGCAGTACTGTTGGAATCTTATTATCTTCACCCCCCCGTATCCAGGTACTATAACTGAGCAGTATTTCCTTTTTGGGGGTGTGGAGGTGGGTGGCATTGTTTACAGCGAACCACAGCAGAGTAAAGAACTGATTTTTAGAGTTTGACAGCAACGAGATGACTGGCTTAAAACGTGTTAGGACTGATGAACCACAGACAGGGCTCAGATGCACCACTCAGGAATTGGATCTTAATTTGAAAAACAGTCTATAGTTGCTGAAAGAGAGTTTACACACAGGTAAGTGGTCAATAAAGGCAAACAAATCTGACCAGGAGATTGACAAAGGAAGGGTTAGTAGACAGGCAAAAACAGAAAAACGACACAAGAAAAACTAGGACTGAAATGCTGAGACACTGAGGCTATGTCCAATTTGGAAAAATAGCATTTTATGTAGTTTTTTGCTGTCCAGACTTCCTCAAATCAATCTGGATACAATCTGAATATGTCAAAAACAGATTTGGGCTGGCAGTCTGAACTTAGCCTTAGGTACTGAGACAAACTGGCAAACTGAGAAGGGAGAAAAAACAGTAAATACACCAGGGAGGGAAAATCAACAAGGAACAGGTGACACCAGTCAACACAATAACAGATGGTATGACACAGAAGGCAAGGAATGAAGTGAATGGAAACAAGACAGGAGGTGAGGTTTGAAATAAAACAGGAAACATGAAACATGAATGAATAAAGAACAAAAAATGACCGAAAAAACATGATAGAATGTGAAAAACGAATGAAGCTTAGCAACCATGCAGACGATGCATTATTGTCATTCACAGTCATGAATTAGCTGCCTCTCACTAGGTCTTTTTTATTCTACCACTAGGGGGCACCGCATTTAGAAATTTAAGATTTTATGCATAGTACCATCAATGTTTTTTATTAATATTTGAGGCCTGACCCAACCGTGCAGTTTTTAAGCATAAATGGGCTGAATGTTTCAGACCTCCACAGGGAACAAAGTGTTCCCGACTTTATTTTTCCAGCTTGTTCACGACTAATCTCTCTCAGCTCTGAATCACTGCCCACCCTAACACTGTTCTTTCCATGATATGTTCATAAACAAGCTTATTTGTAGCATGGCATCACAGGCTTGATTTGGGTCTTTTCCTCAGCAAGCTCTTATTACTTTCAAACAGGACGTACTAAATATTACAGCACATTTCGGCGGGCTAAATCTGCAGCCTCACTTCCCAGAGAGTGCTCCTTTGGATTAAGCGCTGCTGAGCTGCAAAATTGAACTGCCAGTCGTCTATAGACATTCGATAACAGAGGGTAATGCTCTGAGCCTGACATCTGAATTTTGACTCTGAAGCAGCCGTGGAAGACAGCAGTATTAAGTAAATCACTCTCTCTATGGCTATCAAAACCCTTGGCCGTGTAGTGAAGAGGGGAAAAGAGAAAAGGACGAAATGGAAGGAGAGACTGAGATACTGCCCCAGTGGAAACACTGTGATATCTTATTACCAAACTGTTTGATGAAACATCTGGGACTCCTCAGCCCAAGTTCCCTTGTTGCATCTCTTAATCCGCCCACATTTCCTCTCATCCAGCCCTGAGTTGTGACCGTTTGATCCATCCAGAAAACCAATTACATATAGCAGGCAGCCTAATTGTCTCAAATTTAATTTAAGATGCTCATTTGTTCCACAGTCAAGAGATGGGCCAAGATTTATGCAGAGGGGCGCTGCTCTGCTTCGAGCAAATGGGCAGCTTTGAAATTGAAATGCTGGCTTTTGTGTGAGAAGCACTGGGCAACTCATGATATTTATTTGAAGTAAGTGGCTTAAAGAGAAGGTCATTCAATTTCAGATCCTTGTCAATGCATGATATTCTAAGAGATCTATGTGCTTAAAATTCAGATTCCCTATTACTTCAAGCAGTGTAATGTGCCGTCGCTCTGCCTCAAATGGTTAACAGAGCTGAATTTCAACATTCAGAAATACTAGCTCATTTGTATTCTGTGAGGCATCTTAGTATTAATGAACATTTTCAGTCCACAAAGGACAAAATATACCTCTTTTCAATGCACAGCACATCTCCAGAAAGCTCTACATCCATTGAGAAAAGTCATTATCTGAATTATTAAAAAAAAAAGTTAAAACAGAGAAGTTTAAAGTTACTGGATACAGATGTGCTACTTCCTGAAGCATGAATAGACAGATATCTCATTATAAAGTAGGACAAGCGCTCACAATCAGCAAGCTCTCTTTACTTTCCAGTTTGAGATGAAAATGAGACAGCAGGATCCTTTTTATTTTTTGGCAGATTCCTTATCTGTGACGCCATATGGATGTTTAGCTCTGGGATGAATCAACTGACAAAAGGTGAAAACGATGGCTGTGCTGATATTCAGGAGGATTTTCCGGGGATCGTGGTGGATTTTCGCACCCAGAAATGATAGAGCAGATGAAATGGAGATGATATGGCAGGCGGTCTCTGTTCACAGAGCTACAGCACAACATACTGGAAGTAGCAACCTATGTTCCTTGTGTTTGTGCTTCATTATGACACAATAACGCAGACAAAACTGTCCTTTTTCTTTAATTTAAAACTAACTTAAAGCAGTGGCATAGTTTCCCCTTCATGGTATTACTATGAGGTGAAGATAAGGGTGCTCATCAAGCCAGCAAGCATGAGCTCGGATGCATTAAATTCCGGTTACTGCACGTGAAACACATGCAATATTTTCAGCAGATGTGCAACAATGGGAATTCTCACAGTTCAAATTGGACCTAAAAATAGAAACAGAGAGGTTGAGGTAGGCCGGGTGAGCATTGTACCGAATTATTAAGTGAGCTGCAACATGTGAGCTGAGCATTGCGGGGGAGGGGGAGGGTCACACCAGTTATGCTCCACTTGCTAGACTGTCAACAAAGTGGTGGAAGGGACTGTGAGAGGGGTTTTAATTGGGAAATGGAAGAAGGGAAGAAATGGTCCCCATAAAACCACAGGGAATATCAAAGAGAACACAAACGTCATGACTTGTTCCATAATTAGTCAAAGAAACAGATAAAATGATTCAATATTTTCATTAGCTAAAAATTTTGCCAAATCTCTGCAACATTTCCCTGAATAAAATGGCAAGTCAGAAGAATGTTTTCTAACTGTTTCAATGCCATTTTCTTCAAAAAATAATTAAATTCACAAACAATGGACCAACCAACATAGAGTTAGAGGGCATACTATCTGGCAGTCATGTTGAAGATTGCACAGCTGTTGCACAACAGAAAACATCTGACAAATGAATTATGAATTATGTGTGGACATTATAACTTTGTTAATATATTAAAGGATAGCAGTTGCTGTATCAGTAAAAGGTCCTGGTCCACCCACACAAGTGTTGTGACTCATCCTGATGAGACCTCTTGTCAGGACTGGATTGATTGTACAGACCGTGCATGATTGACATTTCTCTCATTCTCCTCTTAGATTTGTTCCACTATTAATGAAGTTTGTTCCCCATTCATTTCAGTGAGAGAGGGGTGAAAGACATTTTCACTTTCAGCTAAAAATAAATGTGTTTATCTCACGCCTGGTTCAATCCACAGACCGTATAACTTGCGGATGGAACTTCCAGGCCTTACACAAAGTGAAGCCAACTGCAAGTCTCAAGTCTTCTTTAACACAGCAGGATGTTCATTTTGTAAATTATTGTCCCATTAAGAGTAAAATAGACAAATATAAAGCAGGGTTTGTTTTAAGGCGTGGCCACCTTGTGATTGACAAGTCACTACCACACTCGAGGTGCGTTCTGAGTCAGACCCAATCAAGATGGAGCCGTAGCATTGTGTATCCTCCCCAGCTCCAAATATGGTCATTTCTGACTTCACATAACCAAGATGGCAAAAGCCATAATGCCAAACTCAAGGCTTCAAAACGGTAGTCCACAAACCAATGGATAACATTCATGGTAGGTTTACACCTGGTTCAGAGCACAGTCACAAAAACACAAAACCAATGGAGGCAAATACCCATTTTTTTCAATAGCTTCCAGGTCATGTGACCCATTGACTCAAAATCAATGCCAAAATGTCTTCCTGTACTGGGTGAATGAGACACACCTCTTTTTATTGGATTTCAGTGTCTTTCAATTTTGTCAAAATATTTTTCATGAAAATTCATCATGTTTTCCATTGATATCTTAATAAAATAAATCAACGTTTTTTCAATAGCTTCCAGGTCATGTGCCAGTTTCCTAACTTGCTGTCATCCCTCATCATTCCCAATCTACATCAACTTCTCCTGTCGCTCAGGATATAAACTTTTGCCAATAAGAGTTATGGTGTTTTCAATACAAGCAGGAGTTGGGAGGTATTTTCCTATCAAATTAAGTGAACTCGCACACATAATCAATGACACACACATGACCACACACACAGTATACTTTCAACAGCTTCTTTTTTTTTTTACCACTTTCCAACAATTTCTAGTATATTTAATTATTATCTGCTCATTCATTCGCCAAGCCTCCTCTCAAATATTAATGTTCCCTTATCTTTGTTTTTACTTGGTAAGTATTTTGTAGTAAATGAATACTACTAAGTGTCAGTCTAATATCCATGGCTGGCAAGTCATTGAGCGATCTTTTTGTCGGCCATTTTGTCCCTCTCCCTCTCACAGACAGACACATCTATCTCTATTTATACTCACTTACCAAGCATCAGGCACATGCAAAATGCCTTGAGAAATTTTCTAGATCTGTATATAGTTTCTTGTAGGGGTGTTGTAATGTAGTACTTACAAGCAACAGTAAGAACAATCATGATCACATCTCTATCTCAGTTTTCATTAGTACATCTGAAACACAGCACAGGTGATAATAAATTCATACACCTTTCAGAAACTAGTGTGCTATTATTGTCAACACATTTATGTCTCATTTTGGAACAAATATCCACATGCTGTTCATTAAGCATGAAAATTGTTGCCATTCTTTGAAACATTTGAAAGGTTTTTCTCTTTTCACAGTAGGAGGCAGTAACAACAGGTTTGGTGTTTCTACAAAGCAGGTCCAGTTGTACTTCGGTTCAATTGTGTTCTTATCTTTTCTTTTCTGTTGCCTCAAGAGGAAGATGGCAGTGTGACCCGAGGAAAACAAACTGAGCTGATAAACAAAGAGTCATTGTTTCAGTGCACACTCCACATTTCCACTGCACAAAAGGAAACGCTGACTTTTATAAAAGCCACAGCAAATGGGCCCTATTTCCCCAGGTGCCATGGTGAGAAAATACCTTATTTTTTCTTGTACAGAAGCAGTGTCACACAAAAGATACCCCGCAAGTGTTTGTGTCTTTAGTGCCACCGTTTTAATTGGATTTCTTTGAAAGTTCAGATTAACCTCGAGGGGAGCCTCTGTCTCTGGTTGTGACCTGACACCCAGCTTCTCTCCGTAACGCTGATTAAATCGCTCCTTGTTTCTTGGGGCTGCTATTCATCATGTCTAGACTTGCTTTGATTGATTCTCGTTTCACAAACAGGAAGTGTTGAAGGGTCACAGGGGATCCATCCCAGGATCTGTATACGGATATACAGATCCTCACTCACTAAAAAATATTCTAATATTCTAATATAAATGCAAAACTGCTGATTCATTATTCAAACACTGTTGTCAAGCATGAGTGAAGAGCTGCTGTCTACAATATTTTTTTGTGCCATGTAGACTCAAATCTGAGTTCACTTGGTTGCAAAATTTTAGAGAACTTGAGGTAGTCAGCATTTGCAAAGAATTATCCCAACTCATTAGGTTTTATTCTGTTTATTATTAAACTGCAGTAGACCTATATACATTTAAATTAGAGGTAAAATAAGAGTAGTATGACAGTTTTTAAGCACTCTGTGCCCTCACGATGACAGTCTTCTTAGATATTGAATTAGTCTGCTCATTTAAATCTCATTTGGTATTTGCTTAACACAAGTATCTTTCCACGACAGCCTATTCTTGGGACTTGGCACTTCATTAAGCATTTGACAATCATATGTAATTTTATGCTGCAGGGATCATGAAATCCATCCTTCTTTATAATGTACAGTATCCTATCAGACTTAAAGAATCAACAGCTGATTTACTATGAAATATATTTTAATAGTTGTCAAAACAGTTCTACCACGAGTATTATTTAGTGGCTGTTCGAGAGTTTTCAAGCAGCTCGGTCCGTGCCCTTAAAGGAACTTGGGGCGGGATTTGTGAAAAAATAAACATGCATTTTAAGTTTTTTAATGCTAATGGGTGATGAAGCGTTCAAAACCAAAAAGAATGAGCCCACCCACGTATCTCTCCATTGCCTTGAACAGGCTGTGTGCTGCATAATGTACTGCAATTCGTTGTCCGAATTTCCCGCGCAGTCCTGCGGACAGGACGTCAGATGACACTGAATGCGCGTCCTCGACGTCTTTCAACTTGGATAAGGGAAGAAGACAAGCGCAGTGGACCCAAACTACTGTTTGGGTAGTAATGGATTCTGCTACGGCCAGCAAACGACCCACCACCACACAAAGTCCACTAAAAAGTCATACTAAGAGGAAAACGAAGGTTTTATCAGCGGCATGTCGTGAGTCGAAACAAAATTACGACCAAAGCCGGGCTGGCACCCGAATACACATCGGATACGCGTTCGGCTCATGGAGGCAGCTTCAACTTGAATTGGGACTGAAAACAGATGCTGACATGGCTCATTTCCTAGTAACCAGGTAAGAAAACATTACAGGTCATGTTTAGAGCTTGATTTGAAAATCATATGAGATCACGAGGACTCGGAGTGACCTAACGTGCAAAGTAGCGTTAGCTGCAAACATGTAACTGAGTCCACCGCTGTGTAACACTGAACAGTTACAGACTGCGCATTTTCCACGGTCCTTTAGTCTGAAACCGAAGAGTTAGAAATATGTCCCTTTATATATGGGACCGAAAGCCCAACCTGTTATCCGGGAGGTGACGTTAGCAGCTGGCTGTAGCCACAGGCTAAGGGTTTGTTTGTGTCTGTGTAGTAACATTAGCCGCAACGGCCGTCGTGTCACTATTGAGTCTTATTTCTTGATCCTGCCCCAAGTTCCTTTAAGCTTCTAGGCTACCGTGACTCTCTACCTAACCCTATAGCATCAGTTTTGCATATGAAGGGCAAGTTAGAAATAGTATGTAACATGCACAGTCTGGTTAGACTTTCAAAAAAAAAACTTGCTGACAAATAGTTCACGTACTACATATTTAAATTTGTCTACTGTTGAAACGTGAAATAGTCAAACAAAAACTACTTGGTTACATTTAGGGAAAGATCAGACTTTGGGTTAAAATAACTATGTTAAGTCTTACATTACTTACGTTAACGTACTTAGGTAATATAACAAACGGGATGCAAACTGGTCTCAGGAGGGAATAGCCATCCAACGACCCCAATAGCCCCCTGAATCAGACTTTTTTTGCTCTTTATATGACTGCATTAGAGGGGGTGTCAAAAACTTTCTGAGCATTTCTTATCCACATTGGCTTAAGAGTTTAGATTAAAGGTTGGGCTTGAAAACAGTCACTGACAAAACCATCTTGCCACAAAGTCCATTTAATTGCTGTTTTAGAGCTGTGGTTCATGTCACAGACTCTTCATCAGCTGTATGTTTTAATATTTCAAATAGTCAAAAGGAAACATGCTGCTTATCCAGCAGATGTTTGCAAACTGAAACAATCCAACCTGTTTGTTTTAAATGAAAGGGAGAGGTTTGTCTCATTTGCATGCATTTGATAATTAAAATTCAACAACAACTGGCAGGTGAGGAGGAGCTGATGATGATCTACAGATTCAATCGCTCTAGCTTTGACACTTGATGTAAATAAATGCTGTTTTTGGAATCAGTTTGTCAGAGTTGTTTGTTTTGTCATAATTGTGTAAGTTCATATTGAAATCCCCTTGACATCATTGAAGGAATTAGTATTTGCATTTTTTCTGTGTGCAGGATGTGCAGCACTGGTCTCTGCTTTTCACTAGCTTTAGATCTATATACAGCAGAGTGTGTCTGCTGGTGGCCTGGAGCAAGCAGGCAGCAGAGAGCAGAGCCTTGGCCTCTGCTGGGACCAGTGGAGTGAACAGATCCTGAAACATTGATGTGGAAGGGACACATGTACATGTCCCCTGGTACTGTGCGGTTTCTCAGTCACCCTCAGCAACCGCTAGTGTAGTAAAATCTGTCAGAGTGAGAACTTGTCATGCTGAATAAGTCATGCGTCTGTATTTACTATATATCCTATTGTAATAAGAGAAGATGGTGGATATCTGGTTTAAAACTGGAGTACTATCTCCTCGAGCAGAACACTGTTTCACTGTGATTTTGTTTGAATTTGCTTCAGTAGCATATGGCTAAGTGTAGTCATGTGATGTGCCATAGTTAGCCATAAATGCATAAATAACAAGATTTAGAGGGAAAAATCCCCAGCGAGGGCACTGAACCACTCAGAGTCCAGCTGTGACAAAACTGTGACGGCGTATAGAGAAGATCTCATTAATTTTCTATCATGGACCCTTAAGATGTCTGGTTCCCCCTCCCTGATGATGTGTGACAGCTGCCAACTATTTTTTTTTATGTTGTCACACACTGATTGAAGACTTATCGTTGTGGAAAAGAAGAGCAGTACTTTTTGAAGGAAGTGACACACTGATGTGGTGACTGTTTGGTTTTCCTAATGGGAAATGTCACGCAACCTCCAACTCGACCTGCTTTGGTACCAGTGTATTTTAGCCTTTATTATCTCCTGGTGGACAGCACACGTTTGGTTGTGTGTCTGTCTGTGTTTTTCACACACAATCTCTCCTATGTATATGTTGAGGACCTCTTGTGGTTGCAGTGATTCACAGTTTTAGAAAAACCTATTATATTGACGGCTCTGTTTTACAGTATACTGTTGTCGACTGCTGACTCCTCGCTCCTCTTAACCAGCTGGTATTGTTGCAAGTGATCGACAACTGCTTCATTTTAGAATCTTGTTTCTGTGAGGGACAACTCAGCAAAAGGCATTTCCAGCAAAAACACCTTTGCTTGTCTGTTGCAGGCCACAATTTGACTGTAGTGCGGATTAAAAGCTGACATGCATGGAAAAGTTTCCCCTTATATTGAACCGGATCATACACTAGTAGGATAGGAGAGGAATAAATCCCTGTTTTTGTTATCCTAAGGACCACAGCAATGAAAATGCAGCTCCCAAGTATCTGCTTTGACTTTTCTTCCCAAAAAGAAAAGTTAATGAATATTTTGTTCTGGTGCAAACTTTCAGTGTTTTGAATGTTTGATTTCTCTGCTTCCTCAAAATTAATTTACTCTGAAACTGTTAAATCAAACACACTGCAGTCTCTCTTATCAAGTCATATTTGGCTGTAATTCAGTCCATAAGATGTTCATTTCTGATGCAAATGAGCCTGTTCCTTTGAATGTCAAGACTTATTTTTCTTTAGTCTTTTCCAAAATGCAACACAAATTCAAGAAAGAAGTTGATTTCTGTTCATGGTCATGTAGTTTCAGTTTCATTTTATGTGTGTTGTGTTTTCTGGGTTTTTGTGCTCCCCCCAGTCTTCTTTCCCTCCACACTTCCACTCTGCATTGCACTCCTTCGTTTGCCCTGTTTCTTAGTGTTTTTCCACTCATTACCCTCACCTGTGTTTCTCCACCTGCCCCTCATCCCCTCATTAGTTTAGTTTGTACTTAAGTCCAGTCTTTAGCTCTGTCTTTGTTGAGTCATCTGTTCAGTTTCCCTGATCAGATCCCTGATCCTGCTGTTGTTTGCCTGTTCCTTGTGATGACTTCATCCTGAATAAAAGTTCATCCATTGATATTCCTGCCTGCCATCTACAGCATTTGGGTCGACCTTCTCTGCTCCTGCTTCTAACTTAGCTTATTTTAACTTTTAAAACTTGGGCACTCAGTAGAATGCATACCTCTGCCAAGGCCCAACCATCCCCGTTTTTACTCACTAATAGATACCCGACTTTTTTCATTAAAATCCATGCATTAATCCCTGAGAAATTTACAAATATGTCATAAAAAAAGTTACAATGTGTCACAATGTAAAGAAAGTGAGAAAAAAATCCTGATCCATGTCTGGATCCGCATCGAAAGTTAATGGGGTCTGTTCTGGGCTGAGATCTATCCTCCATCCAAGTTTTGTGGAAATCTGTTCAGTAGTTTTTGTGTAATCCTGCTGACAAACCAACCAAAAATGGTTAAAAACATGACCTCCTTATCAGAGATAATGAGGACTTTCGCTCTCACTTATAGATAGAAATAACTCGCTAAGTTCTTAAGTTGATCTCTCCTGTAACACAACCGTTTTGGGTTAGGTTTGGGGGATTCTACAGCGGCATCTGTGGAGCCTTAAACCATCATTTTAGTTATTAGATGAAGCCTGTACCTTCTGAATGCCATGTTGGAGAGATCATGGAAATTAGCCCCACATCATGCTGGATAATTCTTCACTAAAATCATGGTGGCAGAGAACCATAATGACATTAGTGGGTGTTGAACGATTTTTAACGGCATTAGGATTATCCCCACATTACTCTTATTGAATAAAACCCACAGGTTATGAAAAAGTCGGCAAATTATGTTACAGGACTGAAGGGAAGCTGTTTTACATTTGTGTGACCAAGGTTTAAGAGGTTTCATGGGCCAGAGATCACTAGTTACTCAAGATTAATGATGAAATTATTGAGTCGCTTTAGGAGATTTGTTGATTTAAAAGTGGAGAACATGTTTAGTAACAAAACTGTAAAGTTGGAGTTATTTCTGAACACCAACACAACAAGCAGACAGACTGAGGGGAGTTTCCATCAACTGGGAGCAGCAGACTACCTTCCATCTTGTGATCAGTGTGTTTTTTTCTGGGTCTTCACATCAGGGATAGATTTTTTTTTTTTTCCCCCAATCCACCATCTGAACTGAGCGGTCCTGCCAAACCATGTGACGCTTTTTGCAGGCTTCTCTGTTCTGAGATCAAAACGCTGGGCAGACCTGGCATCAAAGCCATGAGTGTAGAGCCAAAAGAGGGCTGGTTAATATGAAATGCTGTGAAGTCATAATGCACAGAATTACCACCGTCGGGCAGAAGGAGGTCTTTTACTACGCTGTCAGACATGTTGGCCTACTTATACTCGAGCTCCCGCAGGAAAGATGGTAAATAAATTATTTAGCGGACCACTGCAGTCGTTGAAAGGGGTCTCGCGTGTGCTGCTGTCTATGAAGAAAAAAATCTATATGCTTTGTTGTAAAATCAAATATCCTCTGTACCCTGTGACCATGTATCACTCGGTATGTCAATACGCAGGAGGTGTGGGAAAGGTTTGGAAACCCAAAATGATTGATTGGTGCAGTGCAGCCCGTGACTCCCTCGTTGACCAACGCCCACTCCTGCTCTCTGGCATCGATCAGTCCCCTTCAGCAGCCTCTGTGTAGCCTGTGATACTTCACTATCACAGGGTCTGCTGTACAGTACTGTCATCATGAGGGTTTGATCAATACAGCCCTGTCTCCTAGATATAATGCTTATATATGGATCAAGAAATGTCCTTTCTTTTTTTTTTTTTATTTTATTATCAGGGAGAAACATACAAAATCATTTCAGCACCATTACACACACACAAAGCAAAACAAAAACATGCACTTGCACAATTGCAACATATATTTTCCATGCTATTACTCTCCCTTTCATTTTACAATGTGTAAAATAGGAACATTTGAACAACGGATGTCACACTTCCTCATTTTCCCATCAAGATCTACTGCCAGCAATTTTCAGCTGTCCCAATAGATTAATAGTCTGGTACTTCAAGCCATGTAATAGAGGTACTTAAAGCAGTTCAGGTCTCAGTGATCTTATGTATCTGATCCACCATCTCTCAAATGTCTCCGATTGTAGTTTTAAAGCGAATGTCAGTCTCTCCATGATATAGATTTCATGAACAGTTCCTTGCCAGTCTTCCAGTGTCGGTGCGTTGTGTTGTATCCACTTCTTTGTTACAGCTTTCTTCGCTCCAATCAATAATATCTTCGTTAGATATTTGTCTGCTATTGATTGAGTATGTAATGCCGTGGTACCAAAATACATTGAGCTTTCATCAAATTGTATAGTAATTTGAAATATGTATTCCAGACAATCACGAATGTCATGCCATTAAGACAAAAGTTTCGGACAATCCCAAAATAAATGATAATGGTTGGCTATATCTGATCCACACATCCTCCAACAATTTGTTCCACTACCTTGATGTCTCTTCTGCGCAGGTGTTATAAAAAATCTCAATGTTTTTCCATCCAAACTCCCACTAGCTGTGTGAAGTTGTGGTTTTCCACTGTAATTTACAAATATTTTCCCATTCATCCTCAGGTATGACCAGATCTCCCTCCCTTTCCCATCTACATATAATATGCAGGGTGTTCGAATTCGAAGAGTCTTGGAAACTTTTGTATAATCTAGATATTAGTGTCTTTCCACTCCCAGATTTGTAAATTGTAACAGAGACCTTCAGGATATCACTTCTCAAGTCCTCTGTCAAAATTGTATTTAATCGATGCCTTACTTGAAGGTATCTGAAAAAATCTTGCTTCTCTAAACCATATTCCCTTTTGAGATCGTCAAAACTTTTCACAGACCCATTATGTATGAAGCAGCAGTAAGCTGTAAGGCCACTTTCCATCCATATTTAAATCTACTGTCTGTCCTATTTGGAATAAAATCCATGTCATATGCACACCAACGTAATATGTATTCTGCACCCTTTAAATTGTATTTCCTAACTACTTTGTGCCAGGTTTTAAGTGTTGTTTTTATCCAGGGGTTATTCTTATTTGTAAGACTGTCTACAAGTTTTTTGTCTGCCATTGCTGCCTGTATAGGTGGACCCACAGATCCTCCCTCTTCTATTTCCTTCCACCTGGCCTTGAACTGCGGGTCACAGAGATACCCCAGGGTTCTTATCTGAGCCACATAGTAGTAATCTTTTAAATTTGGCAGTGCCATTCCTCCTTTGTCTTTTGATAGTTGCATTACTTTAAATTTTATCCTTGTTTTTTTTTCAAATTACATCTTATAAAAGAATTAGAAACGAGTGTGTGTGTGTGTGTGTGTGTGTGTGTGTGTGTGTGTGTGTGTGTGTGTGTGTGTGTGTGTGTGTGTGTGAGAGAGAGTTGTTGTTAAAACTTTCATGCCAATAAAGCGAATTTGAATTTGAATTGAGAGCGAGACAGACAGAGACAGTGTGAGTGAGTGAGAGAGAGACAGAGTGTGAGTGAATGCAGTGTATTAATTTAATCGGACTCATCACTTGATGACGGAGAATCTGACATCTGGTTAATTTTCAAAATAAAACATTCCGTGTTGATACCAGCACAAAAACCTCAAAAAAGAGACAAATACGCGCTCTTCTTGTAATCCTTCAGTCGGGAACACTTAGTGTTGTTGTGTTTATAACACATACATATAACTGCGGTCGTGCGTTATTATGTAATTATCGCAGGAATTCCTCGGTTTCGTAACTCCAGCTGTTTGGCGGAGCTGCGCCATGGCGGACTCAAACCGCAACTGGTGGGGGTTGCCGGACGAGGATGACGGAGCAAAATCGTACCGGAGCCAGGGGCTCAAAGGCCACTGTGGCCGTACGATGATTTCTTTTTCACGGGGCATCAAGGCCAAAGTGTGGGACGTGAAATTCCCACCCTGCTGAAGATCACTTATTTCAATTGGCAGCCATAGGAAGAGATACAACAAATCACCATTTAATTTTAAGGTTGAGAGGAATATAGTTGGCTTCAAATAATTTTGTAATGTCTTGGGTAAGATTAATTCCCAGATACTTCATTGATTTCTTGTTACAACTCAGGCTGTATTTAGTTACCAAATCATCTGGTGGGTTAAAAGTAAAGGTCATGGCCTGGGTTTTCTGGATATTTATCTTATAGCCTGATAATTTACCAAACATATCCATCGACGACATTAAAGTTGGTAGAGATGTGGATGGTTGCGATAAAAAAATTAACACGTCATCCGCGAACAAAGATATTTTGTGTTCCTGTCCTGCTATATTTATACCCTTGATTTGCTTGTTTTGCCTAATATATTGACTGAGAGGTTCTATAAAGAGGGCAAAGAGGTGGGGGACAGGGGCAACCCTGCCTACAAGAACCGAGACCGAGACAAGGCCCGAGACAAGGCCGAGTAAAAATGCTCTCGATTCCAAGACAAGACCAAGAACCTCAAAAAATGGTCTTGAGACCGGTCTCGAGACCAAGACCGATCTCAAGTACTACAACACTAACCCAAGGTAAGACGTTAATTATCTAAGCGTCAGTGTCAGCAGTAATGTAGACGTTGTAGCAAATAAACTTGGAGAAGAGAGATTGCCTGAAGGCAAATCTCTTGGTTTACCAACCAATCTACCTTCCAACCAAGCACAAACCCACCGTGCTTTCACCCATTGTTTTGTAGACACTGTTTTAAAGTCTCAATACTGGCAATGTAGCTGTTGCCATATAGAAGTGACCATATTTGGACGAGAGGGTGGAGCTGGGGAAGGTATCCTGATTGGATCTGACTGAGAATTTAAGGACACACCTGGTAGCAATTTGTCAATTACAAGAGCCATGCCCTAAATCATACCCTGCTTTATCATGTATTTTACTCTAAATGGGACCATAATTTACAAAATGAACATCATGCTGTATTGAAGAAGACTATAGCGATTGAGACCATGAACTTATTTACTGAGGTTATAAATCAGTATGGTCATTTTCTCATAAGCTTACAAACAATCAGACTTCTTTTTGCCACCAGTGACGTTTAGAAAGAATATGGAAAGTCCATATCTTATACAGTCGATAGTGGTGACACTCATCATCAGTTTAATTACATAAAGTAACTCAAGGTTTTTAAACATGGTATGCTTCAGGGCATTTCTACCTTGTGCGTGACAAGTTGCAACCATGGCATATCCTTGACTTCTCAGTCGGATCCTCTGAGGATATCCTCCTCAGCTCCAAATGCAAATGGTCACTTCTGGTTCCAAAAAAACAAGGTGAAATGCCAACCTTGATGCTTCAAAATGTTCAGATACCAATGGATGATGTCCCGGTTCATTTACACACTGATGAATGCAGGATGGTCAACAGACAGTCAGAGCAGTGTGGTGTCACATATTAGTGTACAGTAAGTTTGGCAATGTTTAGAATTATTTTAATTAAACATTTCACATCCACATGAACTCTGAAAATTAGGGTTTTATTTTCTTAATTCACAGCTCTGAAGAAAAGAAGTCAGTTGAGACAAATTACTTATTTCATCACCATTTCCCCATCTGGCAAGGCTGAACTAAATATTCTTCTTTTGGAAGAGAATGCTTGTCCCACTGTACTGAGAAACAAACAGCATTTCTATTTTTATTTTTCCAATGGGAGGTCAATACTGTATATTTCTCTATAATTGCCACAATTCCACAATTAACTATAATATAGAATATTTGAAACAAAGTGACGGATCATAAAAGCACAGAATTAATGCACATTTTTATGAGGCTGGCAAAAACCCTCACAAGGCAAACACACAAAATAAAAGCCTTGAAAACATCAATGAGATTTCTTTGATTCAAGATTCTATCACTTGATCAGTGTCTCCACTACAGTGGCGACAGCAGTGGCAATTAAAAAATCTGATTTGAAAGAATCAGTAATGAGACAGAAAAGAGCTGAACTGTGGCTCCATCCAAAACTTCACTCTTTTCAGGCTGCTTCACCCATCACGTCCCATAATGCCTAAAAATGAAGGGCTCAGAGATGTTTTTGGGTGACAGTGACGGTATTGAATTTTCAATTATTCATCTGAATCATAACAGGATAATGAAGAGGATGGGAATTAATGATAAGGACCACCTTTAGCTCAGAGTATCAATTTGTCCCCATGCATAATTTAATCGATTCCCTATGGAGCACGCTCACTCCAAACACAGGCAGGGAGATATGATTGAGAGGAAAATGGGAAATTAATGTTCCAAGGCTCTTAAAATATATGTTGTCTCATTGTGGAAGGGTCGCCGAGGGGACTTTAAAATATTTAGTCCTCCTCTTCTTCTTTTATGAGAAGTGGACCACAGCCAACTAAATGGGATGAAGTCATTGCTTTATACTGTAGGTCTAAGGTCCCAAATAAAGACAGACAGGTCCCTATTTATGTTTACTTAGCTCTCAATTATCTAGTCTTTTTTGGTTCCACATAAACCTACTTACAATACTTTAATGAAAACGTGTATTTGACTGTCCTTGTCACGTAAGTAAAATAATTGATAGTTCAAATATTGGTAGAACTGAACAATTGGTAGAAGTGACTGTCATGTAGGCTTTACACGATCAGGATTTTTGGGGCCAATCACCGATTAGTGAGTTTAAATAAACCGATCACCGATCCGATCACATGAGGGAGCAATATGAGTATTTAAATAACTTGTTAATTTACTGTATATACTTATGTACTGTTTACTGAGTATCAACAAAAGTATTCTCAAGCATTTTTGCCAATGTTTAACCATCTTTGCCATGCCCCAAACTGACAGATGCAAGGGTAAAACATCAATGACCTCTAGAGGGCATTCAAGGACTGGCCAGACATAAGTTCAAAGTTCAGTCAGGTCAAACCAAAATAACTTGAGACAGAAATAATGGGCACAACAACTTACTGCGTGGATCAAAGTATGCCAGCAAACGTTGAAATGCGGGGTTCTCCACAATATTAAATGGCAGGTCGGCCAGCACGATAAACTCCATAAGTTTCCTTGTGCCACCCCTTGCCTTCTCACTGTCACGGCTATATGGACGGGTACTGTCTAAAGTAGTTTGCTTTAGCATCCGTTTCGGTGTTTCTTTTTCTTTTTCCACCCTCAGTTTCTTGAATCCAGGTGCCTGATTAAATTTGTCGTGTTGGGGCATTTTGCAGATGCTCCCCCACGAGGTACTCTAGTGTTGCAGGGATTGCGGGTGGCTTGGGTTGTGTCTGTCTCATTCGCTTTGGGGGAGGGGGGGGTCCCACACCGCCGGCGTGTTTGTTTGAATCCAACAGCTAATGATTCAAGATTCAAAAAACTTTATTGTCCGTCACATCATGACAGGGCTCAAAACTAGCTGTCGGGTTCGGGCAGGCGTGTCGGTGGTGTGGAGCTTCTTCGGAGTGGGTAGGACAGGTGGGACACAGGCCGTCTGCAATCTATGCAACGGGAGCATCTGCGGGGAGTTTCAGCACGACAATGACGTCATTGATCGGATCGGCGAATTAAGACATTACAGCCGATCTCACAAATTGCATAAAATGCAAAATATCGGCCGATCGGATATAGCCGATCAGATTAGCGGAAAGCCTACTGTCATGTGAAAAATACTATCATGAGAGGTGGCATGATGTTGCTATGCCATCACAAAAAGGCTTAAAGCAGCTCTAACTGCTTTCGTTTTAACATGCACTGTATCAAATGACAACGTCAAAACAATATGACAATGTGAAACACAGCTCCCCTCGGCTTTACTGAGCCTTATAGTAAGTTTCAACTCCTTGTTTAGCTGTTCAGCCAACAACTTTATTGTTTTGTTTCACTCTCACTGCTCTGCATCATTTTCAGCTGCACAAGGCAGCTGTTAACAGCACAAAAGCACTCAAAACAGCACCAAAAAGACACAAGTGGTAAAAAGCTGGTGAACATACTAGAGCATTTAGCAGCTAAAGAGCCAGATGTATTCATTAGACAACGCATCCTCATACCAAAACCCTCTTGTGAAGGGCTTATTGCATGGGTCGTATTATCTTGATAAAAAATATAAAATGCTAGTCTCCCTCAAAAACCTAACTTCACTTACAAACGTACCTGATGTAAATTAACAACGTTACTGTTGACCCAATCATCTGTCTCAGTACCCCCTATGCAGACCTGTCACTCTTTATACTACTTTGACTTCATCCTATGCTGCCATAATAATTATTACAGCCACTAGAGGTTGCTGCCTACCAACAAACAGAAAAATGGCACGTAATAAGATGCTTTCACAGTCAATCTTTACATTTGTTTTTCTAATGAGGACAGCCTGTGGATAAGACTGCTAACTAACTGCTACAAGAGAGTAAATACTGGAAAGAAACATGACTCAAAATAAATTGTTGGTTAAGCTATCAAACTAAAATGTGATGATATGCCAGAGCTGTGTTCACAACTTGTTTCAGCTGCAAACCTAGTTTCATGGTTTTCATCTTCTTCAAACCTTAATCAAGTAGTTTTAGCTAATGTAACAATAACCAACCATGGAGGTGGCAGATCAGAAATACATAATGGTACATTGGAACGGTCATTTTTTAGACAATGAAACAACTTATTTAAGTTAAGTTAGTACGAGGGTTTGTATATCTGGGTTTATGTATCAATGCTGGTACAAGATGGTGAGCTTCTCTGGGGACCAATATTGGCTTGAAATACAGTAAACATCCAGTGTATTTCCTGTGATCACACCTATTTCAAGTGACACAAATGTGCTAAAAACAAAAAAAAGGCATGAAAACAGTAAAACACCTTTGGACACAGCACACATTTCCTGATTGTTCAATAAGGTAGCAATTTATCCCCTTGTCACTTTTATACATAAAGGAGAATCTGGAAGTAATTAATTTTAGTTGGCAACAGCGGCCTTGAATTAATAATGCAATGCCTTATTCAAGACAGTACCTATTGAGGGAGAAATTATCTTTAAGTCAGCAGGATCCAGTCATGAGCATGATTCTGTAATCTCAAGGCTGCCACTCACCTCTCTCACCTCTCTGAGGCTTCACTGTCTGTATTAAAGTATTGTAGAAGGATTTTGAACATGTAACACATTAAACTGAACACTATTTGAAATAGTCCATGTCTGCCGTAATATCAGTCATGCCCACTTATTAGTATAACAGCAGAACCTCAATTCAGTGAAGTATGTCTGACACGTTTCATCAGACTGACAGAGAAGTTGTTCAGGCATCAAAGACTCAGCGAGAGAGGAAGCACGCTCATTTTAAAAATCGGCTGCAGCTGCTCTGTTGTCCAGCTCTGCTTTTGATGGGCAGGATTATCATTCAGGCATGCAAGGCAGTGATACATGAAGGACAGCGGTGCATCAATCTTCCCCGCCTTTAATTTGCACAAAGAGGAGCGTACAGAGTCTCATCAATTGGAGCTGGGTACCAAAAAGCTGCGACGACGTGCAAGAGGATTTTTGACATGCCATTATCCACACCTGACACACAGGCGACTGGGAACTCTCAAACTTTCTGACATTCAACTTGTGACCTTCTCACCACCGTTCTCAAAGCTGTTGGTGAACTCTATTGCCCCCGACTTCCTCCTGCATAGTTAACAGGTAACACTGAAAGGTCAACTGAGAAGTTCATGTTCATCATCTGTTGATGTGATAAAGGTTAATAAATATACCAGGAAGGCACTCAGGTGGAGATGGCTCTCCTGGGGCTTCTGTTTTGCATTCCAATTAGGCACATTCACTTTCTGAGAGACAGCATTCAACTTACATTGTCTTTTCATTGCCTTTCAAGTGCCTAATTAGTTGTGTGATGTTTGATGTGAAAGTGCAGAGGTACCTCGAGGACTCATTTATTTGTGGCAGACCTGCACTGTTGACTGACACTACTGGTCATGGATGATGACCCCAGTTAATTGCATATTTGAATGAGGTATTGAGAGAAGACGGTCCTTGGAAAAAGGGGCCATTTTATTTCCAGACGAGGATCCTGGACACCATGAGGTCCCTGAGATCTGAACCTTGTCAATTTTTGCCTTCAAGCTATTTTACCAACTTTTTGGCTATTTTTTATTTGTTGCACCCCAGCCAACGAGAATACATTTTGGCAATGGACATTTCTACAAACCAAGGATACGTTGAAACTTTACATTTGTTGAGGTTCTGTTTTCAATTTAATGTTGTGAGGCTGTAGTTAGGGTCTTGTTCAGTTTAGGCACAAAAAGCCAATCCAAGCGCCAGAATAAATGTTAGCTAAGTACGTTTCTGCAAAACTACAGATAAGTTCAAAATGTTTGGTTTTTTTTATGTTACAACTTTATGTTTATTTAGGTTCAATTTACTATTTCTCTCTTGTCACAATGCTGTCCTTATGCAGTGATTGGGTTTAGGTACAAAAAACACTTGGTTAGAGTTAGGAAAACATCATGGTTTGGCAAAAAATACCTGGTTTGGTCACACATAAGCGCCTGGAGATAGGCCGACTTGCTGTAAAAAATAGCCAGTTTTGGTCACCAAGAAACAGCTTAAAATGTTCCCACAGACTCAAACTGCGGTCGGCTATCTGGAAGCCTTGTTGGCTCGCAATAATGCCACCTCCTTCACCTTCATCTCCTGCTGTGAAAAAAAAGCATGTAATGTAAATGTGATATGCCACATCTGGTACAAATGTCAACCTTGGATGTATCCGTGGTTTGCTAAAATGTTAACTGCTAATATTATGTCCTGGTGACTGGGATACAAAAAGGGTTAGGAAAAGATCATATTTAGTTTATCTAATTCTGTCCTTACAAACAAAGCAGTCCAGTCAAAAATATCTGGTTTGGTTGCCACAACTAGAAAATGTACCCATGCTTACAAATGTTGAAAAAAACAGTCTGTAACTGTGGTATCCTGCTTGGCAGCTGTCTTGCTGTTTCTGCAAACTCATAGATGAAACTATACATTTCTCTTATTTCTTGTTTCAACTTTACATTTCTTAATGTTCAAATTTCAATTTTGTGTTGTGACAGCGACAACAACTGGGCAATTTATTTCTGCACCTGTGGCTCAGGTATTGGTCAGCTGAAATGGAGCAGTCAGAAAAAGTGAAAGAATCAGCTAAAGATTTAGCGACCAGATCAAATTGATGATAATTTAGCTTTTAAACCTCAAGTACTTCTGGCTGGCAGCCCTGCTTGGACATGGATTTCCTAAAAAAATACATGGAACCTCACTATCTTAGAGTTGATCTGAGGCTGAAAGACATGTATTATTAAGTTATCTCCTTCAGTTAAGACATTCAATAAATGGTTCTTTGCCAGACGAGTCGTCACACTATGTGCTGTCCCAAGCAGTCCTCAGCACACCTCGGTACAGCTCTTGGTCAAAGCATCAATCATCATTAGCTCCCATTTAAAATTAGCCATGGAAGCAGAGTACCAACTCCCATTGGATTTTCAAATTATTAACCCAAATCCAATTAAGAGTACAGTGATCCGTGACCCAGTTTCCACAGGAATTCTGTCCATATTAGATGATCCTGCAGGACATGATTCATGTCCAGTGCTGTCGTTTCATGCCGATACAGAACTATACCCTTAAAGGGATTTAAAAAGTGAAAGGGTGTCGAGGTTGGTGATGTGGATGGGTGTGTATGAGTTTCAGTTTGCAACCCATTTATGACACATAAAATTATATTGGCTGCTTCTGACCATGACTACACTCTCTCATAACCTCATCTACTGTATGCCCTTAAACTGTGCTATGCAAAGATGTTGGAGGGATACATTATACAAACCGTGTCATTGAATTTAAACTGGGACTTGCAAAATCAACATATTAATAACCTGTTCTATGATCTTTTATTTTCTACTAAACAATGAGGCAATTTTTGAGGACTTCCCAATTAGGAATGATCTTACCTCTTTCATTGTTTCATAAACTGCTGCAGTGCTGTTGTTTATGACAGCACAGTACTGTGACGGTGCACTGTTCAGGTCATCTGTAAGTGTGCAAATCTGTGATTCCAATGGAGAGTAAGACTCTCAATGAGTTGAGAGTCTTACCATGCATAAATAACATCCTTAATTTCAAATTCAATCTTTGTCTCCCCTCACAGTTTTAATGGCAAAAGACCTGATTGATTTATCTGGGCCACCATTTGGTTCACCTCTTTTTCAATTTAATGCTTCAGAAGTTTTCATTGCATGCTAGATTATACAATCACAGCCTTTTGATATTAGGAGTTTAGATCAATATCCTGAGTTTCTGTTTCTTCCACTGGCACCACATTGAGGCCAGTATCTGTTTCTACTGTACATCTCAAGGATGTGGTCATGGACTTTGTTGTTGTAAATGTAGTACACATGTATGCAAAGCCATCAAACATTTTAGGCTCTATGTAAAGGATCTATAGCACATGGTCTAAAGAGCACAGTGCAGGAGCATTTAAGGCGCGTCCAACTCCCTTTTGCTAGTCAAACAAAATGTAATCATAATGAAATATTGGTGTTTTTTGGGCATAACATGGATTAAACCAATCAACCAGTGTCTGTAAGGACACTCCCACACAGGATTTAAAAGCCTGCAGCTCCCCTCCAGTTAGAACTGAAGAAGCCTCTTGGATGAGAGAAACTGAAACAAGTCCAGTTGCCTACAATACAGCACTTAGAATTACAGTACCATGACCTGACTTAGAACATTCATCAACATTAAACCAATCAGTGTCTTCCCCCTTTCCCACTTAAAGTCTGGTGCGCCAGCTGAGGACTGATATTTGTTAGTTTATTTGTTTATTGATTTTTAAATATATTTCTTTTCTCTCACCCTCCCCTTCTTCAGCTCCACTGTCGAAGGGACAGATACAGGAAATCTTTCCTGCGACATGCCATCACACTGTATAATAACAGCTAAAACTCTGATCATAACATACAGTCTCTACGCACTTTATATGTTTTACACTGTTCTGCACCTCATCTGTTCACTGCACCTTATATTTTATTTTATTTTATTTTAATTTGCACTACAATTAATACTGCTTATGTATACATCAACACTGCTCATTTATACATTTTTATACATATTTTTTATATATATACATTTTTTATATTACATTTTATATTGCTATGTTAATATGTCTAGGTTGTTCTTTTTATTTTACATTTTTTATATTGCTATGTTAATATGTCTAGGTTGTTCTTTTTATTTCACTGTGTTGTCATTCGTCTCTGTGTGTAATGCTGCTGCTACACCTTAATTTCCCAGCTTGGGATCAATAAAGTATATCTATTCTATTCTATATTCTATTCTATTCTATCTTCCTTCCCCTTTGAGAGGGAGAGGGGAGGCCCTGCCAACCCAATCTTAACATGCCCCCACCAGAGACGTTAAATGCTAACAGAATTTGCAGAAGCGTTAAATGCTAACATTATATCCTGGCAACTCGGCTGCAAAACCATCTTGGTCAGTGTCACTTGTTTCTAATAGAAAGTCTAAAAAAATCACAGCATGTACAAGAGTGCATTTCATTCAGCAAAGAAAGAAAATATAGAGTAGTGCAGTGTGCCATGAAAGCATTGTCTTAATGCGCACTCCTAGGTGGATTGAGTCATGGGTTTCTGCCTCTTAAATTCTCCAAATAATGTGCAGAATTTAGGGAACTCTATGGTAGAAATGGAATATAATATTCATAATTGTGATTTATTATAAGTTGGTGTATATTCACCTGAAACTAAGAGTTGTTTTTTTTCTTTAGCTTACAATGAACCTTTTATATCTACAGAGGAAGCAGGTCCTCTTCCACAGAGTCCGCCATGTTGCATTGCCATGTTTCTACAGCAGCCCAGAACGGACTAACCAAACACTGGCTCTAGAAAGGGACTACCCCGTTTTTCACGCTTTTAGGGGCACCGCCAGGAAGGGATGGTATTTGTTTTGTTGCAATCTGCAACCTCACTACTAGATGCTACTAATTCCTACACACTGAACGTTTAAATAGCAAGGAAAAAACTGCAGCATTGACTTTAGACCATACATGTTTCTGTTGGTCAGTGGTATAACCGCTTTCTGCTGCCTCAAGATAGCAAAATGCCAGCAATGTGCCCGACCACACCTTATTTTAAGACCATGCCCATGAATGATGGTTCTTCTGGCCTTCGTGTAGGATCCTGAATTCTTAATTGGCATAGCCTCCAGGATAAGATGGACTCTTTTAGCCTCCTCTTTGTCTCCCCATCAAAATGCTATCGAGAGGAAAGGAAAAATGAGTGTCCTCTCCCTCAGAGCATAGAAGTATAAAAAAGTAATGAGGTGTGAAAACAGATAAATCAGAATTAACTCTCATGGGCTCCAGCAAAGAATGCTGGGATTTGATTGAGCGGCTTGTCACAGACTTTCACAAAGTACTGCACGGTCTCATGGGCTTTCAGAGGCCAGCAATAATATCCTAAGTTGGTCTGGATGGCTACTCAAACCCCTCTCTCCTCCACATGACACTTATAAAACAAGCGAGTCAGCTAGCTTCACCACATCAGTGGTCACGGTGCCTGTCGACTGTCATCTGAAGGCCTGAAGGCAGAAAAGCCTGCTGAGGGCAATAACTGAGGAGAATGAGGGTTGGGAGAGGGAATGGAACCAGAGTCCTCAGTGTTGAAGTTTGGGCTTATTTTTAACCCTAATTTATGGATGCTCCTGGCAAGTATTATGTAAAAGTACACTGGCAGGCTTATTAGCCTCAATCACAAAGTGTGGCCACATTTGACAGCACCCATCTTCTTAAATCTGAGGTCCTGCCGTACTTGCAAACTTATTATATGAAGCTAAGACCTTTTTTAACCCACAGAGCTTTATTTGTAATTCTAGGCAAGATGCCCAAGTATTAACAAACACCACATATATCAGGTATAAATCTGTGGGCAAAGTATGGTGGCCGAGAAGTGTCAACACAAATACAGCAACTCCACGAGTGCAAAAGCCACAACATGACAATGGAAGTGAGCACAAACTGCAGGTGACAATGAAACAGATGGACTATTATTGCCTACACATGTGGAAGAGAAAAGTTTATTTTTGTTTAAGAAGTGAAATATTTGCTGTAGCTAACTAAGACTACCATCACTATGAGTAATGTTGTTTAGTGTCTTTATATTTCCATATTTATGTACTCACGTTAGGCTATTATGAAGCAAGGTGTGCATAACATTAGCATTACATGATTTAGCTAGTGTTAGTCAAGCAGACTAATCTAGCTGCACTTGTGTGTTTCTGTTATTGCACTTGTGTTTTTTTTTATTTGCAATTTGCAACCAGTATTTCTAGAATACATATTTCTGTATGATAGGTTCAAATAGTTATAGTTCTTAGAGGCAAAATAATTGCTTGAACAACCAGATTTTGTCTGATATTGTCATACAGTGTGGAAAGGTGTTTGTCATTTTAAAGCCACTCAGCGGACTGATTGTTTACCCCAACTTTCCCAAATTTAGCAGAGCCAGGCCCTGCTTCACTTGTACATGAGATCTTCCTACATGTCCAACAAAACAATCACAAAAAGGCAGCTGGCTTAAGGTGTCAGGCCACTCATTAATTCCACTGTGCTGCTGCTGGCAATATGCACCTTCAGGATGGCCTGTGGAGAAATAAGCATTTCACCTCAGCATGGTAGGTTGGCTTTTGTTTTCTTGTGACAGGCATATAATGAGTTGACGTCTTGGATCTGTTTAGTCGCTGCTTGTATCCTGTTTGTGGTTGTTCTTGATTGCTTGGTGCTTCGAAAGTTTATTATTGGTATTATCACCAACCACAACTTTATTTATCTCAAGGGAAATTAGAAGTAGTAGTAGGAACAGTGCAAATATAAAATATAAACGAAAAGCTTTAAAAAAGAAACAATAATGTATAATATATAATAACAATAACAAAAATCAATAATGATGCAATTCGAAAATATATGTAATCTGATATCGTCAGGTTAAAGGAAAACATGCTTGTATACTCACAAGAAGTGACTGTAATATTAATTTAAAGTAAGTCTGTTTTTTATCTCATTTTACCTTCGATTTTCTTGTGTGTAGCAACGTCTAGAGTGCGAGTGTGTGCTTTAATGACACCATACAGTATTAGAGGATTTGTTAGTAATGATGTGTATCAGGTATCTGCCCAAAGAGGGTGAGTAGTGTTTAACAGTACTACCAATCCAGCACAGCTGTCTGCTCAGCAGCTGAAGCATCTTCACCGTCCAGCAGCTCCATTTTTACTTGCTGCTGCAGCACTTTAGAACAGCAGCCACTCTCACCACCGGGCTGCCATCTCCCTGCTGGCTCTGCCCCCGAGGCAAAGGCTCTTTAACCTTTCCAACTTGGGACTCAAATGGGAATTATAGTCTTTTGCCCCAGGGCTGAGATACAGAGACCAGAAAGGTATTTCTGTCTTGCATTTCTAGGAAATGCCTGGAAGCACATTTTTGGACATTGTAGGCTAATAGTCTACTGCTTTTGTGTTTAAAACCTGTTTTGCTTCAAGCCACACTTATTTCTTGAATATTTTAATGTTGCTGGATGAAAAAATGAATGTTGTGGGCAGTGGATCACCCACAGTTTTCTGAATAGACATTTTGGAACCATTGGGTTTGGTTATGGCCCTCCACAGAGTTAGCTTTAGAGACCCTAACTCTGTGTTTTCCAAACGACCTCTGTACAATCAAATTGAATTGTATTTAGCCATTGATGTCTGTTAATGAAAAGAGCTCATTTTGTTCAAATAGAAAGTATAAAAAACAACCGAATCACCAGAATGAATGTTAGTCAAGCACGTTTCTGCGAAACCAAGGTTAAGTTAACACTGAACGTTTCTTTATGTTGCAACTTCACGTCTTTTCAGGTTGAATTTTCTATTTCTCTCTTGTCCCAACACTCAGCTTATGCTCTGGTTAGGTTTAGGCACAAAAACAACTTGGTTATGGTTAGGAAAACATTATGGTTTGGCTTGAAATGCCTATTTTGGTCTCTCAAAAATAAAAGGTTTTGGTCGCCTGAAATGTCCGCAGCTCACCTTAAAAAACACCTGGTTTTGATGCCATAAAAACAGATGGAAATGTCTCCAAAGTTCCTTAAAAATACACCCATTTTTTTTCGCCATTTAAACTGCTGGAAATGTCAGCAGCTCTCCTTAACAACACCCAGTTTTGATATCACTAAAAAGGCTGGAAATGTCCCCAGGTGTCCTTCAAAATATCCAGTGGTGTGACTAACTGCAGTTGCACGTTTGGCAGCCTTGTTGGCTTGTCATAAGACCATCATCTTCCTCTCCTCCTCCTGATGTGACAGGTGGCTAATAATCATATAACGTGAACATGATATGCCACATTTGGTACAAATGTCAACATTGGATGTATCTGTGGTTTGCAGAAATGTTTACTGCTAACATTATGTCATGGTGACTGGGCTGCAAAAAGCTCTTGGTCATTGTCACTTGGTTCAGATAGAAAGTATGAAAAAGTCCCAGCATGTACAAGAGTACATTTTATTCAGCAAAGAATGAAAAAATAGACTTTCTTCTCTAGAATTTATTACAATCATGACTCCCATAAAATTCTGAATAAAATCTTACAATCAACAGATTGCAGTGAAGCGCTGATAACAAGAAAATGTGTTAAACTGCACTTCCACGCTGACCTGTTATACCAGTGTAGTCTGTGCTGGCTGATGAACAAGAAAAATGTTGTTTTTAGCTAACAGCAGCTTCTCTTGGAGTTGGACCATCATGCTTGTGGTTCTTAAATGGCTTCATCTGCAGGTGAAGACCTGTTATCTTGTTATCACAGAGGACACCATGAAAGTGAAAGTCTTGGATATTGACTAACATTCACTGCGAGGGATTTTGCTCTGCGCAAGCATGTGGTGTGCATTGTTCTCTACCTACATGAACAGTATTGAATCTTCCTCGTGCTTTTGTCCTTATTCAGCCAATTTAGCATTGTGACTGCAGCGTGCCATGAAAGCATTGTCTTGAGGCGCACTCCCAGGTGGATTGATTTATGGGTTTCTGCCTGTTAAATCTCCTCCAGCTGTCAAGACGAGTGAAACAGAAATCACAGTCAGCAATGGAAATTAGCTTTCTTTATCTCCCTCTGTAGTTATTTTCATCCTGCCAGGGCTGAGCAGGTCAAATGAGGGCCGAATTCAGACACACGACAGGACAAGACAGGCAACAGTGGCTCTTTTAAACAAGGCCATCTCACAAATTGTAGTCAGAAATAAGGGCACACTAATTCCAAAGTGGTTTAAACAGTACACGTACAGCATGATGGACTAAACTTTGAAACTTCTTGATTAAATTTTCCTGATGGCTGATGAAGCCTACATTTGCCTGGTGAGTTAATCACATGATTTTAATTTCTGTCATCAATAAACCAGCACGGGACTCGGCAAGTAAATCTTCAAACACTTCATTTGATGGAAAGCAAACAGTGGCAGCATGAAGCTCAATTTTGCATCAGAATTATTTACCAATAAAGTTAAATTGGATTGCTGTTACGGTCTCTATCTCCCTCCCCATTTCTCTCTCAACCTGCTTTGTATTGCAATTTTGTGTAATATGTTCATAAACAAAATTCAGTTCATTCAGTGATGAAATGAAAACTCTAATTTACTGCAGCAATATCTTCATTCTAAACGCACCATGTTTCATATCATGTTTGATTGAAACCAATATTGCAAGCATTCTTTAATAGGACTCACTGATTACGCTTAGATTAATACATATACGTGTTTCTGTGTTCTTATATTTATGTTAATGTTTATTGTTCCTGGAGTCCAAGTCTAACAATATAACACAGTGTTAGTCAGCTTGTCAGATGTAGACAATGTACCAGTATAGTGCTCTACTCTTTGCAACTTATTTCTTTGAGTGGCTGAGCCCCAACATCTGTC
This sequence comes from Pagrus major, assembly GCF_040436345.1. Lineage (NCBI taxonomy): Eukaryota > Metazoa > Chordata > Actinopteri > Spariformes > Sparidae > Pagrus > Pagrus major. Next base: position 9,029,979 of record NC_133232.1, read on the forward strand.
ACATCTAACTTCTTCAAAATATTTTTGACCAGTGTATAGTTTGTCAAATACTCTAATACACTCTACACATATTGGGTTATCCTGTAACTGGAAATTTAAATGAAATACATGGCTTGTCAACACCATCCTATAAAAAACACATATTTACAAAAAGTCTTTTCATGACCAAAGAAAAAGCTGTTTTACGCCTCACGTCTTGATTAAAGATCGTCCTAATCGACTACTAGTTCAAGTCATGAGTCAAATGGATATCACGCAAAAACGTGAGTCACATGTTAATGACAAAGCTACGGGCAAAAGCAGGATTAATTCTCAGAAAAAACAGCAAGGAGACATGTTATTTTATTTCAACATGGTATAACATCAAGCAAGTTTCATTGTTCATAACATGAGAACAAATAACTTCAAACTTGAATAAGTCTGCAGGCTTACACAAAAACTACTTAATGGACTTCACACAAAATTTGGGTGGAGGGTGGGTTTCGACCCAGGATAGACTGGATTAACTGTTGATAAGGATCCTGGATTTTTTTTTACTCACTTTCACATTCACATTTTTGTTAATTACTCAGTCTCAATGCATGGATTTATGAGTGAGTACAGTCTGATCTGGATCCTAGATCTGGTGATCTTAAAAGCAGTTATGGCTAAAAGTTCGAGTGATGCAGGGCTACAGAGTTTGATATTGGATTAGGCTTGATTGAATTAAAGGGGACTGTAAGGGTTTGGCGGATGTATCCGCTCTACTGAGTGAGTGTTCTAGTTTCTTTCCCCTGCGACTAATAAACGAATAAAAACTTGATCGACTAAGATGGTGATGAGACGGTGATGTTTAAATAGTGGAGTAGATGTTCCCTACATATGCTTTTGCACAACATTTTTCTTTTTTCAAATTTCAGTAGCCTATCTACATTTGAGCTATGTAATATATACTTCTTTGGTGAGACAAACATACAGAACCTCATAAAACTGATGAATTGACATCAAAACAAAGTCTAGATTTTAATTACATTTCCCATGACTTTCCTTCTTTCTCATGTCTTTAATTCCTCTTCTTTGTGGGTAATTTGTTTTTATTTAATTTAAAACTCTATCTGCAGGTGATCCACAAAGAAACATTTGAAGACTGAAGATCAAAATGAATGAGGAGTCTGCCGTTGTCAGCAGCAGTTACTGTAATGAATTTCAAAGATGAAAACAAATTCTGAGGCTTTAGATTTGGGCGTCACAATGAGTAAAAGAGGCTCTGTATTCAAATGTATGCAGTGAACAAGTGACAGGGGAGGGATCGTCCTTCATCACATTCTCACATCTACGTCCCAGGGCAATATGCAGAGCACTGATGGCTTGTAGAAACATAATTACAGCCCTGATGCATACGCTTAAACTCTCCTCCTTCGACTTAATAAGTTCAGTCTTTCAACACCAAAAGCTTCTGAAGGGATGATTTACATACTGTAACTTCAAACAATGAATCGTCGTGAATCTTTGATTTGAGCTTTTACTTTCCTGACACTTCATTTTTTTAACTTCTTTTCTTTATTGCACAGTTGGTGGTGGTAATGCACTATATTTGACTCCAGACCACCAATAAGATACAAAAGAAGAAGAGGAAAGCTGATCAGTAGCTAATATAGCTAGCAGAAGAATGCTAGTTTCCAGCTGAGGAAAATGTCCAGCCAAGGCAGTAGCTGATCCACTGGGTAAGTCACACGAGGTACTACCTTTGTCGAATGAATAGTCAGCTTCTTCTTTCCAACATTTGGATCTTCATTTCCCACCGCCAGCTGTTCAGTTACCAGCACCAGCTTATCATTTGCCACATCAGTAGCTGGCTTAGGCAAGGATACAGCCCCTGCCAGACCCCAGCAGGATTAATTTAGTCCTTTATCTTGAACCATACAAGAGTCTTCCATGGCCTTTGATTTAAAATGGCAGCAACAAATACAACCTTCACAAAAGAAACAGCATTCCACATGTTGTAGAGGGCACACAGCACACCTGCAGTTTGTGCCAGTAATGTTGCAAATATGCAAAGTGTATTTTGAGATGTCTAAAGAGAAAAAAATAATATTTGTGGAACTAAGATTTTTGTGGCCATCTTCTCATTAGAAGGTGCAATATGTTCAATGTTTGGTTTTGAAGTAATCCAAAAGTGGTTTTTTTGTTTCTAATTGTAAAAATTCCCATGTAATTTTTAATTCAGTTACTAGAGGCGTCTGTGGCTCAGGAGGTACACCAGGTCGTCCACTAATTGGAAGGTCAGTTCCTCCATCACCAGCTCTCCAGTCTGCGGTGTCCTTGGGCAAAACACTGAACCCCAATTTGTTCCCGATGGCTGTTCCAGCGGTGTGTGAATGTGCATGTGAATGGGTGAGCAGATAAAGGAAAGATAAGAAGTGCTGTATCGCTCCTGATCAGCAGGTCAGCACCTTGCATGGCAGCCTCTGCCATCAATTTATGAAAGTGTGCACAAATTGGTGAATGTGGCAAATGTTGTAAAGCACCTTGACTGGTTGATGGACCAAAAAAGCCAGTCATCTGACCCAACCCTGCACATTCATGGCACTTGAGTGTATGATAACAATAAAGGTACATGGAATACAACTTTAAGCCAAGGCAACCAGACACAACTTAATGTTTTTCGGCTACTGGTTGCCGTGCTTCTCTAACTCAAAAGAATAGTCACTCTGCTCCTGATTGACTCAAAGGTCAGCTGTACCCTGAAGGTAACAGAACATGATTTGTAACTGGAAGGTCATCCAGTTTGAATCGCTGGACTGGTTGGTAAGAGCTGGTCAGATGCAGTGGGTGATTAATTGTTTCTCATTAAACCTTTTCACTCGTCATTTGTATGCTTGAGAGAATTCTAATCTTGCGTTGTATGGTTTCCTTTGAAAGTTGAAAGTGTTGCATCATCCACTCACCACCAAGGATCTCATTCTCCCTCAGCAGCATTCACATTCTAAGCATGCATCATGCAAATGACAGCAATACAGAGATGCCAGTGCCTACATCAAATATAGTGGTCATCATGTAGATTATAGCATCTTCTGTGACATTCAAGGTAGACAAATGTCTGCACAGTATCCTGGCTGAACGGATGTGTTTCGGTGTGAACCACTGCATATTTTCATAGTTAAAAGGACAACTCCACCCTTTTTTATCGGCATTCAAGTGATAAATTATTCACTGCCTGCACCTTCAACCCTCCTGCTTAATGAAAACTATTACCAAGCCAATGAAATGCAAAACAAACTGCTATATATGAATCAAGTGCCATATTAATACAAAGAAACATATGCAAATAGGCTTGTGCAAGTAAAGAACGTACTATATATGCATGCTTTTGAAGTGCAGATTGAATAAATGCCCTCAAGACATACCTCCCGCTAAAGAGAGCATACATATTCAGTAGGTGAACTCTTTAAACTAAGTAAGGGAAGATTGCAAGCCAAAGGCCACAGATGGTGAACAGGAGGGAGGCTGTAAGTGTTGACCCTGATCACTCTGCCAATGTCACAGGAGCTGCTGGTTCAGGGATGTGTGTGCATGCTGGGATGCCTTTTATGTCAGCCCAAACACTGGAATATGTTAAATTTCAGGCTTTATTATTTTTCTCGCCACAGCTGAGGGAGAATATGTGTTGAAAGGGGGTGCTGGTAAGGGCACACAGATGAGAAAGAGACTGTTTACTATGTGTTTCAGAGGCGGTGCACCTGGTGGGGAATTCTCTCTGGTGACGACACAGAAGCTTTGAAGTCGGTGAAGGTTTGATGTTGCTGTACGTCCAAAGCTCACTGAGCCAGGACAACGATGAGTCTGTGCCTACCCTGAGAGTTATATCACAGTGCACTCCCTCCCGTCTGTCTGATAAAAGACACAGGCAGCAACAGCGCAGTAATTGGAGCAAAAATAGGCCTACCCCTATGTGCCATACAGCTCCCAGCTCCTCATTTCACCCTGCCAAAAAAGTGCAGCGCGGAGATGACCAAAATAATCCAATCACGCTGCTCCCATGTATTTCATTTGCTGTTAATTGCCTTGTCTGCGCTTAGAGGTCACTCGCCACATTGCAGAGCTGGCCAAGGGCGCTGCCGACTATATCTCCATAATGGCCCCAATTCCCAACGGGATTACCAGCAACGGCACCTCTACATTCTGTACGCCTGCAAAGCCATTACCCTCGGTCGAGCACCCAAGCCCTGCAGCATGTCAAACACTGTTATTGCACAATGCTCTCGCCATTTAGCACCACTTGCCGTATGCTGTTTTGTGTTTGAGAATGCGTATATGTTAGCTTTTTCCTGCCAAACCTTAACAGAGCTGCTATATGTCTGTATTTTTAAGATTTTATAGCATTTTTTGGGCCCCAGCTGACAGTCTTTCACCCACTGTGTAGAGGTCTCAGCGCACAACTGATGAAAAAAAGATTATTTCAAAGGTCTTTTTCTTCTTTGAGTGTGAGTCAGTTTTTTGGGCCGCTGTTTGAACCCTATTTTTCTTTTTAAAGTGATAACAGTCTCAGGTGTTGAAAACATTTTCAGAACTTCACAGCTTTTGTTGATACTTGGTCACATATATATGCAATTTATTTTCCCCCTGTCTCAAAAGCACTGTCTTCTTTTTTCTCTTTTACTCCTTTAACCACCCTCCGATTTTTCCCAAGACTGAATGTGGTGTTTGAAGCTGTGGCTGCTTTCACAGCCTCCCCTCTGTGGAGGAAAGAAAAAGAGGCAGAGTGGGAGGAGAGTGAGTAAATGTAGGAGCAACAAAAAGCAGAAAGAGCAGAAGAACAGTGAGTCGGGTATGCTGTGTGCTGCGTGTGAATACAAATAAAAGTGATTGTTCGGGGGAAATACATTATACATTGAAGAAACCCTGAATGGAAACCAGTCTACCCCTACAGAGAGATAAGAGTGCAGAGAGGGAGCTTCAGAGGAACAGACAGTGTGGTGCCACGCATTTACACACACAGACCACATTCATCACAAAGACTATTAGTATAAGTGAGCTTAAATCATACCTGGATGTCTGTCTGTTCTTTATTGCATTTGTACCGCAACATTTGATCATGTATTTGTATTATATTTTATCTCGCTGAGCTAATGCCTTATCCAAAGTGACTTAAAATAGGGAAGACTAACCACTCTTCATGCTGGTTTACAGCTATTTATAGCCATTTATAGCTCGTTGTCAACAGGTATAATGATCAATTTTAAATACAACTAAGATTTCCAACCATTTATGCGTGTTACCCCTTATTTTAAAGTCATGTCTACTTGTGAACTATCATCAAAGGTGACTTGTTAATGACTTCTTTGGCAGTTAACGAGCCTGATCAGTCAGAGAGTGAGGTGCACTGTACTGCCTCTCTTGCTGAAGCCTACATTTAAAAGAAAAAAAAGGAGAAATGCAGTGCTTTTTTTACATGTTGCTACCTTACTGCTATATTTTGGGTTTCGGTAAAAGTGAGCGAATGTTTCCCCAAAATCCCAAGTGCTGCAGTCTTTTTTCTGTTTAAATCATGGTACCATGGTAACATGGTAACATGGTACACTGCCACACTGTTTACAATTACAGTGTTCATATTGTACAATATTGTATATACAATGTATAATGAGTCTATTTCTATTCTTACCTTTTTATTATATCGTTTATTTTTTAACTATTATTATTGTGTATTGTAATATTACTGTCCTTTGGCTGGTGTGACACAGAAATTTCCCTGTTTGCGGGAAAAATAAAGGAATTCTGATTCTGATTTTGATTCTGAACATATTGGTAAAATCATACAGGTATCCAACAACAGCCACCACCACCACCACTTTTTCCTCCATTACTATTGTCTCCAAGCAAACTTTGAACTCAATACATCCGAATGCATAATGGGAAAAAATGTGACAAATGACATCAGGCTTTCTTGCTCTGAGTTGAAGTTCGGAGGGCTCCTGCAATAACACAAGGTGCCCCGATCACACTGAGACTCATTGCTGCAGGTGTGGCTGCTTCAAAAATGCCTTGGAGAAGCAATTCAGGGCAAACAGCATGGTTTTTCTGTAGAACAGGGCTGGGTGCACAACTGCATGATCCTTTGCAATTGGAAAAAAGATGCCTCTCACTGCAAAAACTAATCAGGCCCAAATAATTTATTTTTTTCCTTTTTCTATTTAAATATTCTCAGGGTCCTGAAGAGGTAGCCATACTTTAAAAGAAAAAAAGCTAATCTAGACAAAAGTCCAAAAATAAACAGTATTTTCTGTAGCATAATTTTGTTTTAATCATTTCCTACCCCAACAATCATTTACCAAACATTTATATTGGTTGGCTAAACACCAACAGTGTCTTTTCTATGTAAGAAAATCAGAGCCGCTGTAAGAAAAGCTAAATACTCCAGTCCTTGGTATTCTTATGTAATATTCAACTCTGAGAGCATCTCTGCATTCGTGAAGAAATGATGACACCATCTGAAGATGTGAACACATTCAGTAGCTGCCACTGTGGAAATAAAAGCTCTGACACCCTTCACTAAATGCCATGACATTTTTGTTTCCCGTACAAAATTACAGTAATTTGACTTAGATGTAGACAATCATTTTTAGCTTTGACAAAAACAATTAAGTGATTTATAGCATTTTCAGTGATGTGTGTGTGTATAGTATGTGTCCTTTTACATTGCCTTCATATCTTGTCTTAATGCTTTTTCAAGTTTCACGTAAAGCACTTTCCTTGTTTTCGACAGGTGCGATACAAATAAACCTACCTCGCCTAAAGTGCTATGATGCAAAGATAAACAGATATAAAATCGTTTCATCAGTCCCATTTGCCGCTCCGCTGGTAGCAGAGGAACATGAAGCGTTCCCAGAGACGTGATGTTCTTGCCAAATAGTGCCCTGCCTTCCTGCCACCTCCGTGCTGAGAGTGTTCTCCACCGCAGAGCCGCCTGCTTCTGCCCTCAACATGGAGACAAGCCTGAGTCCAAGAAGGTGCTGATGAGATTTCTTTCGGTTGGTGTTTTTCAGTTTCCTCAGGAACACTGGTGTGATTCAGGAGCAGGACAAAAACATGGCTTTATTGAAGGAAAAACGTTTAATTTCATTCAATTTCAAAAACACATTTACAAATAAAACTAAAAAAAAGATCTGGAGCCTCAGGAAACTATCTCAAGCTGCGTGTGATTGTAAACGCACACAAATCAATACACATCACTGTCTGTCTTTTGATGGAAAAGACAACAAATGTGAATTATTAGGAAGGATTTCTTCATAATGATGAATGTCTGGGAGATGAACAGAGACCCGGCTGATGGATGAGTGATGACAAAAACAGAGAGAACAAAACGGCTCATTATCACACAAAAGACTGCAGACAATGAGACTTTACACACAAACAACCACAAACTGCTTATATGATGCATGTTCACTCAGTGATGGAGCACGTTCATTTTTCACATGTTGCTGCACTTCTTAGCCGATGCTGTACCACACACACACACACCTGTGCACGCACGCACATACACATGCACACACCTGTGCACGTATGTGCACACACACACACACACACAGGATGAAGGAAGAACTGCAAGGCTGCAATTTCTCAGGAGTCTTCAGCTGAATGGAAGACATGATGGATCAGCTGTTTATAGTTATGAATTCACTGAGGAATCAAAAACAATAGTGATGAATGGAAAGATGTGTGTGTGTGTGTAGGTATGTGTGTGTGTTGTGTGTGTATGTGCTCTATTTTTTCACCATATTGTGGGGACTAGAGTAAATTGTGATGTTATTTGAACCTCTGATGGATGATGATGGTTCGAGGTTTTATGTTATGCTGTCACTTGATGTGAAGTTTTATGCATGGTGCGTTTTATTACATCTGTTATGTATTTTATTATGTTTTATGTAGCTTTGAGTCTGCATGTGCTCTATGTTTCAAACTTGAAGTCCCATGGAGAGATGTTTCTCCAAGGTTAACTTTTATTTTGTGGTTCAGATGTTTTAGGGTCAGGGTTAAGTGGTCACTATGCTTCGTAAACATTGCAAGAGCACGGTTGAAGTTTGCCTCATTTCTAACCTCAGCATGTGGTAGGGGTGGGACAAAATATCGATTCGGCAATATATTGTGATACTTCCTCTTGAGAGATGATTATCGATTTCTAAAATTCTATAAGATAAGGTAAGACTTGATCCTTCACCAGGGAAATTCACGTGTTATAGCAGCTTACAGATTGAGTGAAGGATAAGAAAATTTAAACAAGATAAAAGCAAAGCAAAGATAGAATACACAATAGAATAATAAAAATATAGAATTAAAATACGACTGTAAATAAAAATTAAAATAAAGACTATATACATATATACATACTAAAACACACCTCACATTAGAATGATGGCACATGTGAAAATGCTCTTTGCTCTTTTTGTACCTCATTTCATCTCAGTTAGTGTCAGCTTCTGTGAAACTGACACCACAATTCAGTTAATAAATATATAATTTCTGCACTTTGCCTTTTTAGGGATATCTTTTATTCTTCAGTTAGATATCCTCATGTATCATTAATGTAGCAATTTTCGTAGAATCACTGTATCGTGATGCTGTCGTTATCGTGGGCAAACGTAATGTGAATCATATCGTATTGTGAATTGTGCTGGAAGGTGGTCGGTAGTTTATGTTCGCGGACTCTAAGACTAATATTAGCTACTGTTGCTCTCTGTTAGCAGAGCGGAGAGAGGCACTGAGACAAGGCACTCGAAAACGTGCATGAAGTCACATCCTTTGGACTGTCATGGAAAATCGAAGTCCTTCACAAAGAAATCAACAGTCCAGCGGCATTAAACAACTCAAGTAAATCATCCACAGGCTGGTACAGACAACCGAGAGAGACTGGGAAGGTTTAATTTTTCACGTCATCTTAAAATTCACACATATATGGCTGATAAAAAAGTGGTTAATGCATGTAAATTGCTACAAATTGTGAAATAAAGGCAAAGTCAAAATCTTTTTTAGGCTATTATCCAGCAGTGGGTTATGTTTTCTTGATCTTTTTGGTGGTCTATTCTCTGTCTTGAATCAATACATTTTTGACCAGGGAAAAATCTGATATTTACAAAAATAGGTTATATGTCAAATATTTAGATGGATCACTATCTGAGTGAATGACATAGTGCAATGTATGAAGCACAGAGGTCACACTTGAAGTTTAGGTACAAAAACATGCATATTCTAATCAGTGACCTCAATTAGATTTGGATCAGTAATTTTCCAGTTAAAGTATCTTCTCGCGCTGTAATACTAATTTAAAACTTAATTTCATTTCTTCAATGCAGTCTTATCCTATTGACTGGACTCTTGACTTGTCTTTTCATGAATCTCATCTGTCAACTCTCCAGCCGTTTTCTCTGAGCTCGATGCCTCTCAGATGTGAGAGAATAACATCAAAGACTGAAGCCTGGCTGCCTTCTGGCCGCTCCGAAAGAAAAAGCCCACCATCTTCACTTCAAGGACGACACAAGAGGAGGGAGATGAAAGAGACGTGGGGTTTTACCGAAGCATTTGAACTTTTGACTTGCTCACCATGTGGGATATTAGCTGAAGGGAGGAACTCCTGCCACATTTAGGTGTTTTGGTTTTGAGCACACATCTGTGCAGGTAGGTAACCACTAAAGAGAATCCCTCACTGACTGGATGTTTCTCCACCTGTGTAACACTAAGCTCAGGTGTAAGAGTGATGTCATTCTCAATGCTACACAATGCAAAGTTTGATTAAGTCTGTAAAGTATCATTATCTATCAAGCAGTCTATCATCAAGTGTCTATGAGAAAGTGAGTAATCACTCTTCAGTTGATGTTCAGTCTTCAGCAGGAATCAAAGGCAGATGATTGTGTAATAATCTGCAGGTCTGCAGGTGGCACATTGAAGAATTACCATTATAATAACTTGTGTTTCAGTTATAGCTAATTCAGATGGTTTGAGACATCCAATTCTGTTCTGTATTGATGTGCATTTAAAGATGAAGATTCAAATAATCCAACAAGTTGTCACCAAGATAATCCCCATTGCTGAACAATTGACTAGGCTGATTGCCAGAAACAACGATAACAACATACTATATCACTGTTCACAGAGAGACATGGATTTTCCAGTACAGGAACGACAGGCATTTTGGATCCTCAACGTCCAGCCCCAGTTCGTTAGGTTTAGGCAACATTACTACCCGCTTAGGTTTACGACAACAACGTAGTTTGAGTTACTTCACTTTATTTTACTTACTACAGAGTTTAAATTACTTTACGTATTTGACGTAAGTTAACTTTGTTGCTTAAAACTCACTGTTGACTTTTGGCTTCACACAGGACACAAACAACGGTCCCCCTAGTTAAAGTAATGTTGTTGTTTTTTACCCATCTGTCCACCCTGTCCTCTTCCCTGTGCAAATGTATTTACTATTTTTTCTCCTTGTCATGACTTCCTCCTTTGCTGCCTTGATAATTAAAACGGCCACTAGAGGTCACCACCTAACAAACAATGCAAATATGGTTTATTTTTCTGACGAGGATGGATTGGATAAAAAAAAAAGCATGTTTCTTAGTGCCTTCCAAAATTAATTTATGTGAGCAAATAAGTTGAGTTGGCTGAAAGCACTTTGTTAATGCAATGGTGTTGATAGGAGATGGTTTACTAACTGAGGTTATTGTCATGTCTACTTTGTCTCTAAAAAAAAAAAGAACAGTCTGTTATGGACACAAGAAATTGCTGAATGCTGTATGTGAAACAACTTTTATAAATAGAGCGTGATCATCTCGGTTGCTTTTTGCTTTTGTAATATATTCAGTGTATTTAATTTTTTTTGTATTAGTCAAAATTAGCTCCTTTAAGCAAGTCAGCACTTCACACCACAGTTACAGCAGATTCTGGTGTCTTCACTTGAAACATATCTGACATTTTACTGAGCTATGCAGTATTTCGAAGACAAAAATAGCTGTGTGTGCTGGAGGGAAATATTGCATACATCACATTCTTGTCTTAGAGAAATTACCCTCCTCTAGCTATAACAAAAGCTGTTCACGTCACCTTCTAATTAGAAATGATGAGTACATATTGTGTATTTTTCAGAATATGACAAGAAGGTGAAAAATATGACCAAAAAGGAGGGCATAATTACATTTTCCAACTTGAATCTTATTTGGGACAAAGCTTTGAATATTTGATCCATCACTCTTCACCCTCCTGCCCAGTTTCATAACAGTCAGGTTGACAAGTATGTGATTAAAATATAACTAGAGTGATTTTGTAAAACATTTTGGCCATGTTCTTATCCTGTACTGTTCTGTAGACAGTGAGGCAGTGAAATAATCTGTCAGTCCCAGAGATGTTCACAAGTCATTTTTTGGAAGTCCAAGTCGAGTCTCAAGTCTTTGAGCTCGAGTCCAAGTCAAGTCTCAAGTCTTTTGTCACGAGTTCAAGTCAAGTCTCAAGTCTCTGGCCATCTGATCTGTCCCTAACACTGTATTGTTAAGTCTTATGAATTCAAAGCATGTCCTGTTGCTACCATCCATACAGAACAGTATCAAAATCATTTGTAGGATAATTTATGGGGTCTACTGCAATGCAATCTGAAGAAACACAAATTAAGAACTCTGTTTCAATTTCATAACTGTATTTTTCAACATTTTGGTATCTGCTCAAAGGATACCTGATGTTTGTCTGTGTTACTAACTGGCTGTAAAGCCCAACCTCATCATGCATTACATTTTTATGTTTTATGTTTTTTATGTACATGTGTTCAAAGTCAGAGGAAAACATCTGTATTGTAAGTGAACACAATTTCATACCTGTATTTTTCAACATTTTGGTATAAGTGTTATAAACACTTATCTGCATGATAAAACTGACATATGTGTAGTGTTCTGGGGGGCAAATAGCTCTAAACTAATACTGCAACGTTTCTATCATTTCTTTTTTCTGAAATAAAATGTGGGCAGCCAAGAGTGGATGTGAACTTGTGACAGGAAAAATATTGCGTATGCTTTAATGGAGCTAGCTTAATTTTGTTTACATCCAGAACTTACATTGGGTCTCCAACTTAGGTTAATATTTCAGCAGGTCCGAGGGCTAGAGGGATGTGTTAAGTAACAGAAGATTAGACTATGCAATGTCCTAAGTCTGTCACATCATATGGCCTACTATAAAGATGCAATCTGCCTGTTCCCAGCATTAGCACAACACTTTGCGATGGTTAGCTTGTTACCTGTGATGATATATGTTAAGTTTAATGTCTCTTTCTCATTAGCAAGTGACCGACCTGTCTGGGTGCGTTTTGAGATGCCTTATGAAATTCAACGTTGTTGAACCGGCATCATGTATCCTGGTGCCACACACCTTGCATGTAACTGTTGGCTTATTTCCAGTGTGCACAAAGTTATTGTAACCAAAAGTAATGATAAAAGGCACAACTCCGAGAGGACTTGTTGTCGCCATGGTCAATGCATTTTCTGATCTGTGAGTCCGCGCGCATGCGTTACATTGCACATTATGGCAAAGGGGACATGCAGCTCGTCATACGTTTCCCCACGTCTATGCACCAATAAAATAAAATAGAAATACATGAATACATTTAGGTTTAAAAAAGCAATAATTGCATGAAATACAGGTTGTTGAGTCTCGAAGCTCAAGTCCGAGTCAAGTCTGAAGTCTTTTGAGGTGGAGTCGCAAGTCAAGTCTGAAGTCACTGTTTGTGCAACTTAAGTGCGACTCGAGTCCAAGCCTCAGACTCAAGTCCCCATCTCTGGTCAGTCCTCACCAGAAAGGTGGCCCGAGGGGGTCGACTGTGCGAGCAGCTTATTATGACCCACATTTACGTTTATTGTTCAATTGTGACCTCTAGTGGTCGTAGTAAAAATGAAAAAAGCAAAGGAGGAAATCAGGTGAAATAGTATAAAGAGGAAGAAAGTCTATATAAAAACAAACACAGGACTTTGTCCCAGGAAACAACTGTTTGTGTCCCGTATTTTAACTTACATAACGTGCTTAAGTCATGTACCAAACGTTTTTGGTCAATTTCCTGTCAGTCAAACAACCTAAAGCCTTTTAAATTAAATGAATCAGCTCCTTCACTGACACTAACACACAGGTGCACACTGAATAACAGCATGTTGACCCCTCAGGCTATACATGTAAATATTTACCAGCTGGCATGTAGTAGTTTGGTTCCTGTGTAGAGCATTTACATAACTGTCAGTTGTTTTTCTTCTCAGTGGAGCTGAATTAACACATGTTTACTTTGAAAAAAAAAAAGATCGAAGTCACTGCAGACTGAAAGTAGAAAATGACAGAGTCTTCAGTCTAATTATCCTCAGGTTAATTCAATCAGATCTGGCAGTCCTCTTTCAAATCCACTCTTGTTGTATTTATTTACTTGCGAAAATCAGTTTTTGCAGGTCAGGTTTTACCATGTTTAAAAATGTTTACCATGGGTCCAAACCATGAGGATTTCTAACACTCACCTCACCTTGGCGATCTATAACTCACACTAACAAAAGATGACCAGGAGTGAGGATCTGGAATTTATTACACTGCACAAGCATCAGCATTATAGGCAGGTTGCTGAAATTTCAAACATAAATTTCTCGTCAGAATCGTGTCTCTTAATTATACCCACATACAAAATTAGGTAGCTCTTTTTGAAGGTCAGGAGTATTTTTTCATTTTCTCCTTATATTCCAAAACAAATCGATGTTTTTTCATGTTAAAGCAACACTAGGTAGTTTGGACTCATTACTACCCCCAGCTGGTTGAGATGCGCAATTATCTGTTACCAGTGTCGTAAAGCGACAGTATTTACGACACTGGTAACAGATAATTGCGCATCCCTGGGGAAAATGAATACATGTGAATGTGTTTGGTAACATCTGAAAATATAACTATGTTTTCGGGAGTTACTAAATACAATCGCAAGTTGACGTTGTGTTTGGTGTAATAACTACAACCAACTCGGTACGACAACAGTCAGTAGCATGCTAACGTTACCGATAACAACAATAGCCTAACGTTACCTCCCGACCACACTGTTCAACAATTACGTTGATTATCTGCATGAACTAAGGAATCTGCAATTTTTCAAGACAAGACGTTCATAGTGTTTTAGTCAGTTAGTCATCGTTTACAGTCACTACATGAAAACATGCAAGCTATCGAAATGGACAGCATTAGATTATCTCCCGGCTTTATTACGGTTATAAACTGTGGACAAATAGTGCCCCAATGAACACCACATAACAGCAAATCAACTCAAAGTAAAAGTCGGTAAGATAATAAATATGTATATATGTAATATATGACTTACAAATCCAGTAGCATCAAGGCTAGGTCGCCATCAGTCTTGAAACCCATTTCTTACTCAGCTCGCGCCACCGAGTGTATCTATGTCCGGGCTCGTGTTCTATCACTTTCTCTTTTTCTTTTCTTCGCCTCCTCAGACGATACCTTCTTGGCTTTTTTAGCTGGCTCAGCCATGGCGTTGGTTTACGAAAAATCCAAGTAGCTGCTGGCTAAATCCACCGATGAATAAACGTGTCGTAAAGCAGGTCGCACTAGACGCCTTTAAGTCAGATAGGCTCCTACCCGCTCTGGGAAGTTACACAGTGCGGTTTCTGCCGGCGCGACCCCCCTCAGGCTGCAGAGACGTCACCATTCATCCTATTAACCGTTTTTCTACAACTTAACTGAGTTTAGAAACATTATTTTAAGGTCGAAAAACTACCTAGTGTTGCTTTAATTTAGCTCATGAATAGTGAAATACTTGCTGTCTGAAAGATCTGATCTAAATAAATAAATAAATAAATAAAGGTGGAAGTGATGAGAGCGTGTACTATGTAGAGCGGCCGGGCAATGCAGCTTTGATCCATCATCTCAACATTGAATGGAGGGCATTTTGACCAAATGCCGACGTCTTCCCAATAATGAAGCACCCCCCATATCAAGTCTGACATCTGCAAGGGTCCGTGTATCTTTTGGTCATTGGAATTTCCCTTCATGAATGGGAATTAAAAAACAAAAAACGACTGGTTTATTTGATTTTCGTTTTGAAACACAAAAACAAAAATTGAATTACGCTGAATTTTTCTTTTATTTTCATTTTCTATTTCATATATCAAAAATAAATTCACTAGTCAGCAGGAACGAAAAAACCAACCAAAAACAACCATTTATTCATATTCTCGCACCGGAAGCTGTCATTTAAAGCGCGAATGAGCAAAATGTCTTTGGAGCCGTACTCAGAAATGATTTTAGACATGGCAAAACAAGGCCTGTCATCATCCGAAATCTCTGCGCGCATTTCAGTAGAAAGCGGGGGCAGGAGAGGATTTTCAGCTCGAAATGTGAGAAGATTCTGTGCTGAAAACGGCGTAAATTTGATGGGATTGCCCGAGGAACATCTGGAGTTGGAGGTGGCAAAAGCCATAGCCGAGGTATGAAAGACTATCTGATCTTTTCTTCTTTGATATGTGTGTGCGTGGGAAAAGAAGTGAATTCTTGTCCCCACATTGACATTTTTTATCGTCACTATAGCCTGATCTACACAACAGTAAACAGATTCCGTAAAACACTTGCAAATCCCATGCCGCCCCCATTTTACGTATTCTCCCAATGACCAAACATATCGGCATGATTTTGGAATGTTAAAATGATGTTTGTTTTTTTCTAGACGGGACCAACTTTTGGCAGAAGAATGATGAAGGGGTATCTCGCCATTAAAGGGGTTCATGCTGCTGAGACACGTATAGGATCAGTGCTCAGAACTATGCACCAACCTTACCATGAAGCAAGACGCCAGGTAGGTTTTACACTTGGCAAATTCAGGATGATTCAGGTAGCGCCGTGGTCACTTCCATGACAACCACATACATTTGTTTTCAACTTGAGAAATCAATTCATGGATCAGCGGATTATTATAGCCTAGGTGTTATGATGTGTGTATTTGTGTAAACAGAGACGTTGGTGTAAACCAGGGATCAGCTGGTTAAGGGGCGCGTCTCTGTGGCCGTAGTAGGTTACAATAACAAATGCTTTTATTTTGAAAATAGAAATATGTTGTCTTCCGTTAGTGTAGCGTTTAGAGTTAAGTTGCTACAAAAGAATATTATGGTTGCTACTGTAGGTAACAAATGTAGCCTATTATTTTCCTCCTCGTCCTTTTATGTCGCCGATGTTTTTCTTCCTTGTAACAGTGTTTACTGTTTTATGACCAGTAGCCTTTTTTTTAAGAAAGTGAGAAGTGGGAGGGGCTAGTTATCAGCCCATTTAGAGTATAGGACTATGTCGTTGAGGATGGCGTTGTAGGAAATGTTTCTATGGAATTGTTACATTATTTTCGTGTCTTCTTTTAGGGTGCCCGCAATCTCAACCCCATACCATACCAAGCAGACTACATGGGACAGAAGATTCATATGGACCAGAATGAAAAGTTAGCGATGTATGGGGTCACACATGTTGTAGCCATTGATGGCTTCAGCAAAAAGGTTGTTGGTCATTCCACAATGCCCATAAAAAACAACCTAGTCATCTATGAAGATGTTTTCAGGTAATAGCCTGTAATTTGTGGACACTTAAAGCAGTATTCTGTCATTTATGCAAGACAGTGGTTGCTGGCCAATATATCAATATGGTATCAAGATTGTGATATGACACTATATGATATGTGATTTTGGACGTCCTACTTGAAAGGAAAGGCTGCATATACTAATCCCATATAAATGACAGACTCTTCATTTAAACTGGCATTGAAATAGTATCCTACATGTACACAAGTGTGACAAAATGCTGACTGCTTAACATTTACTTTGTTATGACTGAATCATTATATTTTACAGAGAATAACTGATTTGGAATGGCTACATTTGAAAAGCTTTGCACAAATTAAAATCAAGTTTTTCATCCAATAGGCCTGCAGTAGTTGCTAATGGGATGTGGGACCAGGTGCGCGTGGATCATGGAAAGGAATTCTATTTGACACTCTTCATGCAGGAGCTACTGTCATCTCATCGCTATGATCAGGAGAGAAGACCTTACCTACAAACTCCATCCACAAGGGTACAGTTCAGTAGTTTCTATGGTTGCTTCACCAACACACACTGCATGCCCATTGAAGCTATTTATTGTTAATATTTTGTGTTGTTAGGTATTTAGATACTATTATGTTTGTTTCAGCATCATGCTATCTTTTTAATTTTCTTCAGAATTGCTATGCTTTCCAACTTCTACGATAAGCAGAACACTTTTCTGGAAGGTCTACATATTTTTAATTTAACCATTGGAATAAATTAATAACAAGTTTTTGCCTCACATTCAGAATCACACAGTTGAACGAATCTGGCCTGAGGTCAATAATCGTGTCAACTACCCCCTGAAGACAGCCCTTCTGCAGTTGGTAGATCAGGAAGAACTGGACATGGATGACAGCCTTGTCAGATACTGTGTGTCCTGCCTGACTGGTCAGCTGTGCCAGATTGGTCTTACAAGAGTGGTGGAGTCTTGGAATGCTCATCGAATTCCAGGTGAAATAAATCAGTATTGCAAACATTAAAATAATTACAACAGGCACACATAAGTCTCAAGGTCAACAGTATGTTCTTTATTTTACAGGTAAAGGTACACCAAATAACTTGGCTGGCAGTGGGTGTCCCAAAAAAATCCCACAGGAGCTGTTGCCTCATTCAGTTGAAGCAGCAGACCTCTACAGACAACAGCTGGGGTCCTCACTGACACCACAATCTACCTTTGGAGTAGATCCATTTTCCACAGAACAAGACAAAGTACTGGCTGAGAATCAGTTTGCAGACACATATTCTGACATTTCTGAATTGTTCTCTCAAGCAGTCAACAATGATTTCACACCATACAAAGAAGCACTTCTCTTTCTTATAAACACAACTCGGCGCAATGTGTAAAAACACCATTTGCTGTATTAGAACTCAAAGAATGTAAACAAGTAGAACAACTGGTAGCAGTGAACTCTGACTCAATCTTTCATAATTAAAACAACTCAAATATCTGCCTGTTTCTGAGTAAATTACTCATCTTCTTCAAAAAGTGACCTGAGAACAGAAAATACCTCAGACAGGCCATTAACTTCAAACATGCTGTTGCCTTCAGCATTTCCCCTGCATTTTGCGCAACTGTCTGAGGTCTCCTGCCACTGTTCCAGGCAAGTCTTGCAGCCAATGATGCTTTGGCAACACTGTGTGAACACCGGCTCCCCGATGAACTCTAAAAAACAAAATGAGAAAAACTAGTCATTTTCTGCAAGTGTTTCCCCAGTCAAATATTCTTGGTGTATTGGATGAGCGTTATATTTTTACACAACTTTGATGATTATAAAAAATGTCTGATATATTACAAAAGATGAAGTGGCTGGCATACAGCTGACGTTGGTTAGATAATGTAAAAAATGAATGTTTATTTGTAAATCTTACATTGTGGCACACACCATATAAAATAGATCCATTGGATACTTACTCAAGCAAATAACACAGGAGAACCCCTGCTTAATGGTTTGCAGCTGGGAACGAGTCAGGGTCACTCTTTGAGCTGCAGCCAGACTGGTGAGCTCCCTGATTGCTGAAGTGACATCCGGGAAACTCTGAGATGCAAGTACGAGGTCTTCAATTTTCTCTGTGACCTCTGTAATGCCTCCAACATCTTCATCTTTTCGGCTGCTACACAGGGATAAAACAAAACACACAGGCTAGATTATGTACTGGATGTGGTGAACAGGATTGGTGGTGGTGGGGTGGAAGCTTAACCTTTGGTTTGAAAGTTTAGAAAAGAGCCTAAAAAATAATAATCATAAGTATTGGATTTATGAATGTAGCTTTGCCAGGTCAGGGCTGCAATTTAGGAAATGTATTTATTAGGAAAAAGACACAAATCAGTAAAATTGGTAAGGGGTGAAAAATTCCATTCCTGAATATGGAAATATGAGGTCGACAGGCTTTCATTCTTTAAGGGGGGAGTTGGTTCCTTAGCGGCAGACAGAGTATTAGTATGTGGGAATGCCAAATAATCCTATGTATGTTGTATACAGAAGCAGCAATGGCAAAATTGTCTGAAAAGTCATGTAATGATAAGTCTAACAGAAAAAACAAAACAACAACAAAAAAAGGAACACATACATTTCAGTGTAAATGAGATGACCTTACCTCATTCTCCTTCTTTTGGTGCCCTGCAGCTCTCTGAAGTCCTTTTCTGGAACAGCAAGAATCTTTCTTGCGTTTTGTTTCCAGTAAGGCGACCCTTGGAGCAGGAGCGGAAACCAGGAAAAACCATTACAACTTAAGTGGTTCACTCATTTGTAATCAAAAAAGCATAGACTCAATACAGAGAAACACAACAATAATTTATGTTACCCACCTGTTGTTCCCTCTGACTCCACAATGGCGTTGCCCTGCGCATCAGTCAATATTAAGGGCTCCTCACTTCCAATGGCATCCTGTACTTTTGTGGCAATCCCCTGAAGAGAAGCCTCGCACTCTAAAAACCTCACCACCACCATTCTGCTAGGATTCAGCTTCCCACTAACCACCTCAGCAAGGAACACTGACCTGGAAGAATATCAGATTTTTTTTCTCACTGGAGGAACAGCACAGGAGGGCCAAGCAGAGACAAATGACAAGTCAACAGACGATACAATGAAGACAAAGGGAAAACACAGGGTTTAAACACACAGGAGAAAACGAGGGGTAATCAAAACAGGTGAGACACATTAAATAATCACAAGAGGCGGGGAAACTTCAACACAGAGGGAAGACACACGACTTCAAAATAAAACATGAAACTCCCACAAAAGGAACACGCCAGACATGACAAGACAGGGAATAACATCACACAAGACAAACAGGAGACGCACGGACACAAACCATGACACCTAGCAATGCTTAATGGTCTTATGTAGGAACTGATAGTAATAGTAACAAGTTCAACATTTCCTTTGAAATGTAGTGGTAGAAGTATAGAAGCCAATTAAAATACTCAGTACTTAAATACAATTATTTAGTTACTTTCCACCACTTTGAATATCAACAAGAACTAGAGTCTACAAATGAGACAAATAATGGCTAATGGAGTGGATATAAGAATGAGAATAATTGTTGAGAACAATTTGTTAGGCAGCTCATATATTAGAAGAAGTATTAAAAGCATTTAAAAGCTTGATGGCTGTTGGTATAAGGATCTTCTGTATTTATTTATCTGGCATTGAAGAGAGAGGAGCCATCCACCAGTAGCTACAGGTGTTATGGAGTGGATGTTCTGAGTTGTTAAGAATGGCCTTTGATATCTTCAGTGTGCATCTCCCCCACATTGAGGATGTTAAAGGCCATTCATAACAACTCAGAACATCCACACCATAGGCTATATGACCCCATAATCAGATCTCAACTAGCTTGTGTGCAATAAAATCTATTGTATATCTTTTTCTGGTTTCATAGTCATTGAATATGTGACTTTAATTTTCTTTAAATTTCTTTTATTCTGTGTTTTAATACACTATGTGTTTTTATGTCTTACATGTATTTTTACTCAGTGTTTGTGATCTGTGTCGTTGTCTGTATTGTCTTGCTGCTGCTCTGTGACATTTTTAAATTTCCCCTCGGGGATTAAATAAAGTATTTCTAATTTAAAGTTACCTCTGAAATGCTTTGGCAACAGTGGCTCTGGGGAGGGCTGAGGCAACCCGCTGTGAACCACTAGTAACTGTACTGGTAGGTGTTCGTGTGAAGGCAAAGCGTTGCCCCGTTGTGTTTGATGCTGAGGCGACATCGTCTTCGCCGTGGACTTCATAGTGACTCCTTGGACTAAGGTCGATAGAGCTGAAGACGCCGGATGATTCTCCGTGAAAATATAGCCACATTTGTGTCGTCTGTTAAGTACAGACTGTGACTTGAGACCTAAGAAATACACAAGTCAAATAACAGCTAATGTTAGTGTTATTAACGTTAGCGTTTTCAAAACATAATTATTCAATCTAATGTTACTGTGAGGATACTTCTCCAAACGCTGTCCAAATTACATTAATTCAAAATTTGAAGAAAAAATTTAAGCTAGAATGGCGCACAGTAGGCTACAGTAGCATGCAGATCTATAGGTAACCCGATTTTATTTATTTATTTTTTTTTTTTTTTACCTGAAAGATCCGACTAAGTTTATCAGCAGTCATGTCTTCATCGCGAAGACAAACTCTCTTGCTCTTTCTGAACACAACATACTGGTCCATCCTCTTCGAAGTCTCCGTCGTCATTACTCTCCTTGTCTCAGACAGTCCTGGACCATGCGCTCTTGCCTGGCTTCCGGTGCGAGAATATGAATAAATGGTTGTTTTTGGTTGGTTTTTTCGTTCCTGCTGACTAGTGAATTTATTTTTGATATATGAAATAGAATAGAATGAAAAATTCAGCGTAATTCAATTTTTGTTTTTGTGTT
Source organism: Pagrus major (assembly GCF_040436345.1). Classification (NCBI taxonomy): domain Eukaryota; kingdom Metazoa; phylum Chordata; class Actinopteri; order Spariformes; family Sparidae; genus Pagrus; species Pagrus major. Next base: position 9,051,453 of record NC_133232.1, read on the forward strand.
TCAAAACGAAAATCAAATAAACCAGTCGTTTTTTGTTTTTTAATTCCCATTCATGAAGGGAAATTCCAATGACCAAAAGATACACGGACCCATCATAAAACACCAGGGGACAAAAAAGAAGCAAAATGGGAAGAGTGGAATGAGAAAACCCAGCAACATATAAAACATTCATAAATGTTTCCCTATAAAATGTTTTTAGAAGGGACTTAAAAAACGTTAATAGTGTAACCTCACTGATCTCAGTCGGCAGAGTGCTCCACAGTAACAGCAAACCTTTAGTCGAAAGCCAGGAGCTGCATCGATGGATCTAAGGGAAGGTCCAGGCACACAGGGAGTCACTAAGACCATGATATAAAATGGAGGTTGGCCATTTAGTGCTCTGAAACAACAGAACATGACAGTGATGGTAGACGCTGAAACTGAAACCTTCTTTCAGACACTGTTAGACAATCCAACAAGCACTTATTTTGAAACATATTGAGGCTGTTAAGGGCCGTAAAGGAACGCATTATAGTGCAATACAACTGTGTGTTTGTGTGTGCGCGTGTGCATGTGTGTGTGTGTGTGTGTGAGGACGAGTGAGGGCAAATGTCCAATAAGGTTTTACATGTGCCGTCATACAGGAGTGCACATCCATTACGCATGAAGAACAAAACACGGACTGTCCCTTTGTTGTTCTAGAGGGGGTTTTGAAATATTGCATTAGAAAAGGTTGATGGATGGAAAATTCAAGAAAAGAAGCTTTAATGTTCAGTTACTGCCATTTAATGGGAGATGTTTTCTAAATAAGTTCTGATGTAGCAACCATCCACATAACTGAACAGCTGTTTCCACTGTCCTGAACACCTCTTATAGATGGTCAAGGAGACTGATGGTTCTTCTTCTTCTTTTTCTTCTTCTTCTTCATGCTCATCTTTTTTTATTCTTCTGCTTCTTCTTGCTCTTCTTCTTTTCTTCTTCTTTTCTTCTTCTTGCTCTTCTTCTTCTTGCTCTTATTCTTCTTCATCATCTTCCCCTTCCTTATCATCTTCTTCCTCATCTTCCTCTTCTCTCTTCTTTTTCTTTTTCTTTCTTGATTCTTTTTTCTTCTTCAGCCTTCTTATTTGAGGTTAGATTGCAGTTGGTAAAAAAAAAAAATGTATGCCATGTGTAACACCTATACCACCAACTTCTGATAAAACTACACTTTGCATCGCCTATTTTATTCGCTCCAAACCAGTTGATGGATACGCGCCTAAATTGCTTTTTTTTTTCAACATTTCAAAAGTTTGCTTCAAATTCACTTGACAGATGGAAACGGCTGTTGAGAAGTGTTTTCATACAAGAAATGTTGTTATTCAGTTTGGTTTCAATATCAATACAGCATTTTGGAATACATAATTTTGATATAAAACCTTTGGCCCCTCAGTTCATGTACAATTCACATGAATATGCAGTGTAAATGTTCTGCATATCTCTGTCAATATGTGTGTGGAAAGAGGAGAAATTATTTCCACTTCTGGGTGTCTGTGCCTGTACAAAGAATCAAACTGTAAACCTCCCAGAAACAAAAGCATGTCTATAATTTGTAGATGTCTGCTGTCTGAGACAATTTTTCCAAAGCTGTTCCAGAGGTTCTAAAACATTTAGACTACAGGGCTTTTCAATGAAACAAGTGGCAATGATTATTTAATCTGCTCAGTGCACCCAGACAGCTCAATATTAGAAATAACAAAGCAACATTTCAGTGATTTCTCCACCTCACTCAACTGGAACATCAGAACTTTACATTGTTCCTCCATCTGAAGGATTTGTTTGTTTTGTGAGAAAAATCTGAACAATGTAGGACAACAATTCCAGCAACCACAGTTTCCTCCAAGGTGGCCATCGGCTGTGGATAATCGAGTCTTTCAGCACAGTAAAAGGCTGTATCATCTCCTGAACAGTCTGTTCTGGGAGGCAATTTTCAAGTGTCTTCCAGGAAACATGAACATGTTTGTGGCTTCATCAGCCTCAGGAGACCAAGTAGTCTGGTAGGAAAAGACTTCAGTACATTTTACCACACAGAAGGATTAATAAAGGAACTAATCAAATCAAATCAATGTTATTCATATAGTCCAAAATCACAATCACATTGCCTCAGTGGGCTTTAAAATCCGCACAGCAAGCAACATTCTTTGTCCTTAGACCCACAGGAAACATTTACACAAAAGAACTTCCGACTTAAATGCAAGTCTAATCAGGGAGCGCTGGTACTTTAGTGGCCAACTCAAATATAGTTCCAAAGAAAGCATGCAAAGCTGTATGTTGACTGCAGCTCTACATATGAGTATACAAACTGCAGCTGAGTGCAAAAAAACAGGATATTGTATAGGACACCTTGACCTAGGCTCTCTCTGTCGTCACGTGTTGAGTAACACGTGACGACAGAGAGATTTCCCTTGTTTGTTAACAAGTGCTGCCAAGTCACATGCGTGATGGACATCGGCACAGTGTTTATGGAAATACCACCTTTTGTTCTGCTGCAGGACACGAGACAGCCAGAAAAACACAAAAGCCTGGCATTTCCGCTTTGTCCATGACATTTACAAAGGGACAGACAAACAGGGAGGCTGTGTAACTCATCAGAGGCTCCGTCCAAAAACGCTTTCCGATTGAACTGTCAGAGCGGGGCGTGGTGCCACGTTAAACCCCATTTTATTTTTCCTGCTTAATTTCTGCCATCTCCCTCCGCTGCCATGTTTTCTGGCCAGCAGCTCGTGGACGGGCTCAGACATCCAGAGCCAATGAATGAGAAGGAGGGCGGGGGGGGATAGAGCAGCCATGATGCACCTGTGTCTCCCATCACAGGATGAATTTCAGGATGAAGACCCAGAGGTGTCATCAGCTTATGTGATTCATTCATTTTCAATGAGAGCTCCACCCTGGAGAAGAAACAGATATATCTTCTTTTTTATAAAATGTTGGGTGGCATTAGATCAAAACCCTCAAACTAATCACTCTGACACATAAGAAAAGGTTGTTTTGACAACAAAAAAAAAAGATTAATTTAGGAGAATAAAGCTACAACCTGACACGTAGTGTTTTGTAATAGACCCGACCATTGAGCTCTCTCATCTGGGTGGGCGTCAGTGTCCTCTCCACACAGGCCCATTTATATACAGCAGGTCGTTTGCAGCTTTATTGCCTCCAGTTGCCACAGTAGACATATATATGCAGCAAATTGTTTCAAAACAACATTTGTATTGCTGTTTGTCAGCTTTTAATGAAAACACAAAGGATATTTCCGCCTTTAGGCTGTAGTGAAGAACCATTTTATTGAACTCCTGGCAGCCATTGTGTGAATCTTCCATCACATTTCCTCCATTAGACCAGCCATGGTTACTGCATGTTTTTGTTTATCAGATTTAGGTAGAACTGGCAGAGAGCCTCATTTTAATCTCTCATGTTCTGCAATATAAAATCTGTACAACAGCGGTAATTCTCTGTTGTATGCAGAATTATAATAGCATAGCGTTTGTGAAATTATGGAAACTTTAAAGGGGTGTTAAGTGATGTCTCTATCAGTCTGTACTCCAACTCAATTACTGCAATTTATGTGCTGTGGACTAGGGAGATTAACAAATATGAATAAATTCTCTGTTTTTTGTTTAGTTTTCTTTAACTATGGGAAACATTTTAAAGGATTTAGTGGGTCACAGAGACCACATCTAGTTTTAAGTCAGGTCACCTGAGGCCAGCCTGAAGTCAAATTGCAAGTCAAGATGCACATTGAAAAATAATTAATTCCAATCCATAAAGTCCAAAATGTATGTGCTCCTTGGATGGTCCCTTTTCCCTTTTGGTCTGATGGCACATGAACAAACAGAGTATATCCAGCAGCATAAACATGAAGGAAGTTGAACCTTCAGATATGGTTTGTGTATATATGTGTCATATACGTATATGGTGTCATATTGAAGCTGAGGGTTATATTGGACCTATATTTATGAGGATAAAAAAATAATAACACGAGGCTCCATAATCTGATGATCTGAATTTAAAGTGCTCACATCAGCTGCAGCATACTTCTTCCATTTTTCTACCTTTCACAATAAAAGCCTTAGACACACTGCTGAACACTGCGTAACTGTTTATACCGGCAGAACTTAAATCTATTCAGCCCGTTTTAAATTTTTAAAAAATTTCTACTGAATAGCTGCTAAAATATATTTATATTTATTTATTCAAAATATTTTGTTTTTCTCAGCCAAGACCACATTATTTGCTGTGAAAGTCATATTGTTGTAACTAAAACGCAGGCTACATAATCGTTAAGTTCGTTATGGTTATGGTATATCGTCTTCCTCAGCCACCCATTTGCTCAGTTGTCAATATTCAATCTCCTCTATTTATGTTTTTCCATAAAAGGTCTTGTCTCCCGCCTTGGCTTAAACTTTGAGATTGTTGTGGCAACCGCTGTTTACAAGGTCAAGAATGAGCTTTGTATCTGTGATGCAATTTTTTTAGGAGTATTAAAATAATTTGTAATTTAAACATTTTCTTTCAGTGAGACTGATGCACACATCTTTTATTTAAATACCAATAGTGTGTGGCTATGCAAAGCCTGTCTGATGTCTTTTTTTATTATTATTTTAGTAAATAAATTAAGTCACTCATCATTTCCTTTTTTAAAAAATACAAATAATTGGGTCAATTAAAGCAGCAGAGGAAACAGGATGCTTGAGGCTATAAAAAGCTGCCTTTTTATTTTGAGAATGTTTACAGTAAACAGGAACCACCGGCTTGTCTCAGATGCTTTTTATTTCCCATTATTAGAACCCTTGAGAATATTTATTCTGCTTCTTCGGGTCAATAACATTGATTTAGAGTCCACCACGGTGGTTTCCAGAATTTGAACTCTAACAGCTCATCCTGTGCATCGATACAAAGGGAAGATATGAAAATGTAATGCAAGCAGACATATAAAGCAAAGGTCAAAGGTCAATGTAGTTGTAGCATTGTAGATAACAGGTCATTTCCACTTGAGAATACATCCCATGTGACGTTCATCGCAATAGGCAAATGTGTGCATGTGTGCATGTGTGCATGTGTGCATGTGTGCGTGTGCGTGTGCGTGCCAAGAAGCCTATTGTCTCATGCTTACCTCGGCCAAGTGGCATTGAATGAATAGTCCTCCAAAATGGCATTCAACTGTCTTCATTTGGCAGTCGCCTTAGTCTTTCTCTTCTCCATGAAAATGCTTTTCAATGGGAAAACAAAACAGTGCAATTGAGAAAATAATGGCTTTAAGGGCATTTTGCAACCAGAGTGAATAATTTATATGAATTTTGAATCAGTAACAGGCCATAACAGAGGGCTTATAAAAGCTCAATTCTGTCTGAATTTGAATGTAACTAAATATAAAATGAAATTGCCTTACATCAATTTTCACCTAGAGTTGATTTGATCTTGTAGTAGTAGTAGATTTCAGCTTCTTAGGTGTCTAATGTTTGTTTACTGACACAGACTGTTTACTCTGACAAAGATTTGTTATCTCATGCAGTTTCTCTTGGGAAATAACTTCGTGTGAAAATCATCCTTTCTTTCATTAAAGGTGCTATTTGTAAGAAAAGTTGATTTTTTTGAGTCTCAGTCCCAACTTGTCAAAAAAACTGACGCTCTGGGATGGCGGCCAACCCGTCCTACAATCCCAAAGTGTCAGTTTTTGACAAGTTCGGAATGAGACTCAAAAATCAACTTACAAGCAGCACCTTTAAAGGCTGTCAACAGCTTTTCCCAAGAACAATAAAATGTTATAAAGTTTGCTCATATAGGTTATATATGTTTCAGTCTGTTCAGTCAGCAAATGAAGTGGTTTCATTCCCAAATTCCACAGATTATTCACATAAAAGTGACAAAAGTTCTTCCCATTTCAGGCTTCTCTCGCAGTACTATCCAATAAAGCATGTTTTATAAACGATATGTCACCAGTGGTTTATTCATGGCTTTTTCAGGTAACAGAGGGTTATTTAAGCAGAGAGACAATAGAAACATTTATACGACCTCTGGGGTCGTAACAATACACAGAACAGGGATCCAGGACATTTTTAAAAGTGCCCGTTCAAGCCGGATTTGGCGAAATAGTATGGACTCTCAATCAGGTCTTGGTTAGTAGCTGAGTGTAACCTTGAAGACCTCTACTGCAGACTTAACATCTTCAGTCACATGTGCAGTATGGCTGCCTCATATATCCTACTTATGTTTGGACTGTGGTTGTGCCCAGGCCGCAGAAATTAACTCAGGGACAGTGTTGGGGCAGTATGGGGTTGTGATAGTAAAGTTCTTTATGTTCCAACTTTACGTTTCTTCAGATTCAATTTAACATTTTTCTTTTGGTAGACCGCAATGCAACAATGCTTATGCTCTTGTTATGTCAAGGCCCAAAAAACACTTGGTTAGGGTCAGGAAAACATGTTTTAGCTTAAAACATGGCTGCAGATGGCCCAATTTCCCATCAAATATATGTTTTTTGTTGCTGATGGAAATTGTCCTAAGGTCTCCTTAAAAATATCCAATGGGGTCACACTTTCAAATGCTGAAACACAGACTTTAACTGCTAGAATTAAAGTAAAAACTATGAGGAGGAACTTCTCTATGTGCAATAGACTGTAGTTTTAAAATTAATCACTCATTTGCATATTCCCTGAGCCGGTGAGACCCTGCTGCTGCTTTTGTGACTGAGGCCCAAACTGTGGTGATGTCCCGATCTGTTGGCTACAAGCACATGAAAGCGGCAGGTCGTGCCAGGTTACAGCCGCATCTGGATGAGAGGAGGTTCAGGGTCCCTGCGGGGAACATGCAGGGGGAGTCATCAGACTGTCGCACATGAACATCAAAGGGAAACCTCCCTTTAATGATTCATGGCTATTGTGGGTGCTGCGAGTCGGCACCAGTGGGACCTCGTTCGTGCTCCAAATCTCTGCTGCCGACAAAACAGCTCTCTAACACTGTGACAAATCTGCATGTGAACTGCACACTAATAATGGCTTAAAATTCAAAAGAGAATCAGAAATGAGAGAGTATTAATAAAGTGGTTTGGGAGGATTTGTACAAATGAGAAGTTTAAATAGTTCTGCAAAGTCTTGAGGGTGCAGAACTACTTTTTGAGAGCCAGAGGACGTGAATGATCTATTAGCACATAGTATTTCATCTGGGCTTTCTCTGGGAAACTGAGGCCTCTAGGAGGGCAGACGTCTGTGTTTGTTTCTTACTAAAGTAGAGTGCCAATGAACTCATTCTGCGAGGTGAGGAAAAGCCTCTACTAAGAATACCACTCTGTTTATTCTTTCTTTCTCTGTGCACAATGAGGCTGTGTGCCATTTCAAAGCAGCCATGTTAAAATCAAGCTCTTACATCTCCAAGGCTCTGCAGCGCACAACTTCAATCCGAACTGAAGCTTTTGATCTAACTTGAACTTTTTCTGTGTGTACATGTGTTGGAACTATAAGAAAACGGCGGCTCAATATTCCAGGCGAGTTTCTGGTGTCAAGTGGTTTTAACTTTGGAGGGAGACGTACAGAAGAGGATGTGTTATTTAAGCCTTTGGCACTGGGGCTACCTGCCAAAACTGAGCAGCTTCTGAACAGCCACTGCAAATATTTGGGGGAAATGCTTGAATTAGGTTATTTGACGCCCACACAGCAACTTAAGAAAGGAAGAACTGTGACAGGAAAAGATAGTAAAAATCAAACCTCAGTCTGTTTGCTTATATTTTTTTCCATCTCTGTGTAAGATCAGAAACGATAACTTGTTACTGCCAAGACTGTCAAAGAGATTGCAGATGAGAAAGCCCTTCATATCATCACACTGCAACTGCTTCAAAGCAAAGCAAACTTTTGAATTCTGTGATTACTTGACTTCACTTTCATCTTCAATCCACTTAATGGTTGCATGCATGATAATGCAATTTAGTGTATACTATGTATTTGAAAGGTAAAACTCCAATGTTTGCAGTTGAAACCTCTTTCAATGTAAGTAATATTTTTTTGCAAAAAAATATTCAAAGGTTTATCTGACGCTTGGTGACTTCAACAGTATTTCAAGTCCACTCAAATTTCAAGGTCTTTCTAATTTAAAATTCGCTCTTTGTGTTTCCACAGGCAATGTTTTCCTCTTGAGTTACAGTGACAGGATGGTAACAAAAAGTTTGTATGTTGGACTAAAAAGAGACAAGCTCATTTGATTTGTTGAACTCAGATTGGTGAAGCCTCATTTTAGCTTCAGCTAAACTTGAAGGAGGATTTTGTCCTCCATCACTTACACTGAAAACATCTTAATGTCCAGTGTAAAGGAACGATTAAAAACCAAAACCCAATCAGCAGAATAAATGTTATCAAAGTAGGTTCACAAAACTACGGATAAATTAAAACTGAACTTTTCTTTATGTTGCAACTTTTCAATGTTTCTTGAGGTTCAGTTTTCTCTCACTCTGTTGTCACAACACTGTGCTTATGCTCTGCTTACGTTTAGGCACAAAAACCCTTTGGGTAGGGTTCGAAAAACATCATGGTTTGGCTTTAAATACCTGTTTTGGTCACCACAAACAAGGCTGGAGATGGCTCGACTTCCCATTACAAATTTTTGGTCCCCACAAACAGACATACTCCTGAGGTCTGCTTTAAGATATGCGGTGGTATCACGATTAGAAATGTTGAAATGCTCATCAAAAATATAAATCTGATCCTCTGCAAGGTGAGAAAACATGGCCTCCTGGGCTCATCAAACACTCAAAAATCTCATTAGATTGTGTCAAAGAAAAAACATTCAGAAGACTGTTTTTTCCCCTTTTTTCCCCCCTTTCTGTTCTTTTATCATTTTGCTCATGGCAGCAACACTACAGCATGAGATTCAACCGTCTTCTTGTTTTTATTGCAACTGATCATCTCAGCAGGTGATTGCACTGACATGTTCTTTGTGCTAATTAATTAATATCTATAGACTATTGGTTCTCAATGGCAGGTGATCATTCAACCTTATTCAGATCATGGATCAGAGTTTGGATTTTACTTGTTTTGCGATGATTAAAGACCTTGTTTTAATTAAATTTAAAACCTGCTGCACAGGTAGTGTTGTAACAAGGTCATGCTAGTAATCCAAATTAATTACTGTACAAATGGATTTTTAAATCTCCCCAATTTGCAATAAATGTGTTTTTTCCTTTAGAAAACTAGTTTATTTTGTTACTTTTGTTACAGAACTGATGAGCAGATTTGAAGTAAAACATTTAAAAAATAAATAAAATAAATGATACTTGACCTGATATGCACAGGACAGATATGTGTTATATTTTAGGTTGGCATAAACATTGAAAGCCACTGCAGCCCAGATCCAAACCAGGCTGAGAATTTGTGTCGAACTCATGTGGTCCTATCGAGACTCAACCCTCCTGCACATGTCGGTAACCTCCACCCTGTGCAGTTGTGTCACAGTGAACATTTGGTTGTTTTCCAGTGGAGGTGGCTTTAAGGGTTAGCTGGCAGGCAGCCAGCTGAGCAGCCCGCTGCCTGGTGACAGCTCTGTGTCGAATTAATTGACGATGAATAAGTGATAACATCTTAATTGAATCAGGCAGCTCAACAGTGACGTTGCTGTTCAAACACCTCCTCTCTAGTGAACGAGATAAATGAAGTTAACGTCACATATTTCTCCACTTTGTTTTCAAACAAGTCGTCTGCCCGAAAACAATCTGTTCTATTCAGTGATGAAGATCAGGATGATTAGACTGTGTCACTGGGTCAGGCTACTTTGACAACAAACACAGAAACCGTGCACTTCTACAGTACTACTTCCCATTAAAACTATTTTCACAGAGGACATTTTGACAATTCACAGCAGGAAAACCACCGGTGTAAATAATCAAATGTATAATGGCTGAATTCCATTTAGCTGCTTCAGTTTCAGAGTCCTGGTTTTGTACAGAGGCTCACTATCATGGCTTACAGGGAAACTTATACTGAGCCATGCCGTTATTAAAACGGTCGGTAAGTGAAAAAATGTCGGCTGTGAACACTTCTGTATGCTACTGTAGGTTAATGAGAGAAATTACTCCAACGCAGCTCCACTGCCCGCAGCTCCCCACAGTGACCTTTAGAAAACTAAAGATAATTATAATAATTGATTATTTTAATCCATATTTGACCCTTTTGTCCCTTTGACATCATTGCTGATCCCAAAAATTAACTTTGCTCCAAAAGTTTTTATGCTGGCCTATCAAGTTTTTTGACACCTGTAAACATGGTTGCATACACTACACAGTACTGCACATACATAGCATGTTTTAAATCATTTTGCATGTTAAGCTTTTTGCATGTCATTTTAGGTACAAATATACTGTACCAGGGGTGCCCAAACTATTTCCTGTCGAAGACTGAAACTTTCTGGTGGATCAAGGGCCAAAACAAACACCTATTGAATTGTATGGTTAAGATGCAAAACGGTACTAAGAACCCAAATTTCAAACCTTATTGCAGAGCAGTTTCAGTATGCAGGCACCACTTTGGCCAGCCCTGCACTATACTGTGATGTAAAATAAAAAGCAAGGTTCTCATGGAGTAGGCTGGGGAGGATGGATGTGTCAGACAAACACAAAACTTTTACCCAGGAGACAGAGTTCCTGTACTGCCTAAAACCAAAAGTCAATGCTGTCTTATTTTACTTCTTACATCCTTAAGTTGACTATGTAACATATTTGATTTATGTTCCTAATTTAAGTTACTCCATGTAAAGCAAGTTCCCATCTTTTTTTTCTTTTTCTAAACCTAACCACGTAGTTATCTTGGCTAAACCTAAACAGTGACTGTTTCACAACAACCATGTGCCTATTTGTTACCAGGGTAAAGGACACCTTACTGTGACGACAAACAACAAAGGTCACCTGACTTATCAAATGCAGATGGTGTTAAATGCAAATGAAAAGCTTAAAATGCATGACATAACCCGAGAAATGTTCAAAAAGTGCTGTGCTATTTATAAACCTTGCCATGACATCACATTGTACCGCAGCAGACAGACAGACAAGCCTGAAAACTTTGAGTGTTGGTTGTCAAAACATCCTCGATTCTCCAACTTACTTACAGAGAAAAAAATAAGAAGAATGAAGCTGTGAGCTGCTGTCATCTCTTATTTATTTTTTTATTTGTCTGTTTGTGTCCTCAATTCACAAAAATGGTTCTGTTCAAACCTAAAGTCCTTGTTGCAAAGATGGATGGCTGCACAAGGGTAATGATTTAACCATCACTCTAAGCTGGAGCTGATTGCAGTCGTCTTTTTGAGCACCTTTTTTTGTCACTCAGCCATCACTCAGTCAGCCCTTCAAGTCTGTCTGTTATCTCTAGGAGGAAAATTCTGCAGTATTTTTATTTATTTGTCACAGAGGATTTGCTGACATGTGGATGTGCTGCTTCAACCTCAGCACATCACGGAAACTTCACTGACACTTCAGTCCCTTTGAGCAAGGCACTGCGAGCTGCTCCAATCATTTTGTGTGTGTGGGAGAAGACATAAAGTTGTGCATTATGCTTTAGACAGTTTTATCAAAACTACTGTTGCTAGGAGATGTGAAAACTCTGGACTTTTCTTTACATTTTTAAATCTATATTGTTTTCATAGTTTTGCCTTTCATTCCTATCATTTATAATCATTTATAATAATTAATAAATAATGTTTCTGATAGAGATCTATGGATAGAACACAAAAAACATCTGCAGATACAATTCTACTTATATTTATCATAATCATTTTCGTTCTTTCTTTTTAAATCTTAGGTAAATTAAAAAACACTTGGTTAGGGTTAGAAAAACATCATGGATCGGCTTAAAATAATCAATGTTTCGGTTGCCACGATCACAGATGGAGAGCACTGACTGGTTTTGGTTGGTGCAAAAACTGATGGAAATGTCCCCAGGTCTCCTTGAAATGTCCAGTGGTGTGACTCGAACTGTGGCCATTTGGCAGCCTTGTGGTTTGTATTTTTCTACAAGTGTTCTTTCAACTTTGTGGAAACATTTTGTTGAAGGTCCTTTTTCCTTTTCAATGCCCCTGTGCACCAAAACAAGCCCACAAAGAATTGCTGAAGCTGTCCTGACACCAGCTATGAGTCAGGCCTTATCATTTAACGCTAGTGCTGAAACTCACTAAGGGTCGGATAATGGTTGGAAATCAAAAGGGGTTAATCCAAATGGCTACACTAGAAGGTGGAATCAAGAGTCGGCTCTAATGGAGACTATTTGGTTAATGGCACACATTTTTCGACGGCCTCTTTGGAAAATATTCATAGTGCGGTGGCAAATACTTGTGTCAAGAGTTCAAACCCTACCTGCTTTCTCTCCTTCACAGCTGACAACCGAGGCAAGAAGTGGGTGTGAATGTCGGATTTGAAAAGTTACAGAAGTGGGTGGACACAGCTCCTGCAATCTGAATCTTCTAACTGAATGGAAGCAAATCCCTGCAGGCAGGTTCTAAAATTTTGTGGAAAGCCTTTCTCAATGTTTTCCACGTGGGGTCTTCTTGTAAAAAAAAAAAAAAAAGCTAAATGTAGATGTATCTTTGAGCTGTGACAAATGTGAATTGATTTCCTTCTCTATAAGAAGGTAAGGTATTTTAAATCCAACATTGTTTACGTCCATGTATACTAGCTAACAGTCTTCTTCTTCCCTGCCTTTGTTGGTGCATTGCAGCATATCTTGGCACCAGCTATAGATCCGTGGGAGAGTGTGAAACAATTGGCCAGAGATAAAACAAACCTACTTGTAGAAACCCAGCTCCACAGTTACACTGGTCAGGTCAAAAACTCCACAGGGAAGCTTTAAAGACGTAGGTGGGTGTTGTCATATCAGCAGATTAATGCCCATGGTTTTGGGAAAATCTCTTAAAATAACATAAGGATGAATTGTTTGGATGTCCACATGCTTCTATACTGCAGTATAATTTAATGCAAAATCCTTGCAAATTAAACCAAAACTATGTCTATCACTGAAAAATGTAAAAAAAAAAATAATAAAAATAAAAATGTGTTTATGGGATGAAGGAATTCTTTGAAAATGTCAAGAATTAAACGTCACACTATCCTGATATTATGAACCAGAATGACAAGAAGGGAAAACAAAATGGAAAGGTAGAGAAAATGAGTTGTTACACAACAGCTTCCTGTATGTAACATTAAACTCCATTTCATACATTTTATACCTGTAGCCCTGTCTAAATGTAAATAAGTTAATTAGTTAAATAAATAAATAATAAATAAGTTCTTTCTATAAAGAAGTGTATTCTAATTTACTTCATATAACAGGAACTGTTGTTTAAAATGCATGAGTTCAGTTTAAAAATATAAAAGTAAATAAGTCAAGACTACTTAAAATGTGTTGATAATATATGTTTGGTTGAATGTACAGGCAACTGGTGTTTTTATTTGTCAATCATCCCTGTATAACCTGTCGATTGGTCGTCTGCTCCATTGTCATGAGCATGGGGGTGGGACTTAGAGGAAGCAGGTTAGATCAAGGTAGAGTTGGAGAAAAGAAGAGCGCGGAGAAAAAGACGACAGAAGTAGTAAACGTAATGCCGGAGTATTGTCCTCCTATCGGGATAAATGCAGAGTTTGTCAGCGGTATCTGGAAGTATAACAGTTTACAGAGGGTAAATGTTTATTTGTCTTTTGGTAATCACGAACTGTGTTACTGCTAATGTTAAATTGTGAATGCTAAACGTGATTAGCGGTTAGCTAGCATGCAACGGTATTTGCACAGGTTTAGCTGTAGTAGCCTCACGTTACTCATTGTGTTTACCTGTGTGTGTACTGTCTGTTATGTGAATTCGGACTGAGTTCATGGTGCATAGAGATTTTATTTATTATTAAAGGATGAAAATGTATGTTGTCAGAGGACTGGACCAGGAAGCCCTCCTTGGACCTTTTTCCCTCTGAGCGACGGCGGTCGGCTATCGGGAGAGCAGCACGTGTCGAGGCAGCCTAAGCGGAGTCCCCATCTCCATTCCCCCTCTCCATTCTCCCTCCATCTTCACCTGTACTTTCCCCATCCAGACATTTTTACACACACCACACACTAACTGGAACGGAACAGTGAGTACAAAAATCCAGTTGCACGTGCAGCAGTTTTATTTCATGTTGCTTGAGAAAGCGACTTTTGTGTGTGAGTGATACTTACAATAAATCACAGGGATTCATTGGTACAAAATATAATTTGTTCAGGGGTAAAGCATATAGTGAATAAATTCAAGGAATTAGCCCATACAAAATCATTTAAATTCCTATTAATTCTTAATAGATTTTTCATATCTCATTTCATAATCTACATAAATGGAGGCACCATCCCATTATTTTTACTTACCTTATGGTCAATACATAGGTTAATACGGCACCACAAAACCTTAAAATTAAGAACCCAGAGCCCGCCCAGAGTGATACTTTCCACATAGTTCATTGTAAATAACTAGGTATTCGCAATCACTGGGGTAGGGTGCTACATAAATGGAGGCACCGCTGGGATGAAAACAATTTTATTTTCCCAGAATTGATTGATTAGTAAAGTAAATGACCAACTTCCCCTGAACTGTTTTAATTTCTAGAGCAACTTTTTCAAATATTGCACAGTACGGTAGACCTAAACAGCTACAGACATGAGCCAATCAGCCCAACTTGAGTTAAGTAACTGGTGCAGAGGGGAGGGAATTCCTGTAAATCAAGCCCTTATGTTGTATGGTGTCTCAGAAGATGAAGACATTTCAGTCATAGAGGAATCAATGCAAACCATTAAAACACTGGGCAAAGTCAGAGTGAGAGGAAAAATATTTGACACTAAGACCCAAACTGTGACTGTTTTATGTGAGTGTAGGGGAGAAATAGATCCATCCAAGGTCCCGCCAGAACTTACCTCGCCCGCAGAAGGTGTTGAGTGGACAATAGTGATAGCTCAACCTCAAACAGACGATGCAGCCAACTCCTCAGAGAAATTAGTTCAGTTTCCCCAAGAGGAAGGAAAAACAATGGAAGACATCCCAAGAGTAAATCCTAGTGGTAGTGAATGGAGCAGTACTCCTGAATCCATAATTCGTGCTGTTGGTGAAGTACTGAGACAAAGCCCTAAGTCTAATGAGAGTAACAGCTATCGCCGTCTGAGAACCTTTTCCGGTATCAGCCCCACTCCACTCGGTGAGGAGAGCTTGGACAGCTGGCTGGATCAGGCAAGGTTTATGGCCGAAAAGTATGAGTGCTCGGAAAAAGAGAAAAAAACGAAGGATTGTCGAAAGTCTTAAAGGGCCAGCCATGGAGATCATCCAAGCTGTTCGATGGTCAAATCCTGATGCTAGTTGTATAGAGTACATACAGGCTATAGACAATACCTTTGGAAGTACTGAGTCAGGAGAAGACCTTTACCTGTCCTTTAAGTCTCTTTATCAGAAGCCAAATGAACGATTATCTGAGTTCTTGCGCAGACTAGAAAAATCCCTCAGTAAAGTCATTCGCAGAGGTGGTCTGCCAGGTAATGCAGCTAACCGAGCTAGACTTGACCAGCTCATTAAAGGTGCAGTTGAGTCTGATCTCATGTTGATTCAGCTTAATCTGAGAGATAAGAGAGATAACCCGCCAACATTTCTAGATCTGCTGAAAGAGATAAGAGAGGCAGAAGACCTTGAAGCTGCTAGGCTTGGTCTCAGGAGACCTGCACCTCGTCAACAGGTACATGTAGCACAAGCAGAGAAAGGAACAGAGTTAGATGTGCATCATGAAACGCAGCTCCGAGCAGAGATTGCGGCGTTAAAAGCTAAACTTAAGGAGCAAAGAAACCCACTGTCTCAGTCAGCCAATGAGGGTTATACAAAAAGGTCCAAGGAGGAAAGAAACACTAAAAGTCAACCTAACCAGGAAATACAGTCACTCAGAGTAGAAGTAAACGGTCTCAAATAACAGTTAAGAGTCATGACAGTGCAGTCTACTCACTACTCAAAGGGAAAAAGAGAGTATGACAAACAGTGTACACCTTAACCCAAAAGCTGCTACCTTTAAAGTTCAGTCTAAAGAAGAGTTTACTGGGTTTTTCTGCTATAAATGTGGAGAAAATGGGCACGTAGCAACTATATGCACTGCTCCAGAGAACTCCTCAAAAGTGATTAAAAAACTCATACGCCAAGTCCGTGGAAGTCCTACAGAACAAAAAGAGAGCTCTAAAAGTCCAGACAATGACATTGCCAGGGTGAATACAATGGAAGTTCCAAAAACAGACTCTGACCTACCTGAAGGACTCGTTGGCCCATCATCCATCTGTACCATTAAAGTCAATGATCTTACCTGTGATGCTCTTATGGATTCCGGGTCAAATGTAACAATCATTTTTGGAGGCTGGTATGAAAAGCATCTGTCACATGTCCCCATACAACCAATCAGCAGACTAGCCATCTGGGGTCTTGCTGATTCTGAATACCCCTACAGAGGCTATGTTGTGGCAGAGATGGAATTTCCAGAAGAAATGTCAGGAGACCCAGAGCTCTTTGACTTTGGAGACTCACCTGTTCCAGAGGAAGGGAAGGAAAGACTTTGTCAGGAACTGGCAGCAAGACGAGATGTTTTCTCTTTTCACGAATGGGATGTTGGTTTGGCCTCTGGAGTAGAGCACCAAATCCGATTGAGTGACTCCACCCCTTTCAGAGAGAGATCCCGTCGGTTAGCCCCTGCGGACATCAATGATGTAAGACGACACATACAGCAGCTGCTCGCTGCGGGTATAGTGAAAGAATCATGATCCCCTTACGCATCGCCCATAGTGGTGGTGCGTAAGAAAAATGGCTCCATCAGAATGTGTGTTGACTATCACACCCTCAATAGTTGGACAATACCAGACCAATACACCTCACCCCGTATTGATGACGCATTGGATTGCCTAACGGGCAGCAAGTGGTTTTCTGTATTGGATCTCCGCAGTGGATATTACCAGATCACTATGAGCGAACAAGACAAAGAGAAGACAGCATTTATCTGTCTTTTTCTTTTACCAATTTGAAAGGATGCCACAGGGTATTACTGGTGCGCCAGCCACCTTTCAACGACTCATGGAGAAGACAGTCGGTGATATGCATCTCCTCCAAGTCATAGTCTATCTAGATGATATTATTGTTTTCGGAAAATCCCTGGAAGAGCACGAACATCGCCTTCTAAAAGTTCTTGACCGTCTGCAGGAGGTTGGACTCAAAGTGTCATTGGACAAATGCCAATTCTGTCAACCCAAAGTCAAGTATGTAGGGCACATTGTGTCTGAAACAGGAATCGCCACAGACCCAAAAAAGGTCGATGTGGTGAAATACTGGAAAGAGCCAACTGATCTTAAGAGCCTCAGGTCATTTCTCGGTTTCTGTGGCTACTATCGTAGATTCATCGCCAATTACTCGCATATCGTTCGGCCACTTACTGAGCTCACCAAAGGGTATCCCCCTGCTCAGAAAGGGAGGAAAACAAAAATCATGGATTCACCAAAGACCTACCTCAAGGCATCCGAACCGTTTGGAGAAAGATGGGATCAGTCATGCCAAGACGCCTTTAAGAAGGTTATTGACTGTCTCGTAAATGCCCCTGTACTGGCTTTCGCTGACCCTGCAAAGTCATACACTTTACATATTGATGCTAGCACGAGTGGGCTAGGAGCAGTTTTAAATCAGGAACACCCAGAAGGCCTTAGGCCAGTGGCTTTTGCAAGCCGGAAACTCAGCCAATCAGAGCAGCGACACCCCGCACATCAGCTAGAATTCTTAGCATTAAAGTGGTCCGTAGTCGACAAGTTTCATGACTACCTATACGGAGCCCAGTTCACAGTGAGGACTGACAATAACCCCCTCACTTATGTACTCACATCAGCCCGTTTGAATGCTACAGGACATCGCTGGCTAGCAGCGTTAGCAACTTATGACTTTACAATCCAGTATCAACCTGGCCACCGAAATGTGGATGCTGATCTGCTATCCAGGCAGTATGCCACTGAAAACCAAAAAGATTGGACAATCATTCCACAACCAGGTATCAAAGCTCTCTGCAAATGGGCCTTTGCCACAGAAAACTCAGTTGTAACACCAAGGCTAGTAGACCAGCTTGGTGTCTCCCCAGAAGTTATTCCTGAGGTGTACGCTTGCTCGGTAAGACTCAGTGGCGACACCCATGATCAGCTTAGTCCAAGAGAGCTAAAGATTGCTTAGGAGTTAGATCCTGTCATTGGCCCTGTAAAAGCAGCCATTGAAGCTGGCCAAATCCCAGTTCATACTAAAAGCGACCCCGGGGGTCGACACTTAGGGATAGAGAAAACCTCAGAGCTTCTCAAAGATAGGTTTTATTGGCCACATATGTCTACTGAAGTTGAACAATACATCAAAACGTGTGGAAGATGCATTTCTAGAAAGACGCTTCCCCAGCGTTCAGCCACACTGAATCAGATCACTAGTACTGGCCCATTGGATCTCGTCTGCATAGATTTCTTGCAGATAGAATGCGACAGCAAAGGCATAGCCAATGTGTTAGTTGTTACCGACCATTTCACAAGGTATGCACAGGCCATCCCTACTAGAGATCAAAAGTCCATGACAGTCACCAAAATGCTATGGGAGAAGTACTTTGTTCATTATGGTCTCCCAGCCCGGATCCATTCGGACCAAGGAAGAGACTTTGAGAGTAAAGTCATAAAACAGCTCCTCTCTTGTCTGGGAATCAGAAAGTCGCGCACCTCTCCTTATCATCCTCAGGGTGATGCCCAACCTGAGCGATTCAACCGCACCCTTTTGTCAATGCTGGGCACCCTGCAGAATGAAAAGAAGCACAAGTGGAGTCAACACATTAGTCAGTTTGTACACGCATATAACTGTACTAAAAATGACGCCACAGGATACTCTCCATATTTTCTCATGTTTGGCAGGGAGGCGCGACTGCCTGTGGATATTTGCTTCAACACCTGTCTCGATGGAGAACATGGACATGACCATCTTCAGTATGTCAGCAAGCTGAAACAAGACTTAAAGAAAGCCTACAAACTCGCAACTGAGGCAGCTGACAAAAGTCACTTGAGGAACAAGTCTCACTATGATCGGCGTGTTCGAGGTCAGCCATTGGCAGAAGGAGACAGAGTCCTATTGAGAAATCTTGGTCTTACTGGGAAGCACAAACTTCAAGACAGATGGAAGTCCACTCCTTATGTCATTGTCAAACAGTTGCCTAACTTACCTGTCTATGAAGTTAAGCCAGAGTGTGGTCCCGGAAGTGTCAAGACTCTTCATAGAGACCATCTTCTGCCGGCTACCTTACCTGGTAAGGATGCCAGATCCTTCGGCCCAAGCTACCAAAACCACAGAACCGTCTGTCACAAGGTCACAGAACAGAAGGAAGCGTCAGAATCACCAACAGCCTGAACCTGCAGCTAGTGGTCCTTCTGATTCAGAATCCGAGTTTGATGAGATACCTGAATGTCAATCCTTTGACATCGAGGAAGTTGAAAGACATGTCTTGTCTACTTATCGTCAATCAAATTGGATCCCTAAAGATACTGATGAGAACATGGATGTGAGAAGAAGTGATGAAAGCGACGCAGACTTACCTGATGGAAAGTCATCTGATGACACAGAACCTGAAAACACAGGAAATGAAACAGAGACAGATGTAGAACAAGAACTAACCTCATCTAGTAAAAAGGATGCTAGAAGTAAAGAGAACATGACTAAACATTCACAAAGACAAAGTAAGCCAGTCATTCGTTTGACCTATGACAAACCTGGCCATTCTATGGATGAACCAGTAACTATTGTACATCATGGAATGGTCATTCAGCTAAATCTGAATCCCCAAACTACTGATGGTCCTACAGATAGAGGTCCTACACCTACTAGGAAGGCCCCACTCAAGAAACACAGGATTAGATGAGGACATCTAATGGTTTAGAAGGGGGAGGGTGTGTGGTATTTTTTTGTGTTTAATAGAGGGTTGTATTTGATAGTCACCTGTGTTAATACACTGAGTTTATTTTAAAAGTACTGTGTGTGAGTGATACTTACAATAAATCACAGGGATTCATTGGTACAAAATATTATTTGTTCAGGGTTAAAGCATATAGTGAATAAATTCAAGGAATTAGCCCATACAAAATCATTTAAATTCCTATTAATTCTTAATAGATTTTTCATATCTCATTTCATAATCTACATAAATGGAGGCACCAACCCATTATTTTTACTTACCTTATGATCAATACATATGTTAATACGGCACCACAAAACCTTAAAATTAAGAACCCAGAGCCCGCCCAGAGTGATACTTTCCACATAGTTCATTGTAAATAACTAGGTATTCGCAATCACTGGGGTAGGGTGCTACATACCACCTCAGTGGTCAATGGTTCCTCCATTCAATTAACACAGAGGCTGCACACAATGATTAATGTCCCGGCATATTAATTAGTTACCTCCCCTTACCTGATGAGTAACGATGTGCCGGGATCTGTTCAGCCTGTAACTCGCTGCTACTTCATAACAAACTGTCACGAGGGGGTTTTTGACTTCACCCATGGGTGCAGTTGAATGTGTGGAGCCGGTGAACAGGACCGTTCATCTCGTCCTGCCTCGGTGCCTGGAGGCCATCATGGCCAGCTGGGGTCCAGATCATTGTTTCTGAATTATAGCTGCTAATTATCGAGCTCCTCGGCGTGATGGGAATCCTAACAAATGGCTTTAATTTCTCCCGGATGGCGACTGTGCACAGTGGTGATCGCTTAGTGTGTCTCCATATGTGTGTGTATGTTTGAGTACACTTGGTGGCACTTATTCATGTCTTTTACCAGTACTCTCTGAAATGTGATAATCTTAAAATAATAATTTGATATTTTCTAGTAAACCTAAGCCATGCCCTAAATCTCACACGGTAAACAATATACTGTATGATAAACATAAAAGTCATTTTTCAGATTTTGTACACAGAGGAAATTAGTAAATATGTCCAGTCATGTACTGGAAAACCAGTATCCACAAACAAAATTATTTTTTTTTCTAATCTGACTTGTTATATCAACAACACAAGAATACAGCCCAGTCACCAGAATAAAGTCATATATATCATACCAACATATCTACAATACATGCCAACCAGCGTTCATCACCAAGTTATAAATAGTCTTTCACCAACAAAATAAAATCCAAAATATCCAAATCCAAATTTTTTGTTTTTGTTTTTGAAATATAAATAACATAGGTTAAGGACAATAAAACCTAAGACAATAACTAAATAACTTCAACAATGCAGTGTAAGTTCGATGGGAATGACATGGTGGGGCTACTTTCGGGATGTTTCCGGCTGAGATTTAATTGCAAATCATCCATCGTTTTTTTTATGATGAAAAGGTTTGTGGTCAATGTGGTTGCCACATTTTGAGACATTGCTCTCGGGTAAAGTTGCTGCTTTCTCCGGATTTTTCCCAACCCCTTAGAAGGGGCCCCAGCAATGCAATGTATAGTGCCTGTATGGAAAGTATATGGGGGTTTATAGTAGTATAGTATAGTTTATAAGGGATGGACGTGGGGTAACATCAGGCGAGTCGGCTGCCAAACAAGACACTGCTGTTTGTAAGCATGAAACCACTGGATATTTATAACAAAATGTAGGGAGAGTCTCCAGCTGTGTTTGTGGCTACAAAACCAGCTATTTTAAACCAAAACATGGTGATTTCTCTGACTCTTACAAAGTGTTTTTTGTGCCTAAACCTAACCAGAGCATAAGCACAGCTTTGTCACAACATAATATTCACAATTTACCCTAAAGAAACCTAAGTTGCAACATAAATAACTGTAAAGTTGCAACATATCAGTGGTTTGCAGGAACGTACATTGCCAACATTTATTCTGGTGATTGGGTAGCAAAAACGCTTAATCGGATGAGGGAGATTTGCTGATGATATTGTTGTTCATACTGGGAGATGAACACGTTAAGACCCACGTTAAGCTCTTCCTTACAGCAGCAGCAGCAGCAGCAGCAGGGGCAGTGGAGTGCGAGTGTGGTTTAGTACTGCACAGCTCTTTTAATCCAATAGGGAATAAACAGAAGAAGAGCACATTAAACACATTTGTTTCTTTCATGCTGGCTTCTCTGCATTAAACATCATTACAAACTGTTATTATTCTTTTCCCGGCCATTATTTTTTATGGGGGGAGATTTGCTGAGTGTGCTCTTTCAGCTCATATAATTACACTCATTCACAGGGAGCTGCCCAGTGCACAATACCAGTCTGCTACTGTTGGCCGCTGTGCAGCTGCAGCTGAACAGCTGTTTGTTGTTGCTGAAACAAAACAGTTGCTAAATTATCTTAGTATTGTTACCTGTTTCCTGTGGAGCTTCTTTAATTTTTTTTTACCTCTCAGGCTGGTGATATTTATTCCTAGCCTGATTCTGTGAGGAGCAACATACTGTGGTGTTTTTACAGATGAGCAAGTCCTTCAAATGAAAGAATAAATCAGGTCTACATGATGCATGATCTGATCTGACATCCCCACGGTATCTTGTGGGTGTCATCTTTGTCAGAGCCTTCCAACACCTGCAACGCCATTAACAAATAATGATGACCATTTTCCAACCCAATCTCCAGAATAAGTGTAGGCAATGTACGTTTCTGCAAACGAATAAACCAGATCTGGCCCAACCCTGGGCATCTGTGAGATCACAGAGGTGATGTATTTTGATTCCAGCAGCAACAGTAGTAGTATATTTAGAAATAAACAGAGAAAACAGATTAAGGAAATGAAAATAAAAATAGCATTACGGCTCAAAATTGGCATATACAAAAAATACTATAATGCAATACATTTTAATAGTCTACATATATTTGACATTACCTGCCAATGTGGAGTCATTTCGCTTCAAGAAGATGAAAAAAGTACAATGAATGTATATTTTGATTATACATTGGTAAGCTGAACTAAATGTATTCAAAAATCAATTACTTAAAATATGCAATTTTGCATATATTGTTATTGAAAGTACATTATTAAATATATGTTTTAATACAATTGAAGATCACACTTATTTCAAACCTAAGTCTATGTCATCTTTTCATATTGGACATAACATTGTTTAATTGAAACAAATAACAGAAAAACTCTATTGTTAAAGCTGTAGGAGAGGCACAACACCTGTAAATGGCCAGAAATGACTACAAAGTTCAAAATGGCCAACCTTCTGTTGGGTCCAGGTGATAGCACCAGGAGATTTTTTTGAGGATCTAGGTGTGACACATGTACATCAAACTAGCCGCAAGGTCTACTGTGTAGGGGGCGCTACTGAGCCATTTTGCCCCGCCCTTTGTCAACAACCATAAAACACTTAAATTTTCACCATGTGTGATGCACCATTCGGTGCTCGGGCCCTAAATATATTAGCTCTACATATGTGCAAAATGTATTTTCATTGCATAAGTAATTGTTGTCTGCTATTTCACAGCTGTCGTTGGACATTTTGCAGCATTTTTGTATTTGTTCCTCCAACATGGCTGATGTCCCTTGTAACCACTAGAACCCACTGCAAACATTAAATGCCAAGTCTCTATTATACATTTATAAAGTAGATTACACCAATAAAATCCTTGTATTAATGAGTGTGCTGTGACCGTAGGCAATCCCACCGAATGTGCAAACCCAGGATATACAAAAACAAACCCAAACACGGCTACACATTAATCACCCACTCCCAATCTGATGTAAACTAATGGCGCTGGCTTCTTAATCATAATTGAATTGGCTTGAATTCACAAGATGCCTGACGTGTCACTGTATCATGTTTTGGGAGCTTAGTTCCACTTGACAGGTTCATTCTCACTCCCAACATTCAGCCGTGGAGAGCCCTTCTCAAGTCTCCCGTGCTGGCCTCGTTTGCGATCGTGGATTCGGTGAAGAACCACATTGTCTGATGTGTGGGCTGCTCTCCAAGTCTTTCTGCATCTGAACACACACAAAAATATGGTGTAATTACAGCAGTGACTAACCCAGCACGCAATAATTTGAATATTTAATCCCTTAACTATTTGGTGATAGCATCAGAGGAATTGGAAATTATCCTCTACTTGATAAGGATTATATTTCAGGGAGAGTTAGTGGCAAGACAGTGCTTTCATACAAGAGGGAAGATTGCTCCAAAACCAATCAGAAGCCAGTATCCTACCTGTCCATAAAATAAAGGATCTGTTTCTGTTGTGTTACAGGCAGATATCCTGCATCATCTGCATCCTGAGAAGTATCAAAGACCTGGATTTTCCAAATGTATATCTTCACGTTGATGCCAATCAGAGAACCTCCATCTGTCGACACCATCAACCTCCTCTCAAACAATATTCCTTATCAGCTGACGCATCCCTCAGCACGGAGCTGAGCAGCAGCATCTCACGTGAAAACAATCCCAGCCATGACTGTCCTATCTGACATGTTATCTAGCTCAGAGTGATTGGTTTCATTTTCATGTGGACAGCCCAGCAGCTATCTCTGTCTCGCTTTTGAACACACGAGGAAATTCCCATTAGTGTTTATTTTTTTCCTTCTGTATGTAAGTGCCAGTGGAGTAAATGTCTCTCTAAGCTGTGTGTGCTATTGGAGCAAACGTGTATCATCAGCAGATGTGAGCAGATGCAAGGGCAGCTGTGTTTGGAACTGGTAACAGGAAGCTTCTCATGAACACAGCTCATTCAGTCACAGTTGCACAGTAAAGGATATGTTTCAAGTTCCTGCTAGCATCATAGCGGTCGGTGGGACAACTGTTTTAATAAAAATACTAAATGTATAAAGCTAGAAAAATACCTAAAAATACAGTTTTGCTGTATTCTTTAGGATCCATTAATGAAAGCTGGTCGGTGGATTTTTCTGACAACTAGCAGCGCTATGCTGCAGTCCTGCTTTTTGCTTGTATCTCATCATGTTCTGATATCATGCACAAAAACCAAATCAGTGTACAAACACAAACATAAGGGTGATGCTTATTACGACTGACTGCAGCGCAGGGAATATACATGTGCAGTGCATGCAATCTAGGGCTACAGCAAATAACCAGTATGGACAATAACCATGATATTTAAAAAATGCAACACCTCTTAAATCATTTCTATTTCTTTCCATTGTCATTTTGTCATAGTCGGTGGGGTAATGTGTCTATATGCCAGTTGCTGCCATAAAATGGACAAAGAAGAAGCTTCAGTAACTGTTAGTTAGCTAGCTATCACCATGGAGTCAACAGACGAGAGCGAGCACCTGGAAAGAGCAAGTTTTTTGGGTCACGTATAAAAGAAAGCATGCGGGTAGACACCCCAGGCTGCAGGAAATGGCGATCAACAGTAACAACAAAAGGGGGAAATACTACCAACCTGCTAACCCACTTTAGCCTCCATCTTCCTGCTGATTTCGCTACAGCAGAAAAAGTAAATTACAGTTGGTTAGCTGCCCCTGAAACGGGGTTGTTAGGATTTACTTTTGTTGTT
This sequence comes from Pagrus major, assembly GCF_040436345.1. Taxonomy (NCBI): domain Eukaryota; kingdom Metazoa; phylum Chordata; class Actinopteri; order Spariformes; family Sparidae; genus Pagrus; species Pagrus major. The sequence goes on from NC_133232.1 coordinate 9,076,952, forward strand.
AAAGCTAAGTTAACATGCCGCCGGATGTATTTTCTCTCCCCTGGTTAACATCAGGCAGCATTAAAGAAACGAGAGAGAGAAAGCCAGGGACTCAGGTCAGCTACCACTATCTGAGTAAGTGGAGAAGAAAAGGAAAGCAAGGCATGGTTACTGCATCACAGTACAGCACGGTTAGTTGTCAGCTTGTGATTGTCTCACACAAACTCCTCTCAAGTGATTCTGTTTCAGTTGATGCTGTATTTATATAATATGTAAGGGCTTTTGGCTCGTTGTTTGTCGGTTCATCTGATCTCTTGGTTGCCTTTTCACTCTTCATTAAGTGCAAATGTTGTTTTTGTACACATTTGAACAGTTATGGTTACACAGACTCCGTCTCCACCTCCTTTCTGTTGTATTACAAGCGTTATTTTTTTTACCAGAGATAAAACACAGATTCGATGAATTTTACTTACAGCAGTTTTTTTTCTTCAAAATGTGTCTAGATATTATCTAATATCCATATTGTGAATTCTTTTGGCCATGATAATCATCCAGTGAAACTGTAATATCGTGACAGCCTTGTCACAAGCTACATGGCATTCCTTGGTTTCACACTATTCCACTAATTGATAGATGGTGGCAGTAATGTGCCAAGAAATGTAGAAAAAGTTGAGAAAAAGAAGAATGTAGCCGATGTAGATTTAAGCAATACATCTTTAAAAAAGTAAAACATTTGCTTTGCGATTGTTTTGTAAGGGGGGAAGTGCATCAAAATGTTCTTGTTAGTAAGAAAACACCTTGAGGATACCACTGAGATTTAAGCTGAATTGTCTAATGAGGTAATTGAGTTTTCTAATGTATGCAACTCTCGGGTAACATAAACATGGCCCTGATGTTCGAAAGCAAAACTGCCCTCTTGCATGCTCCTGGAGTAGATAAAACATGATGAAGTGCCCTCTCGGGTTTGCAGTGGAGGAAACGATAACATTAAATAATTGATTAATAGGTGAATACGCGCTGAAGGTAAACATGTTGTGTTTTGACTCTGATCTGATGTCCTTTTGAGACATCGTTTAATGACACTAACAACAGACACATGCAGAGTTGTGGCACATATGACCTTTCACATAGTTTGCAGGCTTTTGTGTCGTGATGATGGTGACAAGGGCTGAGAGCAGACAAAAAGCCAAACAGAAACACGGAGGTCTTCAGAGCCGAGGGTAAACATGTCACAAGTGGGTTGTGAGCCCAGTGGGAGAGCCGGGGTGAGCTTCTGATTGCTTTCATTATTTCCTCTCAAATCAAAATGTCAACCAGCATGAAGAAAGCGGCCCCACAGTGTTCGCTAATAATTAGAGGATCCATTTTCCCGTTCCACATAAAGCCAGCTCTCCAAAATAGAAAAAGATTGGCCAAGCAAGAAAACTCCAGCTTGTTTATCACTTCGTGCCTCGCTTCCTCGTCCAGACCTCCATCTGATCTTACAGCTTCTTTTCCATTCAGCATCTCAGAAAGGTTCTGCTGCTGAAATGTAAGGCTCCATAAAGTCCTTTGATATATTCAACTTTTCTGTGTTTGTGGTTATATCTGTGGTGTTCCTGCACTTTATAAAAGATCACTTGTCAGTCAGACAGTGTGGGCAACACTGACGTTTTTTCAAACATTTTCTGTAGATGAAGTTTCAGTTTCTGAGCTACATAAAGAAACACTTTGAAAATGTGTTCAAAGGGGAAAAAATACAAAATGAGTCACACCAAAGCACACAAGAAAAGGCATGGTAGTACTAGAAGAATACAAGTTAATTTTTTAATTACGGCACAAGACACAGACTGCAAATGTTTGATTGGAGCTGCACGTTCATACAGCTATTTACCAAAGTGCTTTTAAAAAACAAGGATGATGAATAAAATCAGTAAAAGAAAGTGGAAGGGATGGAATAGAACACAAAAACAGAAAATATACTTTTTTTTTACAGAAAGTGTTTTAATTTGAGGTGTTGAAATTAACATATCTTTATGTTCAATATTAACCTTTATGTGACAACACTGTGATTATGGCCTGGTTAGGTTTAGGCACAAACCCATTTGGTTTTGTTTAGGAAAATATACATTTAAATACCTGGTTCTGTCGCCACACAAATGGCTGAAAAATGTCCCAACATCTCATTAAAATTATCCAGTGGTCTCATGCTTACAAATGTTGAAACATAGTCTTGAACAGTGGTTTTTGAAACTTAAAATATCAATATCTTATCCTGGCAACTGTTTGAGACACTCATATTTTACACGGAAATATATGCATATATTTTGAAACAAAGATATTATAAAAAAAAGAGATCAAAGGTTTCATTTTCAGTATCCACTTATAGTTGAAACATGGAGACTCAAGCATAAGCGAATTAAAGCTAACTCAAATGGTAGATGCTAGAATCAAATGGTTATGATCAGAGCCATAACTCAATTTTCAAATGTGAACTATGTGTTCCAGTGTGAGTCTAGAGGGTCATCATCCCGTCAACTCGGTTGCTTCAGATGAACTCATCTTACACATTTCCTTCATTTCTTCAGCCTGGTTGTCATTGACCTCTCTTTTCATTGTAAAACCTGATGTTCTGTGTGTTCCCTCAATCTCTGATAACTTGATGCTGCCTGCACACCTGCCCCTCATCCCCTCATTAGTCACTCAGTGTATAAAAGGGCGGGGCAAAATGGCTCAGTAGCGCCCCCTACACAGTAGACTTTGCGGCTAGTTTGATGTACATGTGTCACACCTAGATCCTCAAAAAAATCTCCTGGTGCTATCACCTGGACCCAACAGAAGGTTGGCCATTTTGAACTTTGTAGTCAGTGTATAAAACAAAACCCCCTCCCACATCTTTTGCCCAATTGTCTTATGTGGTCTGCAGTGTTTCAGCCCTTTGCTGTAGTGACCTGTCTGTCTGTTCATGATTTCCTGCTCCGTGTTTAGTTTCGTTTGTCCTCACTAACTGCAGGTTACTGACCTCTGTCTTGATTTTCAACCAATTAAACACATTTCTAACTTTATCTGCCTTGTTTTTCAGTCTTGTTTTTTACTCCAAACATCTGTGTTCAGTGTCCACACACTTACCAAGGACGTTACATTGAAACCTGGACACAGCCATGGAGACAGAGCCCTGTTCATAATTATTAAAGCTCCTCAGTGGCACATGAAGCCAACTTATACCCAGCTCTTCCATATTGTGGTACCCATAGAGCGTACGCACTAGAGACTTCCACCGACCAAGCTGGCTAACTTTCGGTTTAACACCCGGCTTACTTGAATGAGGTTAAAATAATTTAATCATGCAGCTTTTCTAGACTTTCCAAATGTTATTGGACCAAATGGCTCAAATTATGACAGTCAAACCAGTCATTATGCGGGGGTTGTGACGCTCAAAAAGATTTATCCACCATTTACAGATGCTTCTTTCACAATGTTAGCTTGAAAAAGTCTTTTTGGGCCTCAGTGCATCACCTGACGATGTAATTACACGGTTTGGCCACTACGAAAGCTGGCTACAAAGTCTGCCACTTGACACTTACCTGTACTCGTTTTACACCACTGCCCTTACTAGCATTAATTGTTACTACTGAACTAAAATTGTTATAATGGATGTATCATAAAGATCTGGTACTGGAGTACAAGATGATGACCATCCATTGTCAAAGTTGCTCATGGAGCGCATGTGACCAAAACTCCAGGTTTGTTTCCATATGGTGCAGTCCATTACTGACCCCAGGCAACATTTTATTTTACATCTTAATAGTTCATAAATTCATAACAAAGCAATATTTGACATTATTATGTGAGATGGCCTGTCAACACTTTTACAGACATGTACCAAACAAAGGAGTAAATCAAAGGGGGCACATGGGTGACATCACATGCTTGATAAAAGCACTTGTGCCCCTTTAGCCCTCAGCAGTGGCACATGATGGATAGGAGGTTGAAAAGACTCACATCCACTTCCTTAAAAAATTACTGGTAAATTCTTAAACACTTTAAACTTATTTCTAACTAAATTCAAGACCGACATATCATAACGTCTATACGGTGAACTTATAAGCAATCATTTATCATCCATCTAGTCATGCAAATCTAATATTCACTCCCCTTTAAAGGGTCAATATGTAAAAATTGAGCACCTGTCTGATTTATACTCAAACAAATAGGGGGCAGCATTTCACCAGAGCAACAGCTAACTGCTGCTAATTGTAGCTGCCATTGTGTAGTTAAGTCAGTTAGCCGTGCACCTAGTGGTCTAGACTGGGAGCTAAGAGCAATGGGGGAGTGTTGGTGTTTACACCACTAGCAGAGGAGCTTTGGACCATGACGGGACATGGCTGGCTGTTTAGCATGCTATCTTCAATACACAGACGTCATAACATCAAAAGTGTTATTTCTTTACACTCTGTTGATAATTCTAGTCAATTTTATAATTTTGTCAACTAAAATTCACCTCTGTTTTGGTCTACAACAGCTCAGTCTCTAACTGTGTCTACTGTTTGGTTCTGGGCACAGTGGGATTTTAGGAGTAGTGTCTGAAAACAACACTAATGAGAGCGGTAAGACTGAACCAAAGCCGTAAACTAAACTGACCTGAGAGACAATTTGAAGCTCCATAGAGCTGAGGGGATCTGCAGAGTTGGCTCATAATGCTCTGATCCATTGTTTGATTATAGGTGATTTAAAATCAACTGGCAACGACTGCAGAGCTGCAGCAGAAAAGTTCAACAGATGGGACTTAGATGGGAATACATTTGATTAGCTGAAATGTTTTTTCAGTAGAGAATTGAAGGATGCAAAATCAAACATTTCAATATCACATTCAAATTATTGCTGCAGGCTCAATGTTGCTGGGTAAGTTGCTACCACCACTGACTTAAATCAATACAGGACTGCTGCTGATCTGGCTCACAGCTCCCCGTGTAGGAATTTAATTTATGTGCATGAAGCGGAGCGGCATTCCTGCCCAGCAAACCTTGCGGTTGAACAAAGCAAGAAAAAAATAATCGCAGTTTGTAATCATTTTAAAATGCAGAGCAACCAGCATGAAGGAAACAAATGTGTTTAATATGCGCTTCATCCAGTTATTCCCCATTGGTTTACTGGAGCTGCTCACATGTGAGAGTGTTGACTGTGTGTTTGCATCATTCTCCCCCAGGCTGCTGCTGTAAATACAGTATGGAGGTTCAAAGGGGCTTTAAGTGCTCTGTGACCGCTGTTGGACCAGCAGGAATTAAACCAGCATCATTAGAGCGACAGATAGTCTCCTACGAGTGAGAGCTAATTGGAGCAGAGCTGAGCAGAAACATTCAGAGAAGAAGAAACATCTCCTGTGTTAAATACTGGAATAGAAAAACAGTTTTTTTGGTTTTATAACCTGAATTGTTTTGTTATGACTGTCCTGTTGTTAAGCAGTGAAAGCACTTCAAGGTCCGGCCGTACACCACAGTAGCTGCATTGTTGAGAAGTCGAGTATCTCTGTGAACTTTTGCTGTCGGTGCTCTTCAGTTCTGAAAACCACCTGTTTCACAAATCAGGCTCAATCAGATTCATAATTTTATGCTTTGTTCGATTTTTAATTTAGTTATGAAACTTTAAAGGTGTTTAGTTGTGTTGATTAGGCTACATGTACATGATTATTACATAAATATTGAATACTTGTGTATTAATGAAGCTCAGCGTAGGTTCAATCAGGAAGATTATCTCTCTCCCCACTAATAAATCAGCTGACTGTGGGCGTTTACCCTTTTAATTAGATTTTGCCTCGATTAAATCAACCAACCAATCATGTCGTTGCAGGCAAACTTTAAATATGTTTTCCTCTCTGCTGTTGCCATCTCATCACATCCACATCTTCAGCCAGTATCTCCATCCCATCACTACCACCAGCGTCTAGGCTCCATTGGAATATAATGAACGTCATGATGGGGCCTAATCCAAAAGAGAAGTCTCTTCTGATTTGAGATGTAGTAATGACTACTGAGTAGTCATGGGGCAAGATGGTCCTTTTTCTATTTCTTCTTCGGTCCTTTTTTTTACATTAAGTTGTTTGTTTCTACTGGCTTCAATAACATTCTTAGCGACCATGTTTTGAATGGTGCTCTATAAATACATATAACTTAGACTTAGACAGATTTTATTGTCATTCTGTGAGCAACAAATGAACACAGAACGAAATTTCGTTTCAGAGGCTCAGCATAGAATTAAAATGAAAGTATATCAAAAAAAACATAAGTATAAAATGCAGTCAGGCTCTTAATAGTCCAGAAAATGGGACATTTATTTTCCAAACCAGAGCAGAAAGTGGCTATAAAGTGACTTGCATCTCTCCACACAAGTGCAGGTTTATATAAATATTTAATACATTCATGATATGACAGAGCTCTGGTTGTTTATGGTTGAAAGCTCCAAGCAGAACTTTCTTACAGGTAGGAAACAGCAGCTGTTGTATGTGTTATCTCAGACAAACTGTGATATGTGGCAATAAAAGTTTGGCTCAGTTTCTTATGTGCAGAGAAAAAACAATTTGGCCTCCGTCCTCAAATCGTAACCAGGGGACGAGTGGTGAGAGCTTGATTAGGACAGCACATTAGCACTATAGGTGTAGAGCCCAAAACTCATAATAATCAATCAGTGATGTGTTTTAGAACTGATCAACAAATGTGTGGACATGTGTTCAGGCTGTGGAGGGTTAGACTCAGATATTATACCATGTTAGTGAGGCTCGTACATTCCTCCAGAAAATCCAGACATCTTTTTTTTATATATTTTGACATCCACAAATTATTCTCCCAAAATACCCCAAAACTTTTAGGTGAAAGTAAACAGACATAATTGGTCACGACTCGCTTACAAAACTATAAATAATTCAGTTTCTGTTTACTCTTGCAACTATTTTGGTCTCGTCAGAGATTACCAGATGTTGCACAAGAGGCATCTTATTCCTTTTTTACATTTAATAGCTCCAGGGGCAAAAATATGTTTTTATTTAAATTTCAACCTCAGAACCTTTTTACATAATGGTTGTTAATACTTCTTGGTTGCTTTTTATATTCTACCTGTCACACCTGGTCTGAAACCTTGTAATCTTGCCGCTACTAAATAGGGATGTATACAATTAGTCAACTCGTCAATAACATGTTATAACATGTTGCTTTATAAAAAACAAGAACTGTTATTGATGTTCTGTTAGTTTATTAGCATAACCTAATAGATTAGATTGTGCTCAATTTGTACTGTTTTCTTACTTTTGGACTTTTCGACCCCACCTTTTATTAAATGATTCATTTTTTTAATTGATTTCAATTTGCTTGCTCATATTTTTTTAACTCCTCTCCAGTTTACTTCTATAGATATATATACTTTACTCCTGAAGAATCTAAACCACACCTGTGGCTTAAATGACATTTTCTCTGTGGCCAATATCTATGAAATCCAGGATGATAAGAGCATTATCTGTACAAAGATCAATGCTCCCTGCTTGGGCAAAGTCAGCAGGGTGAGCCAGCTGCCTTTATTGTTGCTTCCCGTTCAGAGAGCTTCACTGGGTCAGACACATAATTTTCCAGCACAGCGTGAATTGAGATGAATCACTGCTACAGCATTAATCTTAAAGCGGGTTGAACTCTTTCAGTCCTATATGTTCTCTTCATGAGCTTTTCGCTGGCATCAGTAGTTTTTCTTTACTTTAACCTATTGTCAAAGAAATAGGAATCATCTTGAAATACTTTTTTGTGCCTTTGCTTTGCTTGCTCAGCTCTTTCTGTCCTCAAATGAAAGCTCATCAGTCCCTTAAAACGATCTGTCCTCTCTTCCCATTTGCTGCACCGCTCAAATGAAGAGCTTTTCCACACTGAGATAATTTTCTCTTCAGGTTGACTCTCTAAATTCCCCTGCAGTTTATCCCATAAAAGCCATCCCTCATTCATCAAACCTCTGCTTGTTTTACAGCGACAGAGAATGGCAGTAATTTATAGTGAGTGTTCCCTTCAAATTTTAAACAAATGAAATATCCAAGCCATGACAGAGATGCAGGTGCACTGATAACAGTCTGGTTCACATGTTTGTGAGGGAGCAATCAGGCTCCTTTGGCGGTGACTTCACACATGCTTGGCAGCCGGCGCTTGCGCTGCAACATAATGACTTGTTGTTATCCAAGAGCATCCACTCCGATTTTTACCATCGCGTCCAGCTTTAGACTGCAGATCCAAATTTGTCTAAATGAAAGGCTATTAACATGTGTCACACCCAATTATGTTCAGCATCCTTGTCTCTAATTGCATTCTGCCCGGCAACACAATGCTGGGAGATGTTTCCCTTCATTTTGTCAGACCACCCAGCTTGTGAATCACAGCTCTGTTGCACAGTTGTATTGAAGACTAGGAACAGAACAATAGAGGCTTGATATGTGCATCATATAGGTTACACAATAAAGGACAATGTTCAATTAATGCTGTGCTTAGAGAGCAATCCTTTCGCTTATAAATCATGTTTAAATCATACTAATTTACAACAGCCAGGATGCTTTGAGAGAAACTTAATACAGTGTGGTTTAATGGATGAAGTCTGTCAGTCCAGCATTAAAGAACTATTGGATGTATTGTGTTGACATTTTGTACAGACATTCATTTCCCCTGATTACCCTGACTTTAGTGATCCCATGATTTTCAGCTCCAGTTTCAATCTGTCCAATAGTTTGGTTTATGACCAAATACCTGCAAACAAGGGACTGCTGCACTAGGGGCTGTTGGACTATCAATGTGATGAAGAGTTCAGCAAGGTTACAGCTGAGGGGGAAGAAGCTGTTCCTGTCTGTCTGTGCCTTGCTGTCCTGGAATGTGCCCCTGATGATGCTATGCATCCTTCACAAGCACAGTCTCAATGTCAGGGAGTGGAGATGTGGTGCAGTGATGCATAGGGCAGTTTTCACTAGCATGGCTATGGACTCTTTTTCAAGTCCCACTAATATACTGAAGAATTTTTGCAGTTACAAAATGTTCTCAATGAATATACGACAGCATTTTCTTTTGCATCCACCCACAGACACTAAAGCATGATTTAACTTTTTGATTGTTATGTTTTGGCACTTGTGTATTCTTGGTTAAATATTGAAAAATGAGAAAGGAGTTTACTTTATGAACATTTAGGAGTAACCACTATCTTTTCGTTAACCAACTTGCTTTAGTCGTCTAAACTGAACCACACACATGTCTCTGGTGTCAAAGTCCTATGGGATGTACGCAGACCAAATATCAAATTCTAACTTACTTTATTATCACAAAAAGAAACATAATTTGGTCAGAGAGGATACATGAGTGAACACAGAAACAAGTGAAAACAATCTTTGAAACAATCAGCACCACTTCCACCATTGCTGCCTCCAGGCAGTATACATAAACATACTTTCTAGTGTTAATTCAGACAAAGGATAATGCAGCAGGAAGCCTTTAGGCCTTTTCGAGCCCTCATGTTGCCAAAGAAAGGGTTCACTCTGAGTCACAATCCAACTCTAATTTGTACTTTGGTTGGATTTGCAGTGAATGATGATGATTGATGATTATTTAAGACTGACAGAGGACAAAAGTCATCCACCCACGAGCCACCACAGGAACTGCACCTTTTGACCAGGTCAGCAGTCGGTGTAAATCACAGTTCATTACTGCCATCAAACAGATCAAACTGAGACGGGCTGAATGACATGACTGAATGGACCTCCGACATCTTTGAGCTGCTGTCAAGTCATTACACAGAAGGTCAAGACCCTCTCTGACCTGCAAGGACCAGTTCCTTATTAATGACAGCACAGTAAATGTAACAATCCGAGCAGCACAAAAACATGTTAATGCTTCCTCTATATATTCTACTGCAAGCTCCATTTTATAAGAAGGAAGTTAATGTTAAAGACACTGCAACATCTCAAAAATCAACAAGCTTTGAGCTCTTTCTTAGCTCCAAACACACACAGATGTATGTGGGAACTGCTGACCATGAGTACAACTGCTCTCATTTGAAGCAGAATAATTTCCTTTCCAAAAAACATTTCAACTTTCTGCTCTTTGAGTTTTAAGATCTGAAACAGGAAAGAATACAGACACGTTTTTTGTCAGAGGATTTCTTAGGTTGGAAAGACAAAAGGTGACGAACCACAGCAAAGGCTAAAAAAGAAACTGTTAATTGGACGAGCATCTGAGAGGAAATTAATACAAAGACTTGAGAAAGCTGTGTATACTGTAGTTTCTCATACAACAAAATGTTTTTTATCTTGATGATGTCAACATTTATTTGTATAAAAATGCTTTTTTGCTCCTGTTCAAGCATTTTGCATCATTGGGAATGTGGACTAATCCCACACCGCCTCGAAAACTGGCCCTAAAATTATCACAGCAGTGTCTCTGTTCAACAGATAGATTCCCTGGCGAACACTGAGGTTCAAAGCCATCTGGACCTTTGGACAGCGTTGGCTTCATTAGAAAAAGGTCTTCTACAAGAGCTAAATCTGAGCTGTACATCAGAGAAACAGTTTCTATAGAAACTTTTCACTTGCTCGTATATTTAGCACCTGTTTGTTGCTTCCTGTGAAAACGTACAGCTCTCATGACGACCGGGGAACACAGTGGAAGCGTAACCTCGCCGACGCAGCAGCTCCAAATAGCTGGCATCGGATCCCCGAAGGCTCCCCTACCATCTGCAACTCAACACCCACAAGCAGCCAATGCACTCGCTAACGAGGGTGGGGGTTAATTAATGGAGCCCTCGCTCAGAAACACAAGCATATGCATTAATCATCTCATTTATATTTAATATCTAAAATTCCTTCTGATTCAGCGCAGCAACATTGGGGTTAGTCTTCTTCCAAGAACTCAACCAGACTGGAGAAGTTAAACCCTGAATACTGCTGATGATCCTCCTCTTGCATGTCAGCAAAGCAATAAAAATGACCACATGGATACACAGATGTGTTTCTCTCCAGTGCTGCAGTGTGTAGCCAAGTTGGCAGCCAGTGAAGGCCCCATGCCTCCTTTCCTGTCAGCTCATCCAGCATCTTTCCCTCAGATTTTTTGGATGACCCAATCCAGAGACAGATGGATCGAACCAGGCGCCCTTGTTCCCTCCCTGGAGTCAGGACAACCTGCCAAATCCTCTGCAAAGTTGCTCTGAACTTGATTACGGCCTTTGTTTCTGGATACTTTGTCAGCACACAAGCTGCTGACTCACTCGTCAGGACATATTGTCTGGTGCTGCTGTTTGTAACAAAGAGCTCTTTCTCCATTAAGATCATCACTTGCAGCTGCTTGATGAGATAAATAATAGTTGGTGATGATGCATTATAGTTTGGATTTTGAGATACTCTATGTTCAGACTTAAACTTCTTAAAACTTAACGAAAACAAAACAGAGGTTGTCCTGTTCGGTCGCCCTGACCTGGTTCAGGTCCTTGCCAGCTCCCTTGGCCCACTAACACCTTACATCAGATCCCACGCCAGGAATCTTGGTGTGATCATTGATGGTGCTTTTAAATTGGATAAACAGGTCAGCTCAGTGGTCAAGTCTAGCTTCCCAGTGAGCAAAAAGTGGTCTAGATCACGTCTTTTAGACATCATTTACGGACATCCAAGACGTCTAAAAGACATCCTCTGGGGCATCAGAATGAAAGTTTTTTATACGTCTTTTCTGGACATTGTATAGATGTTTATATATCGTTTATCGACTAATTCTGGCTGTCAGTGGACGTCCAGATCATAGCCAGTATCTAGACGACCACTGACATCCAGAGTTAGTTGAGAATAGATGTTCATACTGGCTATGATCTGGACGTCCACTGACAGCCAGAATTAGTCGATAAACAACATATAAACATCTATACAATGTCCAGAAAAGACTTATAAAAAACTTTCATTCTGGCTCCCCAGAGGACATCTTTTAGACGTCTTGGATGTCCGTATATGACGTCTAAAAGACATGATCTAGACCACTTTTTGCTCACTGGGTTTTTTCAGCTGAGGCTTCTAGCAAAAGTAAAACCCTATCTAAGCCAGAAAGACCTTGAAAGAGTTATTCATGCTTTTATCACATCACGCTTAGATTATTGTAATTCCCTGTATGTCAGCATTGGCCAGTCAGAGCTTAACCGCCTGCAGCTTGTCCAGAATGCAGCAGCTCGTCTCCTAACTGGGACAAAGAAGCGCGAGCACATAACTCAGGTGCTCTGCTCACTCCACTGGCTTCCAGTTAAATACAGGATTGATTTTAAGATTCTTTTATTTGTTTTTTGTTTATTGATCTGTCTGACCTTGTTAAACTGCACCAGCCCTCCAGAGCCCTTAGGTCAGCTGATCATTTGGTCTTGGACGTTCCTCGATCCTTTTTAAAAACAAGAGGTGATCGAGCGTTCGCAGTTGCGGCTCCTGCTCTGTGAAAAGCGCTACCTTCCACTGTACAGACTGCGAATAGCCTCTCCACTTTTAAATCACAGCTTAAAACGCACCTGTTCACTTTAGCAGATTTTACTTGCTTTTATTTGTTATATTTATCTGTTTTATTGTTTTTATTGCTTTTATTGTTTTTATTGTTTCTGCTTATTTTACTGTAAAGCACTTTGGTAGGCCACTGGCTGTTTTAAATGTGCTATATAAATAAAGCTGACACTGACATTGACATTTAGTGCTACTGTTTGTCTCGCTGTTTTTCACTTTCTCCTTCCAAGAGATCACTTTCCCTTTAGACAGTGTGGGTGGCACAGTAGCTACACAGCAGCACAGTAAACACAGTATTAAACTTTACAAAAAAAACTCTTAAATGCAGAATAGGTCAAAAATTGGCAGAGCTGGTCCGGTTTTTGCAATGTATTTTTGCGCAAAAAATTTCTTAGAAGTTCATATTCCAGGTGGCTCAAAAATCTTATTTTTCCCCTGATTCATTTTTGTATGCATTTTCTATCTAACTTTACATGAATCTTTCCTCCTTATTACTTAGCCTTCTTTTATGTTTGTCTTTTCATACTGTATCTACTGTGGCCAACTGTTATGGATAGCAATATTACTGAGGTAAAGAGTGTAAGAATGTATCTGGGCTCATAAGGTAGAGCGTACAGGCCGGCTGTCCGCTGCCACTGCTCTGCCACCGGCCTGTCTGCTTAACCTCATGAGCCCAGAGACATTGCAGCTGCGACATAGTGGTCAGTGTGTTTACCAGCGGGGAATCTACAGCTCACAATCCCCTACAACTGCTCCACCACTGCCTGTTTGTTCTCACAAACCAGCAGACAGCCACTGAATATACAGTAAGCATATAATAATTCACCAGTTACGCTGACAGAGATTTTCCTGTCCACAGGACAAGAGCGTCAGGGAGATCTGTGGGACCCATGCCACGAGTGCCTGTTCTCCAAGATTTTTTGTGGCCTTGCCAGTCCTGCTGTACAAACAGAGGGAGGGAGGTCACTGGGTAGCGATGAATTTACTGTTAAACACACCATAAACGAGACAAGAATTAGCTAGTTAGCATTACTATTTTAACTAGCTAGTGTGCTTTTTTATAGAGGAAACGCTGATTACTACTATTAAGGGCACTACGTAGTTTTGGAGAAGAAATTCAAACTCAGAATTTTAATCATCCATCCATCCATTATCTTCCGCTTATCCGGGGCCGGGTCGCGGGGGCAGCTGCCTGAGCAGGGATACCCAGACTTCCCTCTCCCCGGACACTTCCTCCAGCTCCTCCGGGAGGATCCCAAGGCGTTCCCAGGTCAGCCGGGTGACATAGTCACTCCAGCGTGTCCTGGGTCTTCCTCGGGGTCTCTTCCTCCCGGTGGGGCATGCCTGGAACACCTCCCGAGGGAGGCGTCCAGGGGGCATCCGATACAGATGCCCGAGCCACCTCAGCTGACTCCTCTCGATGTGGAGGAGCAGCGGTTCTACTCCGAGCTCCTCCCGCGTGACAGAGCTCCTCACCCTATCTCTAAGGGAGCGCCCTGCCACCCTGCGGAGGAAACTCATTTCGGCCGCTTGTATCCGGGATCTTATTCTTTCGGTCATGACCCAAAGTTCATGACCATAGGTGAGGGTAGGAACGTAGACTGACCGGTAAATCGAGAGCTTCGCCTTTCGGCTCAGCTCTCTCTTCACCACGACAGACCGATACAACGACCGCATTACTGCGGCCGCCGCACCGATCCGCCTGTCAATCTCACGCTCCATCCTTCCCTCACTCGTGAACAAGACCCCGAGATACTTAAACTCCTCCACTTGAGGCAGGAACTCTCCCCCAACCTGGAGGGAACAAGCCACCTTTTTCCGGTCGAGAACCATGGCCTCAGACTTGGAGGTGCTGATTCTCATCCCAACTGCTTCACACTCGGCTGCAAACCGCCCCAGAACATGCTGGAGGTCCCGGCTCGAAGGAGCCAACAAGACAACATCATCTGCGAAAAGCAGGGATGAAATCCGGTGGCTCCCGAACCAGATCCCCTCCGGCCCATGACTGCGCCTAGAAATTCTGTCCATAAAAATAATGAACAGAACCGGTGACAAAGGGCAGCCCTGCCGGAGTCCAACATGTACTGGAAACAGGTCTGACTTACTGCCGGCAATGCGAACCAAGCTCCTGCTCCGGTCGTACAGGGACCGTACAGCCCTTAGTAGAGGGCCCTCGACCCCGTACTCCCGAAGCACCCCCCACAGAATGCCACGAGGGACACGGTCGAATGCCTTCTCCAAGTCCACAAAACACATGTGGACTGGTTGGGCAAACTCCCATGAACCCTCCAGCACCCTGCTGAGGGTATAGAGCTGGTCCAGTGTTCCACGGCCAGGACGAAAACCGCATTGTTCCTCCTGAATCCGAGGTTCGACTAGCGGCCGAATTCTCCTCTCCAGTACCCTGGAATAGACTTTACCAGGGAGGCTGAGGAGTGTGATCCCCCGGTAGTTGGAACACACCCTCCGGTCCCCCTTTTTGAATAGAGGGACCACCACCCCGGTCTGCCAGTCCAGAGGCACTGTCCCCGACTGCCACGCGATGTTGCAGAGACGTGTCAGCCAAGACAGCCCCACAACATCCAAAGACTTGAGGTACTCAGGGCGGATCTCATCCACCCCCGGTGCTTTGCCACCGGGCAGCTTCCGGACTACCTCGGTGACTTCGGCTTGGGTGATGAATGGATCAACCTCCGAGTCCCCAGCCTCTGCTTCCTCTATGGAAGACGTGTCAGTGGGATTGAGGAGATCCTCGAAGTACTCCTTCCACCGCCCGACGATATCCCCAGTCGAGGTCAACAGCTCCCCGCCTCC
The DNA here is from genome assembly GCF_040436345.1 of Pagrus major. Lineage (NCBI taxonomy): Eukaryota > Metazoa > Chordata > Actinopteri > Spariformes > Sparidae > Pagrus > Pagrus major. Next base: position 9,092,244 of record NC_133232.1, read on the forward strand.
ACCGTAAACAGTGTTGGCGGGGTGCTGCTTCCCCTTCCTAAGGCGCCGGATGGTTTGCCAGAATTTCCTCGAGGCCGACCGGTAGTCCTTCTCCATGGCCTCCCCGAACTTTTCCCAGGCCCGAGTCTTTGCTTCCGCGACCGCCCGTGCTGCAGCACGCTTGGCCTGCCGGTACCCGTCAGCTGCCTCAGGAGTCCCCCGAGCCAGCCAGGCTCGATAGGACTCCTTCTTCAGCTTGACAGCATCCCTTACTGTCGGTGTCCACCACCGAGTTCGGGGATTGCCGCCACGACAGGCACCGGAGACCTTACGGCCACAGCTCCGAACAGCCGCGTCAACAATGGAGGCGGAGAACAAGGCCCATTCGGACTCAATGTCCCCAGCCTCCCTCGGGATCTGGTCAAAGCTCTCCCGGAGGTGGGAGTTGTAGACCTCCCCGACAGAGGGTTCCACCAGACGTTCCCAGCAGACCCTCACAATACGTTTGGGTCTGCCAAGTCTGTCCAGCTTCCTCCCCTGCCAGCGAAACCAACTCACCACCAGGTGGTGATCAGTTGACAGCTCAGCCCCTCTCTTCACCCGAGTGTCCAAGACATACGGCCGGAGGTCAGATGACACGACCACAAAGTCGATCATCGACCTCCGGCCTAGGGCGTCCTGGTGCCATGTGCACTGATGAACACCCTTATGCTTGAACATGGTGTTCGTTATGGACAAACTGTGACTGGCACAGAAGTCCAACAACAGAACACCACTCGGGTTCAGATCAGGGAGGCCGTTCCTCCCAATCACTCCCCTCCAGGCAACACTGTCGCTGCCCACGTGAGCGTTGAAGTCCCCCAGCAGAACGATGGAGTCCCCAGTTGGAGCACTCTCCAGTACCCCTCCCAGGGACCCCAAGAAGGCCGGGTACTCTACACTGCCGTTTGGCCCATAGGCCGAAACAACAGTGAGAGACCTATCCCCGACCCGGAGGCGCAGGGAAACGACCCTCTCGTTCACCGGGGAAAACTCCAACACATGGCGGCTGAGCTGGGGAGCTATGAGCAAGCCCACACCAGCTCGCCGCCTCTCACCGCGGGCAACTCCAGAGTAGAAGAGAGTCCAGCCTCTCTCAAGGAGTTGGGTTCCAGAGCCCAGACTGTGCGTGGAGGAGAGCCCGACTATCTCTAGCCGGTAGCGCTCAACCTCCCGCACCAGTTCAGGTTCTTTCCCCCTCAGCGAGGTGACATTCCATGTCCCCATGGCTAGAGTCACCGTCCGGGGATTGGGTCGCCGGGGCACCCGCCCAGGACAGCCACCCAAATCACACCGCACCGGCCCCTTCTGAACCCTCCTGCGGGTGGTGGGCCTACTGGAGGGCGGGCCCACGTCGCTCCTTCGGGCTGTGCCCGGCCGGGTCCCGTGGGCAAAGACCCGGCCACCAGGCGCTCGCCTGTGAGCCCCAACCCCGGGCCTGGCTCCAGGGTGGGGCCCCGGTGACGCCATTCCGGGCGACGTACACTTCCTTGATGTATTCTTAATCATAGGGGGCTTTGGAACCGCTCTTAGTCTGACCTGTCACCTAGGACCTGTTTGCCTTGGGAGACCCTACCAGGGGCATTAAGCCCCGGACAACATAGCTCCTAGGATCATTCAGGTACTCAAACCCCTCCACCACGGTAAGGTGTCGGTTCAAGGAGGAGCTATACTGAATCTCATGTTGTGCAATGAAGGTTTAATCTGTTAACAAACATATTTTGTGTGGTTGATAATAATAATAATAATAATAAAGGTTATTTATATAACACTTATCAAAATGAGCAATCAGTGCTTTACAAGGCAGACAAAAAGAACAAAGGATAGAATACAATGCCAGATACACACATATTCCCACATATATACTGTATATAATTACAATCAATCAATAAATAAAGATTATAACAAACCTTCGCTGCTTGTCCTCCCCATGTGTAGCCTATATATGTAGCTGTGAGAACGTTTGGACTGTTAATTCAGTGGTTCAATTTCTTAAATTTAGGGATTGTATGATTAATAAATGACAGTGCCTTTACATAAATCTACTTTGTAGGCAATTCTTATTCAATAAATATGACTTCCAAGGGCTAACATCTGCCCAATCGTTCTGATTCTCACCTCAATCATAACAGTGGCATCGTTAAACAAATAAAAAGTTATGATTGACAAATTTAGACCACAGTGAAAAGTAGTTATCATTTTAGAAAAATCCACTTTGTATGACCTCAAAACCGTGAACCTAAAAAGTATGATCAATTCATTGGTACAAAGTTTGTATTTCTATTTGTTACATTTGTGAGATTAAATAGTAAAAATCACACCACATCCCATATGCCCATTAAGCTGATTAACACAGTGGAATTTATGTGCAAAATGGAAAAGTAGGGGGATCTCTTCTGCTTCAATTTTATCAGCGATCAAGAACGCATACGCAATTTCTTCAGCCATAGTTATCCGAATGTGTTCTGCAAACTACAGGTAGCCTACATGGATGTATTATATAACTGGATACCGGACCGGAAAATGGCAGCCGTTGATTTCTACGGAGTTGCTCGCCTGGCGCATACGCCGAAAAAGTTTCTGACTTCCGGGTTTACTTCCGCGTTATGGGGCCCATAGAGCATGCGCAGTTGAGTCACCCCCCATGATGCTCTGGGGCCTCCCATCATGCCCTGGGGCAATGAGAACGAGCGAATCGCATTCTCGACAAGCGCTGCGCGCTCATGAGTGCTTGTGGATGAGTTTGACCGGTAATGACAGATCTACACAATCAAATGATGGATTTATAGGGCACACCAACCGATGATGTTCTCAAAGTCATGGTTATAGACTATACGTGGTTAATTTGTGTTGTTTTATTTTTTTTAAGTAAGGATAAAACGTTGTTCTCCACTGTTTTCCTAACCCTCCTCCCGGTCGTATGCATTTGTTTTCAGTGAAGTCAGTCGGTGGATCGATGGATTATCATATACATGTTATGTTGTGTGTATTTGTGTAGTCTGATCTGTCATAAACAACAGATTACATGTTACGGGGCACGCTTGTGTCGCAGACTCACGGTGCCACCAGAGATGGGAGCTTTTTTTTTTTTTCACCGAGACGAGAGAGCTGAGCCTGTGACCAGAGCGACTGTCTGTGACACCGCCCGGTTCCAAGGCCCTGATCGCAGGGTTGGTCTTTAGCCACGATATGGAAGGAGCCTCCACTCTCCCTGTAACAAGTTACAAGTCATTTATCTACCATCACAATTAGTCTGAAGCTGTTTAATGAAGGTAAAAATGAAACACAAGGTAAATACCCTGCATAGTTCTTCTCTGTGCTACTCTGATCAGAGTGGCGTCCTTAGCAATAGGTCTGGCAACCGACTGCAGGAATTACTTTATCTGTTGTTGTGACTCCTATCTCTGGTCAATAGGTGGTGTTTTTTCTGTTCACTCTCCATATTCAACCTTTAACACACTGCTAACTCCTAACCCCCATGCAATATTTTAATACACCCACTCTTACTCCAAACAAAGATTAAGCTTTCCACCATCTACACAAGACATCTCTCACCGATATAGTCCCTCCTGGAACTATAAAGAGGTGTCTGGCCCCCGGGGAAGCCTTCTGCCCAAAAACCCTGGAGCACAGAGGACAGTTTAGTGTTTCATACTGTACACAATGACTCAACTAAATGCACACACTTATGGCACTATATTCTACACATGTAAGCCACAGTAATTATGGCACATGTTCCACCAAATACTAACAAAGTGATACACCATGTCCAATCTCCCTCTATTCAGGATCCTGACTATCTCCCTTTCAGGCGGAGCTGGTGTGACGTGTAAACAATGTTGTGTGCGAATCCAAAGTGCAAATATCTCTACCGAAGTGCAAGTGCCATTATTCATGTGCATTGTTAAGTTGATTGTGCATATATGTATAAAAAATAATTGTAAAATATTTCCAAGGCTCAAACAAATCTGTCCCAAGTAAAAATTGTTTAATTTGTGATTACAGTCTGCAAAACTGAGAAAAATAGTTTGTAAGAGCCAAGTGAGAGTAAAACATATGTAACTGCATGTTGACTGTTGTTTCTTACTTTCTTTAAATAGAGAATGCTTTGACATTACGCAAGTAAAATGTGCATTTCTTAATTAATTAATTTTATATTTTTCTATTTTATTATTTATTGCGTTGTAGTTTATACTTGCATCATCATCAGTATGCTCTGCTGCAGATTGCATAATTCCAGGCCATCAGACTGAGACGGTTCAAACCGTAATAAAAGGTCGTTATGATAGGATGAAAAGGATATTGAACATCAGTCAAGGTGAGACCGAGACCCTGGTGACACATCACTGAAACTATCACATGCATGGTAAATAACTTCGACTTTTACACAGCAGTGGCACTGGCAGTAAGTGAAAATGCGGTCATTAAGCGGGTAATTTAACGCCAAAATACCTTTAGAATTGCATTTAAAAATACATGCCATTAAAATATGAAACTTGTATGTAACTCTGTCTCGAAAAAAACTCACCCTGGAGTCGTTTAAAAATGAGAACAGTTTTACAGGCTTCTCTTTCACTATTGCGGTCTATGGGAAAAATGCTTTCTGGGCCCCATGGGATTTTTTGTTGCAATACCACGAGTGGCCACTGGGAAAAATCGGCGTGTCTGCTGAGAGGTGGCACCATATCCAGGTCTTATAATATTTCTGTGACTTCCTGTATATTCTTTGACGGAGGCTGGAAACTGTCCGACTTGACTGCAGCTTTTTGTCACCGCCCCCTGCTGCTGCCGCCTGGTCTCGTCCACCTTCCAGGCGAGGCGCAGTTCATCTCGAACGAGCCGAATATCAACTGTCCGACTCGGTGTACTCTCAGGAGCCCCGAGTCGGAAAGTTGATATTCCGACCAAAAGGGGGCGTGCCTCGGTGAAATGTTGCGAGACAGCTGCGAGATTTCCCACTTTGCAAATCGGGCCCATGTATCTGGAATGCGTCATAAGAGGCACGCTTGCAAGGCAAATTCTGTTTGGGTTTATTCAACTAAGGTAGGCATGGTGTGACCCATGTATCGTTTTCTTGTTTGTTTGTTGTTTTTTTTACTGTAACTGACCTTCAAAAGAGCTAGAAACAGGGACTTAGGTGGTCCTCCATAGAAAAACTATAGGGACCACAGGCCATGTATTATTTATGTTTTGTGCCCTTTAGTGAAGGTTTTTTGTTTGGATTAAGGCAATAAATGCCTCCCTATATTACCACAGATGAACTGTTCCTGTTGCCATATCTTTTGAAATAACACTGCAGAAAGTAATCTAAAAAGAATGGGGAGAAGATCAAATCAAATTCAATGTATTGCCTAAAGACTAGAAGAAGAGAAAAAAAAATGGGAGCGGTACAGGAGTGGGAGTCATTCTGAATGGGAGTGGGATGGGAGTGGGAGTCATTTTACCAGGAGTGGGATGGGACAGGAATTTTTTTTTACTCTGGCCCGGGATTGGGACGGGACAAGATTTTTTTCTGTGGGAGTGGGATGGGACAGGAGTGAAAATCCACTCCCGTGTCACCCCCTAGTCTGAACCCCTCCTGTCCCAGCTGTTTTTTCCTTTTATAGTTAAATAATTATGTCAGATAATGGAACTCTTCATTTTCAGTCAGTTAACCCCAGAGCTGATATGACTCATATGGCAGCATACATGTGAACCAATCAACACACAGTATTGGCACCTTTTAAGTGCCACATACAAACTCACAGTTTTGCTCTCTGACACATTACTGTTGTTATGAATTTGCTGCTTTTTTTAGGCAAAGCTGCCTTAGCTGCAGTAAATCACAGCAGACGTGTGTGGAAAGCTGTCAAACGTGTATCCAGATTTCCCAGACATCACCTGCTCAATGTGTCTTTCTGATCTCACGCACTCACACTGGATGATTTAACTGTATGCTGCACCACATTCAAACTTTGTGTGGAAAAGTGAAAATCATTTTCTCTTCTTTTTTGCTGCAGAGGGAGTTCTCATAACTTACCATAGATGAACAAAAGCCTAGACATCATCGTAGTCTCTTGTTACCCATAATGTCCACACACATGTGAGGAGGCGACGTGTTAATTACCGATTCAGCTCCTACAGGTGCATTACATGACGGAGCTTAAAGGTCACAGCTGCTTCACACTAAATATCAAAGCCTGTACTTTTCTTGTCTCTTTCTCATCTCGATGCCTCTCACGGAAACATAACACCGGCATTGTTCTGCTTCAGCGACTGTGAATGTGAGAATCAGTGTGATGTGTGATTGCTAAGCTTGGTGACCTCACAGATCGGTGCACGTTGTGAGAAGTAGAAAAGCATAATTGCACATGCACCATGTTCACCTTTTGCACTGATTATCATGCAATGCTGTAATTGCTGCCTTAGCATAAAGATAGGTTGCCACGGTACTGTAATCGCTCTCTGTAACTTTGCAGGACCAATCAGAAAACATATATAGCATTCAGTATACAGACAGAACAGATGTCAGCTTTTTCGGATACAGAACTTTGACAAATACCAGGAGTACAAGTAAAAAACAACCTCCTCTCACACCGAGTGTATGGTTAGAAGATTAAAGTTGGAGCTGTCAAGCATTCAGGCATTTCCCCTGGCTCTCTGTTTAATTGAAATCTAATGCAGCTCATCATAATGTTGATGGAAAAGTATGAGTAAGACAGAAGTGATACAAACCAGTGGACGCATGACTAGTACAAACCCACAACCATGACAGCTGCTCAGCAAGGCAGTAATTAGGCAGAGTGATGCTAGAAGTTAAATGTTAACACCAGCCTGCTAACATCCTCACAACACTAAGTTAACATACTGATGTTACATACTGAGTACAGTTGAGATCATATAATCATGCGATCTCACAAGTCTTACTTACTGCCTGGCTCTTTTTTTTTCTTTCTTTTTTTTTGTCTACTTCCATCCAAAATACACTACATGCTTATTCTCTGTTAAGCAGAGTGGAGAGCCACAGTGTAGCACACCTGGTCAGAGCCGGCCCGAGGCATAAGCGAACTAAGCGGCTGCTTATCGAGAAAAAAACTTTGATATATTTATTTTTATTTTATTTTTTTACTTGTGTAGCCAGGTGAACAAGAGACCAAGACTGTTTTCAGACTGTTAAGACAGTGTTTTATTATTCTGTAGGGAATTATTACTGTGTTAGCAGTTTCTTTTTGTTTAGGTGACACTGTCACTTTAAGAGTGGCGCAGCGGTAGGTTGCGCGAGATCGCGGGAGATCATGGGAAATCACGGCGTTCCTGTGCGCGATATTTTTTTTCCCAGGATGGTAGGGGAAGGTACCGCATTTTTCGCCTCTGATTGGCTAGAAGGGCTCTCCTCCGATTGGTTATTTGATTTGGCCGTGAACGTCATCTCACGTTCATGGCTGTCGGCTAGTCTGTTTTGATTGTCTTGACAACAGAAGTAAACAAAAAGTCAATCCAACAGTGGGATAAGTGTGTGCCGTCAGATTTATATTCCAGGTTCACAATTTCATAGCCTGTTTAGATCGTGTTTAGATTAGTCCTAGATGTTTGAGGGAGTTTTGTGATGAACATGTGAACTTGGGAGTATAAATCTGACCAGCCTACGTTTACCGTACATTAGCAGACTTATGTATTACAGTACTTTGCCCAGCTGTGTGCAGTGCAGGTCAGTCCCTATTCTAGACTAATGGAAACTAGTGATACATCATCATGCTCAGCTTTGACTTAAGGTCCATTAAATAATACACACAATTACACAGAGGAAACTAGGTATGGAAAGCAGTGAGACGTGTAATGACTATTGTACACTGCAGTGGAGTGATCAAAACAGACTAGCCGACAGCGCGCCATGAACGTGAGATGACGTTTCACGGCCAAATCAAATAACCAAATAACCAGAGCCCTTCTAGCCAATCAGAGGCGAAAAAGGCGGTACCTTCCCCTACCATCCTGGGAAAAAAATATCGCTTTCCGTGCAGAGAGTTAGTTACATGGAAGTAGCAGTAGCAGGAGTGAAAGACGGACTGCTGAGGTGTGTATGTTGATGTTGCGTGTGAAAAATATCCCCATAGATAAAGCACAAGAATAACTGTTTGCATAAACTGTGTCCATTTTTATGTGTTTGATGAATTTAGAGGGGAGATAGAGCGCACTGAGGTCAAGGTGTGTGACTTGGTGCGCGAGCTGCACACAGGAGTGCCAGTGAGTTTAAGACTATTCACAAAATGTGTTTTAAGCTCATGCAAGAATGCTTACTTGAAAATGTATTTTGTTCATTAGTGTAATTTACAGTATGTTTTCTGTAAACTAAAGAATATGCTATAATGTGACTATGAGTTATGTGGCTGGGAAAATGTATTTATTTGTTTTTCTGTTTTTTATTTTATTTTTTCAGAAAGAGCCACTGCTGTTGTCTAGTCAAGTCCAGAGTGTCTAGTCAAGTCTAGAGTCACTTTTAACTAGAGCAAATGTCTAGGACACAGAGATAAGTGTTTGAAGTTCATAAGCTAACTGAGGTTTACCGTCAGTGTGACGTACAGTGAGGAAAAATATTTTGTTTGTTTGATACTGATTACCTCAAGTCCTCAAAATTGCAGTGTTAATGCTGTTTCTTTTATAAATTGCAGTCGGAGAATAAAAGACCCACAATAATTATTCTACTGTGTCCAGTCTCCTCATTTATGACCTGGCCACACTTGTTTCAACAAATGCAATCTCTGCTGTTGTATTTTGTTATTTTTCAATTCAAGTTCAGTAAACCACACTTAGTGCTTCAGTTTGAAAATGAAAGTTTAAAATAAATTTGTGATTGTAGTACCCTCTAAGGTTAAAAGGTGACTGATTTGGTGTAAATAACAACTACATTAATACAGGGGTCTACCAAGCCCAGGGGGCCAGAGGTGTAGAGGGGCCAGGAGCCCCAAAACATTTGTGGCATGTGAGCAAGGATGGATTACTGAATGAGCCTAGCGGGCCCAAGAGGTCAAGGGGCCCTGAAGCCCAAGTCGTTGCATGAAGTCACTACCTCAATAAGTCAAAAAGCAAAAGGCCATGAATCTGAATGAATTTAGGTATTGCCCTTCTCCAGCTGGCCATCAAAAAACATGCACCAGAATACAGGAAATCCCCCTTCCCCCATTTGCACCCACTTTCGTACAAATAAGGTAGGGGGGGTCGTTATGCATCTGTGCCCAGGGGGACAGTAGTTCATAATCCATCACTGTATTAATACAATTTATAATGTAACATTATAGTGTGACTTTTGTGTCAATAATTGTCAATCACAGGTGACTCCCTGGTGGTGGGAGGGGGGCCCCAAATTAAATTCTGCTTAGGGCCCCCAAAAGGCTTGGGCCGGCACTGCACCTGGTGGAACCAAAAGTATCGTCTAGAATGGCCACAATCACTTCTGGCACTACATCACGGCCTTAATGGGACACAGATGCACCCAGTTGAATCTGGAGGTAAGGAACAGCTTTATATACAGTGGTCGACTTCACTGTAACCATCCAGTAGGCTAAAAAATTCTCATTGGCACAGGGGAACTGGAAAAGAAACCTCCCACACTTGGTGAGGTGTTTAAATGGTAAACGTACTGTAAGCATGTGTATAAATAAGTTATATGGGAGAACACTTTGATGCGATGATCAATAATGGGATCCTTGATCAGACATTCTGACTTGAAATCAGTTGTTATAATTGGCAAGATGCCACCGGGATAATTAACTCAGTATCAAGATAAGAAAGCTTATTTTCTCAAGAAAACTAAATAATTAACTTGTGATCTCGAGATAACGGCATTTAAAAAAATAATTACGAGCATGGCTGTACTTGGCTTCCATAGAAAATGGCTCAAATCGATGTTTACTCCTGTTATAACCTTTTCTGCTATGTTTTTGCGAAAGCAACGGTCTACTTTAAAAAAATATAACCTGCTTAAATGGACCTGGTGAAAGATATATATTTATATTCTGTTAATTGTTGTTGTTCAGAATGGGATTCTGTAGGCAGTCATTGTGAGACTGACTTAAAATACAGACTGGAAGAAGATGAAATTCTGGTATGAGTGGATGATTTATAACAAGCCTGGATATCATGAGTAAATGGCAATAAAAAAACTGTGTATTAGTCACCAGCAGTACCTAATGGTTTCATATTAAAAATTCCATTGCAGGAAAATCCTCCCAGTAGAGGCCCACGTTTCTTGTTATGTTTCCTGTCAAAGAGGAAACATTAAGAGGATTTAAGGATTATATTCAGAACATGCGGTGACACCAGTCCTTTACATTATTATTCAACTTGGGGGAAATACATCACATTTTGTCATAATTGCCTGGAAAGTCAATGCACCACATGTGAGTCCCCTATCTTAGGAAAACACCATTAATTTACTGCGCTCGCTCCCCGAGGATTTCCTTGTGGGAAGCTGACTGCTGACAAATGAGATGTACCGAGCTGATCACCATTTTCTGAAGCAATATCTTCGCCATCTTAGATGTTTTTTTGTTTCATACATGGCACCTATAGAGGTTTGTATCAAGTGCCGGTTCATTTTCATCATTCCTCTTTATTATATTTTATTTTACACTACATTTTTTACCCTCAGCCTCACATATTCACATTTGGAACCAGCCAAGTAAATCTCTTCTGCTGCTGTCGGCCTCGGTGCAGCTCAAAAAGCTCAACAAGCTTCTACGAATGTGTATGCACATAAGTATCACCATGTTATGTGCTGCACGTATAGATTCACAAGTAAATCTTTGTTCCTGCGTACAGTGATTATGCTAACGTGATATATTATCTCTTTTCACTCTCATGCAGCGATGCATCCACAGAGCAGTCATAAAAGGCACATAATGTTTTCTACACAAACCCACGCACATGATGAGGTGGTGATTCTGATGTATAGCACCATTCATCATCCTGCTGCTTGCGCTGCATCCAAAAATTACTCATTAAAGTAAAAGAAACCACGTGTGATTCTTGTCTGTACAAACTCTCTGCAGAGGAGAATGAGCACAGGTTTAAAAAAGACTTTGGTTCTTTCCTCCGTCGTGTAACTGCTGTCATAAATACAGCTGTCCCATATGTCCCAGAACATAGACTATAGGAATTATAACTGTGTCCCGTGAGGTTAGAATAAATTAAAAACACTGCAAGATTGCAAGATTCTTTTTCGTCCCAGTTTTCAGTTGTCGTCATATCTTCATGAAAATATCATTAGTATGTCTCTGTGGTTCTGTCCAAAAATGGCTCCCTGCTATCAGAAATCCTCATGCAATTAAGAAGTTCTCAGTTGTAAAGAAGGCACAGAGGGACAAGGAGGTCTGTCTCCTCCAGTCTAGTGAACCTCTTTAGGTTCTGACAGTAATACACCTGTGAGAAAGAGAGCAGAGAGGATGTGCCCCTGGTCTGGCATTGATGATTTTCCCCCGGACACAGTTGTTCTTTACCCAACTGATTTGTCACTGCAGATTTTTCTCTCTTGTGGATTATTAGATCCAATTTTTAACCAAATGGAGATGTTTGGAAAACCTGGTAACTTGCAAACTCATGAGAATGAAATTGGTCAGTGAGCAAATGTCTACAGATCGAAAAGGCAAAGCAGCTGGTGCACAGGTAAATCACACATGCTGTAGGTTACAGCTGAAGCTAAGATTCAAATTTTAAAAAAACATCTGCATTGTCTAATAATATTACTTTATTCAACTTTACATTTTTTAAAGTAACACTAGATGAGAAGATTGATATTGTTAAGTCCATTTAACCTAAAAGAGAACAGCTATAGTGACATCAGGTCTTGTTAAACCGGTCTGGAACTTTCAGCCTCTTTCACGACCTTCATCAGCAAATCAAGTTTGATCAGAAGCTTCAAAGATTCCACATTGTGTCTTTGTAAAATGTGCAAAAAGCTTTAAAGAAAGATGTAGAAAGTTATATTTGATTTAAACCTGTTTAGTGAAGTTATTGGAGAATTATGACCTATTTAGTGAAAAACAACAGCTGGTCCTCGTGCACGTAGCACCTTACCACCAGATTCCACCGTGTCTGTCTATGCCGCATTACGGCTGTAATACGGGTGCCAGAGCTGATCGCAGCAATGCACATCTTTCCACCAGCTGTGCCACAACATGTTTCAGCAGCATCCCAGAAGCGGCTCTCCGCTCTGCTGCATGGAGAATACACGGCGAGTCTGTTGTCAGTCGAGAGTGCATCTGGTCAATTTTTAAAATAAAACACCCAGTGCAGACTCAGAATCTACAGCTCAACAAAAGTGGGAAATATTAACAATAAACACACTTAAAAGAGACATCAATGAAACCATTTAACTACGAAGCCTACTCACCCATGGTAGAAGCACACAATCAAGAAAAATGACAAAATAAACATAGTCTTAGCAAGTCAACAATATCAAACTCTCCTACTGGAGTCACAGAAACGTGCCTGGTTGACTCAAGGCGTAACACTGACCTTAACACAAACAGTACCCAAAAAGCTAGCTGTTGTTCCATTTTCTTTTGCGGGGATTTTCAACATTTTAATGCCAGGTCTCAGTTCCCCATGTGAAAAACAAGTTTCCCCGCCACCATCTTTCAGGGGGGCCGTCACTGCCTCCTGGATTTAGAGCCCTCGAGGTGCAGAAAGAGCTTTCTCTGGCGCTGACTCACTCACCGCTGGTCTGGCTATGCGAGACTACACCTGTATTACCTTATTAGCATCAGCTGTTCTCATTCATGCTTCGTACCGGTGGCTCATTCATAAGCCGGGCTACCAGCTGAAAAGGTGGCACAGCAGCCTTAACAATTATTTTGCAGTAAATCTGACTAAATTAAATTCTACTTCTAGAAAAAATTAAATATTCACAGTTGTTAATTGTATTATTCTGTTATTAACTGTTTTTCTTTTTAAAACCACAGTCAGCCACTGTTTTATGTTGCAGTGTGTGTGTGTGTGTGTGTGTGTGTGTTTATGTGTGAGTGCATATATTTATATATGCTTATGTAAGAGTGTGCGTGGGTGTGTTAAGGCAGAACCAATGAAGTGTATCCCTGCATTGTTTAACACCACAGAGGTGAGCTGACCTTCTGCAAGCTAATTAGGGTTTGCAAGAGCAGAGATAATGAGAGGGAAGCACGCCACATGTGAAAAATACATGACTCTCCCATTTACCGACAAATTAGCTGCCTAGATAGTGTGTAACTCAAAACAACAACTGGTAAAGGTCAAAGAGGAGACACAGCGAGATGGATATCCTCAGGTTTTCCAGCACCGCCTGCATTCTCCCTAGAACACTGGTAATTCCTTTACCTGTGGGGCCTAATTAATCATCAGTGTGGACGAAAGAGGACAGGATGTGCACTGTCCTGGATGTTTTTACTCCTCTGCTCTGTTTCCCCCGGAGCTGGAGGATAACATCGTCACCAGTGGCCGGCACTCATTACGGCCTGGACTGTGCTGCAGGACAAGGACTGAGACAGGACTCACATCCTCCAGAGGTGAGGGCAAAGAAAGAGCACTGTCACTGTCATTTATTCATATCACAGAAGTCATTATCCCGGCCTGCATAGCTGTCCTCAGCTCCCGTCCAAAGTCGGAGAGGGTGCGAAAGACATTTTCTCAGTGGAAGCAGGGTGCTGAAATGAAAGATTATTCACAGAGGTTGTGAAGAGTTCATTCCTGAACAAGACATCTGCATTTTCAAATTTTATTCCTGAGTGAAAAAGGATTTCATATCACCGGGAGCAACAGCTTTAAATTGATGAAAAATGTCTTTTTTAACTGAAATGTCTTTTTTCTCATAATTAGAAGGCAGGTAATAACCATTAGCAAAGTTTAAAGTGGTAATCTTTGAAATTTGCACTTCAGATGATCAAAGTCAGACTGAACATGAAAATACCTTTTGAGACAGCAACAAATCAGCAATAAACGCACTTCTCCCGGCACAAAGGCTAAATTTCATTTAAAAGTTTTCATCTCTGTTTGCATTGCTGTCAGATTTGGGATATTTTCAGTGGTAAATGGTTGCATTTATGTCGCGCTTTACTGGTTTACTGACCACTCAAAGTCCTTTACAACAATGCAAGGTGCAACCTGCTCATCAAAAGTAATACAGCGCTTGCTAACTAAAGCACCCCACAGTATTTCTTTGCTCAACTGTCACACATCCACTAACATACTGACATCCTTTGGGAGCAATTTGGGGTTGAGTATCTTACACAAGGACACTCTGACATGCAGCCATAGCCATCAACCTTCCAATAAGGGGACAAGTCGCTCTACCACGTCCACAGTGGATGCTTTTTATGTAATTGGCCAGGTAGATTTTGTTTGGGGTGGATTCTGGTCATTGTGGCTACTTGTACTACTACTTTTGGGTTGTTTCCTCTAACAGAAAATAGGTTATGTTTTAGTAAATCAGCCCCTTCTCTCATCTGAGAAGTATGAATAAAACACTTCTGAGTTCAGCTCGACACGCAGTGAGAGACAACTGATGACCATCATTTATAAAATGTTGTTACAGTTGATTGCAAACTAGAAAGAAAAAAATCACTTTTCAGTGCTTGTGGATGTACATTTGGGTATCTGGAGTACCTACCAAGTCACAAACTGTGAAATAAGACATCTCAGTCAGTTTTGTGTGGTCTGTCTAGGTCAGGAAGCGTCGACACTGCTGTAATGGAGGTAACTGTTGCGATGAATTTAATGAGCAGTATGGATTTGACAGATGTGTGAGCTTCCTTTTATTATAAACACGGGAGGAACAGTATCTGAAAGTCCCATTTTCAGCTGTCAGGAAGATTTCCCATTGCTTTAATGGACAAATTTCGATATAGCTGGCTGAAAATCATCACACCTTTTTACGACAAGATAAAACATACTGTAACTAATGTTAGTTTTGAGCCGAGTGTTCTCCATACGCTTAGCGTCTCATGGGCAACACATGACCTGCTGATTTCACTATAGTCATACATCATTGTTCCATTTTAGCTATTGCTTAAAACTTTTAACTTAAGTTAAATTATCAAAAAACATTTATGTGAGTGTGGCTCAGAAAATATGAAATTTCATAAAAATACAAAATACACTGGATGATTGTTTGCTAAACCTAACCACACTGCGAGCAAAAGTCTGGGGCACCTGCTGCTGCAACCCAATCGCCAGAATAAAAGTTAGCTAAATACATTTCTGCAAAACCACAGATAAATTCAAACTTAATGTTTCTTTATGTTACATTACGTATGTTTAGGTTCAACTTTGAATTTCTCTCTTGTGACAACACTGTGCTTATGCGCTGGTTAGGTTTAGGCACAAAAAACACTTGGTTGGGGTTAGGAAAACATCTGAAGCCAATGGTTTGGCTTAAAATACCTGTTTTGGTTGACAAGATCAGGGTTGGAGATGGTCCGACTTCCTGTGAAAAATAGCTGGTTTTGGTCGCCACAAAAACAGCTAGAAATATTGCCAAGTGTCTTTATAAATATGGACTGGTGTGACTTGAACTACGGTCTGGGAGTCACTGGCAATCAACCTATTTAGTCATTTTGGTATGAGGATGTGTTGAGCTTTCTTCAACTGCGTTGACTTTATTGAAACAAAAATAATCTTCTAATAAAATAATCTTCCAAACTGAAGCCAGTGGAAACACCACTGCTGCTGGCATCACAACAACCAGCAATCCAGTGTATAAAGTGCAAAATTCTCTCTCACCTCATAAATAATTTCTATCACATATACGTTACATGAGGTATGTTTGTGTTTTTACAGTCTATGATTTATGGCACATGGCCTATCAATAATCTCACAGCTTCTTATGTAGCCGTTGTGAAAAATGTGGCTGTTACAGTTTAAAGAAAAGCTTTTTGTTATTAAATGTGACTAAATTCTAACCCACTGCAGAAAGCATTTTTCCACATATATTACACAGGTTAATACATCACACTGAATCTACTGTGTGGTATTTTTTTCTTTCTTCATATTTTTTAAAAGGACGAAACCCAAAAGTAACGAGCCAAAGCTTACACAAGGTGTTTTGAATTTGTGATCACCAGTCAGACTCCGGAGATGTCTTCCATTAACCGCTGCACTGCTGCTGCTGTATTAAACATCTCTGTACCGGGCTCTCTCAGAAGGGAATTTCTCTCTTTTGTCATAAGATTAGACTCAGTTCCAGTGATTACTCTGAGCTCAACACTCAACCTGCAGGTGAGAATTATGCCAATGCATATCTTAGCATATTTAAGCCTGAATATTTTAATGTAGAACATTTCTAATCACTGAATATTTTCATGTCCTTGATGTTGATACCATGATGTTCGTGGTGCTGCCTCGCTCGTGTTCCAGTGAGGCTGCCAGGAGCTACAGAGTAGGATATATTACTGGGAAAACAGGAAGTGGCATAATGTGGACACACCAACAGATATCCCCACACACACATCACACACTTCATTTTTGATTCCTCGTATTATTCCTTCATCCATATTTTCCTTGATGGCCAATCTCTAATCTATTTATAGCTTAAACGTATTTCACACTGATTAATGAAAAACTAAATAACAACAACAACAAAAGTAAGAATAGTAAAATAATCACAAAGATATTTGTAAAAAAAGAAAAAAATGTCTTTGATTAAGATGAAGGCTTGAGCAATCAGTGTTTGCTCCTAATTGCCAAATTCTGTATCCCAGATTTTATTCGTCATGTAATTAAAATTCCCTGTTACTAAATAGAATCAGGTGTGCATGTGGTGCAGTACAGAGTAGCTCACACCTATTTCTGGTTTGAATTTGTAAGTTTGAGTACTCTATATGGGTTTCTATAGGTGAGAAGGCTGCCAAGCGATGACTGCTGTGTGAGATTGTAAGTCTGAAATCACTGGATATTTTTGACAAGACATCAGAACATTTCTAGCTGTGTTTGTGGCAAAAAAAATTGAATTAGCCAAAACATGATGTTTTCCTAACAGTAACTGTGTTTTTTGTGGCTAAACCTAACCAGACCATAAGCACAGCTTTGTCATATCATGAAATTGAAAATTTAGCTGAAAGAAATGAAAAGTTTAAAGAAATGAAAAAGTTTCAACATATCCATTTTTTGCAGAAACGCACATTGCTAACATATATCTTACTTGTAAACTTCCTTTTACATCATTGTTTTTTACAGACACTGTATTAAAATAGGTCAAGTGAACAACTGATATGGTGATTCAATCACTGGTTCCTCCTGTCCAGGTGTTGCAGTGTCAGTTTTAAACTGTAATGTAATGTATGTCTACATCCAACATACCAACATCCTGAGAAAAGCCACAGGGGCCCATTTATCAAGAAACGTCACCAAAAGCTTGATAGCCTATTTATAATATGAGGGGGCTGTGAGAAAACTTTGCTGCTGTCAGCTCTCACCAGGGGCCTCGATGCAAAGTTACGGTTCACAAGCTGCTAATCAGTGATGTCAGAGCAAAGCAAGAAACAATGCAAAGATCAAGGCTCCATACATCAGCAGCTCTGTCACATCTTCTTCCAGTTTGAATGTCAACTGAGCAGTGCAAGGTTAGCCTCCAGCTCTCCCGCTGCTCAATCGAGGAGAGCAAGAGAAGGAGAATCCTCCTGATTCTTCTCAAAGCAGGACCAACACAGAATTGCCTTGTAAATATTCTCTTTGATCCGACCGGCCTGGCACAGGTTGACTGGGATCCAAGCGGGCATTAGACGACAAAGGGATCTGAGTGAGGACAAGCCACATTCATGGTGAGCTCTGAGGAGGCCAGCTGATCGCACCATCTGGCCTTCCCAAGCAGGCTTCAGCTTCTTGAAAAGCTACTCGACTGATCCGCAAGGATTCAGGGAAGTGAGACTTTGCCTCGTGACGATAGCTGCTGCTCGGGGATGACGGAAACCTGCAGTCTATTTTGGGTGAACACACAGGTTTCTGGGATTTATTCAGCTGGTCGTAGCAGCATGTGAAAAATTAAAATGAGATCTGTCCCTGCTCAAGGGGGAGTGACAAATGTGACGAAGAAGAAGGAAAGAAGACATGTTGATTCAAGTAAAAAAAAATAAAAATATTTTGCCTTACAAAAAGTCAAACCCCGACACTGGCTGGTTCTGGTTTATTACTCTTGATGCACTGTAATGACCATATCTAGCAGCTCACAAACCTAATCAGGTCCTGAATTAGAAGGGGTACTTTCCACTTCCTCCCTTTGTCTGTTTTCCCGCCATTTTCTGTGTACACCTGTGTTTTATTATTGAATCACCCCTTTAGTATTTAAGGTACAAGGTGAATTTATTGTAATTTTTAAACAAGGGTTTAAAAAACAAAATAATGTTGGAGTCCTTAAGTCTTGCAACATCTATTTTAGACAGTAGAAGGTATGAGCCAGTGTTTTGCCCTCACTCTTCATTGGTTTGTCATTTCTGCCCGTGTTTCTTGCGCCGCCTAGTCCCATCTTTCTAGTTGTGTGTTTCCACCTTCTGCTCTCTGAGTCCTTGAGTTATACTGGTTGGTGTTTTGGTTTTTGGTTTGTACTTAGTTTACTGGTGCTTCATAGCTCACTTTCCATTTTGTTACCTGTAGGCAGCTTTGAGTTTTGTACATTTGACACCCAATCACCAGAATAAATGTTGGTGCAAAACAACAGACAAGTCAAAACTTGAAATTTCTTTAGGTTCAGTCTATCTTTCTCTTGTCACAATGCTGTGCTTATGTTCTGGTTGGGCTTAGGCAAAAGAAAAAAAACACTTGGTTAGGGTAGGAAAACTTCACGCTTTGGTTTACCTGATCATGTAACCACAAACATGGCTGGAGAAAGCCCAACTTCCCATCAAAAATATCCAGTTTTTTTTCCACAAATGCAGCTGGAAATTGACCCAATGCGTTCTTAAAAATATCCAGCAGTGTCCAAATGTTGAAACGCTGTGGCCCCGTGTCAAAAATATCCAGTGGTTTCACACAAGCAAATGTTCAAATGCAGACTTGAACTCAGGTCACTGGCATGGCAGCCTTGTCTCCTCTCCAGGATACCCAGCTTGTTTTGCTCTGTTGAGGGGTGGACGAGATAGACTCATTTTCCCCAGGTCTCAAACAAATAACTGAATATAATGATTGATGTTTTTATTTAATATGTGATAAAATGATGGGAGCTGTGAACCACCATTGCCCGAGACACAGCAAAGCCTCTTCAAAATGAAAAGATTATTGAGCGATGAGTCGACTGCAGGTGAGAAGTCCAACACTGCTGCTGCTTCTCTGTCAGCTTCACACTGCTCCAACAAGCGAAGGTTAAAGAGCTGTTTTACCTTCAGAGAGTGCATCAGTGCAGTTATGGACTGAGGTGAATAATAACAATGTTAACAAAAAGATCTGGGAGGGCAAAAAGGCAGCAGGTATCCCGATGCTTCAGTGTGTAAATCAATCCCCAGCAGACTGCAGGAGGCTCGGCCACAACATGAGCTCCAACAGAATAAAAACCTGTAGCTTGTGCTCCTCTCGAAATTAGTTTGACCTGCCAAAAGTCTGAACTTCGCACTAATATTGCTGCTAAAGGAGGATATTGTCTGAAAAGAAATGTTCAAACAAAAAGTCATAACTTTTCTTCAATAACTAGAAGACCTTTAACCAGGAATCTTGCCTCTGTATCTCTACAAGCTGCGTTATAAAAAGGACTTTTTTATGAAGCATTAGCAACCTTTAGTGCTTAAAAATGTGCATAAGAACATGGATTGAGATGCATTTATCATAGACATCAAGCAGAAAAATCTCTAGACACAAAACCTATTTTGGTCTTTTGTATACTCCCAAATAAATAAGCTGCCCCAAGACTTTCTGACAGAAAACCCATTTTAAACGTCTGCAGGCGGCCGGGAGAATTTGAGCCTGTCTTGCACATCTGTTGATCTCCATAAATGGCCCTGGCTTGACAGCTTTATATTAGCTTTTCTTATACACAAAGACAACCAAAATGTGTCATGACCAAATGTCCTGTTATTGAACCGCAGCTGGATGTCCACAATCATCCTAAACAGGGCCTGAGTCGGACGAGCAGATACTGAGCCTGCAACCTACAGGAGGATGAGATACAGATATAATCATGATGTAAACTTTTACCGAAGATTTGAGTATTTAAGTAATTTAAGTAATAACCCTCATTCCTTCCTTTTCTCTGAAGCGAGTACAATCCAAGGGTGAGGAGTGTTTGATGTATTTTTTTTATCGCAGCGAGTGAGTGAGCCTTCCAAGCGTGGGCGTCTGCTGGAAGCGGAGTAATCCTCCTTGGTCTCAGAATCCAAATAGACCCTACATGAAAGGAAAGTGCAATTACCCAGCCTTATTCCAGATCAATTGGACGCCACCACCAATAACTGTTGAGCTGTTTCTCCTCATTCTGACTCAGTTGTCTCCTGCCTGTGCAAAGGGACCATGTTAGCTCTTTTGTTTGTTTCTGGGACACTGTGCGAGAAGTTGCAGCTGAAAAGTAGGTGTTTGTAACTGGTGAATATCTATATTGTTGTATGAATAACTGTTATATGAAAAGAATATAATAAATATTCAAGTAAAGTACCTCAAATTTGGAGTCACATTCTAACACTGTCTCATACCTAAACCATCTGTAACAGGATATAAGCCACTTTATGGTAACCCATGTGACCTTCTCTCCTCATTGCTTGGTGTGAAATTACCATTTTAAATCTAAAACCTGTCAGACCGGCAAAGGTGCTCCGCTCTGACAGTGACAGTCCAATCCCACAACTCATTCATTCTGGGTTGTCACCTTTTAGCTAAATATAGCGCTGGATTTCAGCCCCAAAGTATTCGTCTGACAGGTGATGAAGGCATATTCTCTGCCACTCAATCAAAGTGACATCAACCGAGAGGCCACTCTTCATGTCGCACAATGAGCTCTTTCCATTGAATATGTATTTCCTTTCAGCTATATAAAGATAAATGCACATGGAAATGAAACCACTTCAGGGTGAACCAGACATTTTCCATAAACAAGCGAAGAGTCAAGGAATCTCAATTTTTCCACCCCAGAACAAACCCACTCCATGTTCTCCGCTCACATCTCCTACATACGGAGCCTCAAAGACATAATCCGCCTACACCCTGCTCAGCTTATGACAAATCATCCTGATGCATGGCAAATTCTGCCATCCAAAGAGGCCCTGAGAGGGCTGTGGTCTGTGTTCTACCAGGAACGTCCTACTTTAGCTCTCACTGAACCATGAATCCACACTTTTATCGTCAGGTATACGTTGTGTGCATTTTGCTTGTTAAGTACGTGTTGTCCTGAATGGAAAATTGATTTGGGCTAAAAGCTGCTGCATAAAGATTACTTAGCCTGCATGTCAAATAAAAGTACAATGTGTAATATATCAGACAATACTATAGACACACCAAAGTCTATTATGTCTCTTTATTTAAGAAAATTAGGTTTTATGTGTTTCAGTTTAGCCAATCCTTCGCTGTGGAGCAAAATTATTGTTTTTATTGATTGTAATTGTGTCAGAGACATGCCAATGCACACCTGATGATTTTGCTTTTAAACGTTGTTATGTTTAAAGTAATAAATGCAAATCTTTCTTTCAGAATCAAAACACAAGATTTGGACATGAGTCTAAGTTGCTGGTCTTGATTTAAGCCTTGACTCCACTCTTAAGAGCACTGACAAAATGTAACTAAGTAAATCTACTCTACTACTGTACTTAAGTACAATTTTGAGGTACTTGCACTTTACTTGAGTATTTATGCTTCTTTATACTCGCACTACACTACATTTTAAGGGCAAATATTGTATGTTTTACTCCACTACATTTATTTGATGACTTGAGTTACTAGTTACTTTGCTGATTACATGCTACATCAGAGTAGTGCATTTTTAAATTAATTTATTTTATCGTCAATCTGACTAAAAAACATTGACTAAAGTTATCATAAAAATGCTGAATATCATTATTATTCAACCCATAGTACACACTTTACATGTAAATGTGTTTAATTTTACGTTTACTTGTACTTTTGATATCTAATTACAGACAAAATGACTGCTTCACAAACAGTAGGCTTCAAAAACAGCTAACAAAATTTGATTCACCTCATGTGTAATGGGATGATGGCAGAAATCTCAAACTACTTATAAAATCTTTATCATCAAAACTATCTGTATGACAGGCAGAGATGTGGATGTGGAGTGACCTGGACTCAAGTTGACTCAACTTACTGTTTTGATGACTATTGGCAATTTGACTTCACAGAAAAAACTACATGAGACCTGACTTGGAAATTAAAGACTCGTGACTTAACTTGAGACATGCTGACTCAAACAACTTGTCTGTGTCTTATATGGAATATAAAAAATGTTCAACGTGTCTGTGTAATGTTACCCAGTATGCGAGCACACGCTGGGAATGGCACTGTCATGACTGGGTGACTACCCTGTCAGTCAAGCTTCTCGCGACGCTACGTTATTATCAGATCAGATCATTGTCATCCTGCCTATGCAAGGGAGTCATTGCTTTAGGATTCAGGAATTTCACACATTAAGGAAAAAGACAAATTGCTGAATGCAAGACCTGCTCATCAAAGGTTTCTGACAGAGAACAACATCAAACATTGTTCGTAATTGAGATTTTTTGATCGAGAAGAAATTAAGAAATACGTTTTTAATATGTTTTATTAAGATATTTGTTTTGTTTGATTACATTTATTTCACTGAATATCACGAATCATAATATATACTAAATTCATTGTCTCACTTTTGGAACAGGTTGGATAAATTCTCCAATAATATCATTATTAGACTGGTACTTGTCTTTTCACTAGACTAGAAAGACTAGATTCTGCAGGTAAGACTTCAGTATCTTGGAAAGAAATAGTGCCTGGACTTGACTTGAATTGCCCACGTGGGACTTGCTTGAGACTTGAGCCAAATGACTGGAGTCACATGTCTGATGAAAAGACAGGTTAAGAGAGGATTATGTCTAGATTAATGCTGTGATTTAGTTGAACTAATCATTTAAGCAGTAACCAGATACCTGGATGCGAAGCCTCTTTTGCACAAGGTGATAAAACCTTCCAGTTTATGCAGCAAGACTGATTTCTACCTACACTGGAACAGATGCATATTAGCCTTAAGGCTGCAAAGTAAAGCACTGCACTGTATATACTCACATAACACCATTTAGCAGCAATCTGCATCTTATTTGTTTCGAGACAGTTTTTTTAACTGCTCACTGATCTGAATATAAACAACGAAAACAGTGCGAAAACCATGAGATATACATATAAATGTTAATATAAAATATTGAACAACATCTGTGTTCTCAAATGTGTCTTTTTTGTAGCCGTGTTGCAATCACATCGCATGTGAGCACACATAATTATCATGGAGAGAGGCAGAGATTTACTATGGGAGGGGACAGCCAGAACATCAAAGGCCTAACATGCGTGCACGGCTCCAATCCTACATCTTATGCAAATCATCATGCAGGGTTTTACATTTCCAACACAAGACACACATGGAGAAAATCAAAGAATGCACAAGAGAAGATGTGAGCAGGATGATGCAACTGTTTGGATGATGCCGCCGTGTTTCTGGGAGGTAAGAAAAAACAACGTCCCAGTGTGAAGAAATAAAACAAATCGACATCACGGAGAGAGTGAGTGGTGACCTGGTTTATTTAGAATCTAGGTAACTGCTTTGATCAAACATTTACAAGTGAGGAGACGGTTTTTCAAGCCACATCAGGCACTTGAGGCAGGTGATGCAATGATATTGACTTATTAAAGCCACGCCACATGCGCCACCGACTTAACCTCCCATGAAATAATTGCTCCCTGAGGCTTCTGTCATTTGCTAATCTTTGTGAAATGTTGCACTATCCGCTACGGGTAAACAGGAAGGATTTTGAAAGTGTTTTATAATATATGCTCTTCTCCGGCTGGCAGCTCAGATGTGCCTTGTGAGCCATAAAGGGATGTTATTATCTGCGAAAGCCATACAATCACACTTCCCTTTCGTATTCTTCTGTTATTTTTCTCTGCAGCAATTTTTTTTTACCGGCATGAAAAGACTGGCTGAACACCCATTGTTTGCTTGTTTTACAAAATACTGAAATCCCTGTTTAATAAAAGTACAACAGAAGAGAGAGGAGAATGGGGTGAAATCACGGCTAAACAGAGCTGAATGGCATCCACGTTCTCAGGGAGAATTATTTAAAAAATGTTTTAAAAAAAGGACCTTCCTGACACTCTGTTTTCATCTCCTACTCACTATGCATTGTGCTGGAAATCCCAAGAAGCAAACAATCCAAAGTAATTTAATGGCACTGCTGCTGGCTAATAACCAGGAAATTATGTCAGTTTGCGTTGTGTACAGTATCATCCCACTGATTATGGTTTAGTGTTGTTGAGTAGAGCTTGAATCACTTGAGGCTCAGATTCCTATTTCCAATTAATGTTTCTGGATCTTGCTTTAAAAAGTTATTTTATCAGCCCTCAAGCTATTGTTAATCTTCCTCCCGCTGGTACATCTGTCATTTTCTCCTCTAGAAAGTATTTCCCAATATTCTTTAGGAAAGTAAGATAGCAAAATATAGTATGATGTTGCTAAGCTACCTGAACAAGGGTCAATGTATAAATTTAAGCAATCCCCAAGGATCCCTTATCCTCAGGGATCAGACATGGAAAAGTAATTTATGCTCTAATTGCTTTTTCATCCCTTATTATTTATAATTAATGTAATGTGTTTATCTTGTTTTGAGTTTTAGATGCCTTTGTACAAGCCTTAAGCTTCCCACCTCCTCTCCACAGGACTTAATGTACACGTATATGTGTGTTTGTTTTTGTGTATGTGGGTGTAAACTGAATGTGTAAACCAGCCACAGAGTGAAAGCAGCTCAGCAGCTTCAGTCCACCATCTGTGTCTATACTGGGTGCAATCAGCCACAGAACTACTGCTGGGCACTATAAGCACCAGCGGCAGGCGTACTAGACCTTTATCGTACAGTCGCAGTTTGGTTAGGTTTAGGAAAAGATTGTGGTAACTACTCATGTAACTTAACTTAAAGTTTAATACTGACTCTTTGGGATTGTAGGTCGGGTCGGCTGCCATCTGAAGCATCACTATTTGACAAGTTGGGAATGAGACTCAAAAATCAACAATGTTACCAACAGGAGCTTTAAGTATGTACATCAGCATGGTCAGTGCCTCACGCTTCTAAGTTTGAGGCTGTAGTTTCCCCTCTAGCGTCACATCTTGAAGCGCCACTCTAGTGCAGTAGTACCTGACCAAACTGCGACCATTTCATGATATTAATAACAATCCAAAAGTCAGAATGTCATGATATGTGAACTGTTTGTCAGCAAGCTTCATTTTAAAAGGCCAACCTGACGTTGCATATATATTATTGCCCTTTTAAGCCCTTCAGATGTAACGTTGACATTATAATGGTAGGTAGAGCGTCATAGTTTGAAGTTTAAGGCCACTGACCAAGCTGTCCTTTTTGAGGAGTTGGGAGTGAGATCGTGTTGATGCGTACGTGACCTATCCGTCCACCTCATCACCCTCCCTACACAGACCATGTTGCTCTGTATACTACGTCACCTGACGTCCTCTTTTGCTGTTGTAATAATTACTATGGCCACTGGAGGTCGCCACATAACAAGAAACGTAAATATTGATCGTAATAAGCTGCATGTACAGTTGACGTAGTTGTTTTTCTGATTAGGACGGTATAAACATAAAGTATTACTACTGATTGATCTGCTAAACTGCCCTTAGCCTGACCACACAACCCTATTTTTGTGTATTTGACTTTCTTTTAATATATAAAAAAGCCAAAACGATCTTTACAGAATCAGATTTTTCTGACATAGGTTTGTGTTGTAGGAAAGTTTTGTGCATTGTTGCCACAGGAGGGCACTAATGTCGGAAATGTTTAAATTCTGCTGTGTGCTTTACATACATTTGTTTTGTTAGATCTCAACTCCAAATGGAAAGTTAGCACACACACACATGAAGTAGATTAGGATTTGACAGCAGATTAGAGCTAACTCTGGATTTAACAGTCTCATGTCAGAAAAGTTGCAGACAGAAATCCCTCACTGGTGTTTAGAACACTTTAGTTTTGTTCCCGTATATATATCTGAGTGTCAGCCGGCTCTTAGTGTTGCATTAGATGAAGCTGAGCAGTGACCCGTTCTGAGAGGAGACATGGATGAGATAATTACAGTAATACATTACACCAAATCAGTCGAGTGGAGAATTCTGGGTGTGTTTTAACCTACCTCGCCGCCTCGCAGGTCAAAGCCATTGAATTGGAATTAAAGAGGTTTGATGATAATATGCAGCTAACTGCAACCTCCTTTTGGGGGGTACAATTCCACATGAACATGTCAAAGCTCTTGCCATCTTGTTATTATCAAGGGCAAAATTTAAGAAGGTTTTTTTATTGCACCTTAATTGCTATGATCGCTTCACTGTATTCTATTTATTTGCTGCTTTTCTCCATTGCTGTTGGGGAGAAAGATGGGACTTTTTTACCCCGCGTTTGTTTTTCTCCACGATAACCTGAACCAACCAAATGCTTTAGGTTGTAGATGGTTGTGAAGTTTAGGGTTAGAGTCACAGTTGAGAAGTGATGCAGGATTTGATGGCTGCCTGACAGTAAGGTTTGCTTAACTAAGGTCCCCATTTTCAAATCCTCCTGACACATACCTATCGCAATGTCATCCATCGTGCTCAATAACAACTAAATCTTGCTATGTCTTAACCCAGTCAAGAGGTAGAAGTTAACCTAATTATGTAACTGAGACATTATAACAATATTAGTCATTGCATTTTAATGTGAAACTATGGTACAACAAAATATTATTGTAATGTGATGGTGTTTTTTTTGTGTGTGTGGCAGCACTAGTGAACACTTGTTTGTTTCTGTCGTCATTTTCAGTCATTACTGTAATGTTTAAAGATATAGAGTAAAACATGGTCCCACCTCTCAGATATTTCTGTTTACTTTAATATTATTCTTGTATATAGCCGGGATTGAAAGCTTCAGAAAAAGCGCATGAGTGGACCCAATATCTTGAGGTTTTTTAGGTTATTTTTAGAAAAAATTCCCCAGTTTTTCTTGTTCTGAACATGTATTTAAATCAATGTAATGGTTTACATGATATTTCATCTTGTTGTGTTTCAGGAACATATTTTATATTCTCATTTCTTTACTTTTGCTGCGTCACTGACATAACTTTATCCATGAGGATCAATAAAGTTTAATCTTATTTTGTGTTAACTACATTACATAACATGTAGCATATCACCAATGTTTTCCTAACTCAGCGTAGATTACCAATGGAATTGTGGGAGTCGGTGCTGGCTGGCGAGCTGGAGGCTCACGATGCACGGGTCAACTCATTTGCTATTCCAAGCGGTTGCTATGCAACTACATGATCGGGCGCCTGAAGACCCGAAGTAAACAAGCTTTATTCTGTCTTTGCAATGATAAGTCTGAAATCACATGCAGAGCCAAAAGCAGCTGAAAGCTTCATTCAATACACCGGGAACTTCAAATGCTGTGTCACCTCCTGTTTATTTGCTGCGGGGACTAAGGTAAACATCTCGGGAAGTCATGAGAATTAGTTCTCAGCTAAAAGCTCAGAGCCTGTCATAATTTGTTTGATGCTTTTTAGAGTGAAATTCAACCACCATTCACATGAATCAAGGTAGAATTTCAAGGAGCTCATCTTTAGAGCCATATCGGTACAATAAGAGATGACACTCTCATGAATCTGAAAACCTATCTGCATAAAATCACATTAAGAGTCTCGGTGAAGGCGTCTTTCTACCATTCAAATAAAATCAGAGTGGGCATTTTAATAAAAATTATCTTAAACGTTCATCCATCTTTTAAGTTTTCCTTTAATCAACTTTGATTTATAAGCCACCACCTGTCTGCCTTAAAGCAAAAACTACAAAACTATACAGAAATATTAATCTATAAAACTCTCTCTGCAGTATGTGGGCGGTGTAACAACTCAAGAAGTGCCTTTGTTTTTTTAGCAAGCCACAAATAGAGTGAAGACATAATCAGTCTGAGTTGAAGCATTCGGATTAAGGCTTTAGAGACTGTAGTTCATTACAGTGTACTGTACGTCCAAACTTGCAGCACAGCACATGAAAAAATGAAAAGCAGCGATGATTCTGTTCTGAAGGGGGTCTGAATACCCACAGGTGCTAATGTATGCATTCCATTGATAACATCAGGGCCGCTAATTCCTTTGAAGCTATTCACAACCCATTTCCTGTCTGTGTTGTTTTGATGCACGGGCACAGAGGTCAAATGGGTCACAGCGAGCGCTTTGAGGCTCCGTTAGATTTGAATTGTGAAAAAACGGAAATGGAGTGCAGGCTAAGTCATCATGAATTTTAATTTACAATAGGTGAAGATAAATTTTTTTTTTAAATTTCCATGCTGTCTGCCACACAAAATCAAGTGCGGGTGAATTGGACCATAAATTGAACCAAATTAATTTTCTGAATTTACGCTTTAGATTGTAACCAGCTGGCAGGAAACAAATGAGACAGATGCCGGTGGCTTTTATCTGTTGTAAACAAAAACAACACACACAGAGCACAAAATGGAGAACGCTAATGTAGTGTATTAGCTGTGTAGCACAATCCTGTTATTTAACCCTTTCTGTCAGAGTGTAAACTGCTGCACAAAAGAGGCTTGGTTGGCACTCATGACACAGGAGACACTTTTTCTTTCCAACAAACTGTGTGACCTTATTATTCTGTTAGCAACTGAGCTAACTAGCTTGATGACTTAATTTAACTATGTTCCCAGTTGGCAAGTGTTAGCAGGTAGGGCACTCCTGGTTTTGCACGCTTTAGCGAGCTCCATGACCATGAAAGGCTTTTCACATTGTTTTGCAATTCATTTGTATATTTCACCTCATCTATGTGCATGGAAGCTGATATTCTGCCTTATATGAGCGTTTGGGTGTTTTTATGAGAAGTTTTCTGCTGAAAAATCTTTTGGAGAGGTAGATCTTTAGGTGATATTGTATAAAAATGCTCAATTATTGAGACAGTTTGCGTCCCATTTGAAGTAAGATTTTATTTTGGATTATTGCCAAAAATAAGTTCTGTGTGGTAAAAAACAAGTTTATGATACATACACGTTTTGTTCAGCAAGATAATTTTCACAGATGGACACCACTTATGTGACTTTTGAAGGGTAAGTGAAATCGCCAGAAGTAAAAAGCTAATATATGAACTACACCATGAACTACACAATGAGTTCAACATTTAGCATCTTACTACACTATAGTATAAACTCTTTACTATAAACTGATCCGTCTACAAGTTGTAAAGTCAGAGTTGGAAAAGTTTGCACTTTAAGTCGGCCTGTAAAGACAGACCAGTCAGTAGATGAGTCTCCATGTTCGGCACAATGATGTTTAAAGTCCCCAATAACCTATCTATGTAATCCCACTTAACTTCCTCAGCAACCACCTTATTTCAGAATGTAAACGCTTTATATTTGTCTTGGGGTACTTACCAGCGTATTTCATGTCGTAAAACAAAATGTGAGAATCTCTTTTAGATCTGTGGTTAGCCTGTGTTAACCATTGAAAACCCATGAACTTCAAGACGAGGGAAGTTACATCACGTACATAATGTGGCTTAATTTACGCACATATACATGATCTGCACATCTAATTCTATCCAGAGACATTCACTCTACATTCCCCTGAATGAAATGTATCTCCATTTTAGCGACTATTAGTGCCAACAGGTGCAAATGAATGGCTCTCAACTGACGTCAACCAGGCTGCCATTCACTCTGCTGCCAATCTGCCAATTACAGTCCACTTCCTTCCCTCATGTTGGCACTCCATATTCCACTCCAGCTTCCCGCATTTATCTCGAGTCTGTTCATGAAAAGAGAAGCTGCATTCTGCATGCAAAGAGAATCACACAAAAAAAAACCTCCCCAGAGGCAGGAGCACCGCAGGGCGATGAGGCAAAGATAGCACTCACAATGGTAAGGGAGCTGAGCACTCCAGGGTGAACTCTGTGAGGATTGTGATAATGTGCATATAAACAACAAATAACGGAGCTAGAGAGAGCTCAGTCCACTGGAGCCCATCAGGGCCTGAGGAAACAATCTGTGATCTGCTGCATTTCTGGAGGAGTTCACTGACATTTCAGCTAATTAGGTAAAAGTCAATTCTCTTTAAAGAACAGCTGTCACTCGATCAGTACACTGAAAGAAGACAAGTTATTGAGCACCTTAAGCTCTTTGTGTACAGTGTAAGCAGCAGGTGTAGACACCAGGAAACAAGCCACGGACAGATCAGGGGTTTGCTGAGGGTATTTTATTTATCACAGGTCAAGAAATTAGACAGATATTTTTGAATAACTGCATGTGGTGTCAAAATCAAAAATAAAAGTAATAGACATCAAAATATTTCTTACTGAATACCTTAACCTTAACCTTACCAGCAGCCTCTACGGACATCATGACAGGGTGAAGAGACCGGAGAGGACAGTGATGGAAGAAGAGTCGTTGACAGCAGCTTTGTTGATTAAAATGCGATGGATGCCGAGCTGGACTTGTTGCTGTTGAACTGTAAGTTATATGTGCGGTTTGTTGCACTTGCTTGATGTTTGGCTGTTAGCAAAGATGTTAACCTGCTGGTTTTTGATCATCGCAGCGCAGCGCAGCGCAGCATCAGGAGACACTAAGTTGTTCTATCAATAAAGCCATGAGAGGAATAAAAAAAATTCAAAATTGTTACAGAAACCTGGAATTTGTATTTACGATGGTTGTGTTGCACTCAGAAACAGTGGGGGGCAGTAAATCACACAAAATGCTAGATACTACATAATGTTGCTTTAAGGAGAAAATTGCCAAAACCTCCAATAAATAAAAGTGTTTGCCATCAAGAATCATCATGATGAGGTGCTTTGGTTTGAAATATTTGGGATCAACTTTTAGCTCTTTGATTAAACACAGATGTTGTGTTTTCAGCCTCCCTGTCCCCTTGAGGACATGAGCCTGAGCCCAGTATGTCAGTTTTGTAATCCATCATTCCCAAGAGCAGCACATGGATATTGTGCGATGCCAAATATTTGAGTGAACTGGAGCAGCAGTAGTTTCCAGTCCCTGCTTAAAGCGTTCTGTCATAAAATCCCACTTAAATGCTGTTTAGCTTCGACAAAGAGAGCTGAAGAACTGAAGAAGCCTCTTGGATGAGAGGTGAGACGTCTTCAAGAAACTGCCACATGTCCAGTTGCCTACGATACAGCACTTAGTATGGGACACAAAGTGAAATGTAGAAGAGGCAAGAATGCAGACAATGATTGCAAATGTACGCACCACAAATTGAGGAAAAGACGCGTGAAATGTTTTCTCTCGAGAGTCTTTATGACTCTTTTTTTAACATGCACAGAGACAATGGAGCAAAAAAGAGAAAGTCTTGAGGAAAATACAAGAAACCAGTGAAGCTCTGTGTAAGTTAAAAAATCTGTCTGAGTTGTCAAACACAGCTCCACACACAGAGTGGGAGTGTGTTGATACAGTCATCTGCACTGCCAGTCGGAGAACCTTTCAACTAGCAAGACCCAGCAGAGAAAAAGCCTAATTTGAGATAAAAGTGTGATGAAATTTTGCTTTGAAATGTGTCTGAACACGGCTCATCGTGTCCTCTAAGAGATTAACGCTGTTTTCTCAGGTCTGACTCTGTGTTAATGAGTACAACTGTCTTCTGCCTTTTTAAGTTCCTTCATTTGAGTTTCCCCCTTTTGGTCATTTCTGCACTAACAAAGACAGGAGCCACTTGTTTGGCTCTTCGTTTTTTCCCCCCCTCTCTTTATTCAGTCTGTCACATTGCAGTGAGGTTTTTAAGTTGGTCTCCAGAGCCTAGTTGTGTTAAAATGCCCCCATGCGAGAATAAAGCTGTGGAACATCCATCTGCCTCAGTGTGCATCTCTGCATCTGTGTTCTCACTCTGATGACACTGTTACACAAGAACAGTCAGAAGCTCTTGTTTTCCACACAGGGCAGGGTTTTTGTTTAGTTTTTACATATTTTTCTCACACTTGTTTTTAGACATCCACTCCCGGGGCTCCAATAATTACTCTAATCAATCTCCACATTAAATAACGACTTCAGAAACCTTTGATTGGGTAGTTATTTTAGAAACTGTTGCATGACATTTGGTTTTGTTTGGTTTGTGTTTTGAGAACATTTTTTTCAGTTATTAAAAACACATCACCATATTTAAAAACAGTATCTGAACTATGGCTGTTCTCATGTTATTGGAAGGTCAAAACTTGTTTTTGGAGGGCAACAATATGGAAACAACTTCTTGTTCGATTATAAAGTGGTTTCAATACACATCTCCAAATGTGTTGTCAGAGACATTATGGAATCACGCAACCTGTCACAAGGCAAGTTCTAATGCAAATGTGCAAATCTTGACCAAAATGTGGGCATGCTTCCATTCAATATTGCTATGTGACTATTAGGGAGTTGGTTCATAGGTGACATCAATTATAGGGTTTAACGAGATGATTTAGTTAAAACTACAGACAAATCTCAAATGGTGGACAAAATGAAGAATACCTGGTGGAAATATGGCACTGTATGTTTTTTAAGTATGAATGTGAGGAAGGTTAGTCATCTCACCACTCCAAACAAATCTCATGTTGCCCTCATTTTTTGTCGCTTCAATGCAGCAGAAGCCTCAGTGGATGATTAAGTCACGAGCTTCATGTTGATGATTTATTGTAATTTGTTGCATGTTCTTTTTATCGCTGCACCAACTTTTCCACCTTCCACTGGCATGAAAACTACTTTTAAAAACTTTTTTTTCAGCGTTGCCGCTCAGGCTTTTTGTTTTAATTTTCCACTCAGCTGAGTTCAGTTAGAAATACATCACAAATGTTTACGATTCAACTCAAAAAGACCTTGATTATGCATTTTTTTAATTAAAGCTTCAATAGTCAGATCGACTGTGTAATGTGACTGCTGTCCACAGTGAATTATGACCTGAATATACCTAATTTTTCTGAGGTATATTTTAGCTCTGCTTTTTCTTTTCCAGACCCCATATTTATTTTCACCAAGTCCCTTTCCAGCAGTAGCAGCTAGGTGTAGATAGTTTTTGGTTGAAGTAATAAGCAGGTGAAGAACCAGATATTCCCTGAACAGTTGGGTGACAAAAAATGAGGGGAACAAAAAGGTGAATATTGAACTTAAAGGTCCCATATTATGAAAAACGCGTTTTCTCTGGTCTCTACATATATAAACTGGTCCTCCCTGAGTCTACTAACGCCCAGAATGAGGAAAGCAAACGAGTCCTGCATGGTCTCTGCAGCCCACCCACTGGTAAAACGGGGCTCCTACAGGCTGTTCAGATTCAGCTCCTGTCGTTACGTAACGAAAGGAGTGATTTTCATAGGCCGGGCTCCTCTGCGCGAAAACACTCCCCCCTCTCCCCGGAGATCTGAGAGGGGGACGTTCATCCCGGAGGTGAAGTTCGGTGTGTCCAGCGGTAAGATAGCTAGATAGCTCTAGAGAGCTAGACACGCAAATTGCTCTGTTGTTGGTTGTAAAAATCAACATAAGTGCCTATATTCTGTCCCAGCTACAGAAGAACAGAAGAGACAGTGGTTGTGTTTCATTTTTAACAACAACGTGCCGGCTACGGTTCCTGTAAGTCTGTTTGTGTGTACTAACCACTTCGCATCGGACTGCTTCAGTAACGAGGGTCAGTACAAAGCTGGCTTTGCCTCGACACTGACCCTCGTAAAAGGATCAGTTCCAACCATACGGGACCCAGCAACTGCACCCGAGCCACAGATAAGTGTCGCCACGTGTTGATAGTATTTACAGCTGCCTACGAGTATGGTGAAGTCAGCTTGAAATTGGCTAACTAGTTAGCTCTGCTTCGGTCCACTATGCAACGGCGTTTGAAGTGAGTTTAATGTTAATAATATTACGAGGGAGCTTGGCTGTCACAGTAAAAAGTCTGGACACATGTGCAGACTGGAGACAGAGACTATGCGAACAGTGACCAAGAGTTTGGAGTTTGGCTTTCACTAGCTGTTTTTAGATGTTACCCTGTTGCAGGTCAGTGGGGGATGGGAGCTGGGTGGTTGTGTTTGGGAGTCCTGCTGCAGCCGCAGAGTCTGTATTTCTTCAGGAGCCTCTCCTTCTGGGTCCGATTCTGGGTCAAACTGGTATGGTTGAACGACAGCATCTCGGCGACCCATAGGCTGTGTCCAAATTCAGGGGCTGCAGCCTTCGAAGGGCGCATTTGAAGGCCAATTACGTCACAACGCTGTGCGAAGGCTGTCCAAATTCGAAGGCTCCTTCAAATGCAGCCCACAAATGCAGCCTTCATTTCCCCTTTTTGGAGGACGCACCGCTACTATCCTTTGCGGCCTCCCATATCCTAAGATCCTTTGCGCGCCGCTCAGTCCCGAAACAGAAGAGGGAAAGAAAGAGAAAATGGCGACATCAAGTGGCGCAGACATGACATTCAAATGTGAGTTTTGGGTTTATACTCGGTTTTTAGTCATTTGAACATCCAACGCCAGATATGTTAAACTTCAAGGGACTATTAAACCTCCACATTTTAAATTTCTGCGTCCTTGAAGAATGCAGCCCCTGAATTTGGACACAGCCATAGCGATACATCCACAGTAAACATTAGCGCATGCTACCGCTAGCCTAAGTGGCATCCTCTCCCTGAGAGGGGCGTGTAGCAGGCAAGGCAGGCGCTGACAGACGGAGCTCATTAGCATTTAAAGGTGCAGGCACAGAAACAGCCTGCTCTCAGTAGAGCTCACTTGAGCGACTTTCAGACAGCTGAACTTCAGGACCAGGATGGGTTTGGGGCAATACATTTCGAATACAGTGTTGTTGGACCTCTGACAGCTGTGTGAAATTGATGATAAACAGTATAATATGGGACCTTTAAGATCACTGACAGATTTTCTTTCTTACATTTTTCTTGTCATCAAATGATTAGCAACAGTCCACTAGGCATGCAGACATTTCTGTCTGAAAATAATGTAATTTTGAGTTTACAGCGTGTGCTGCCCCCAGGTGGCCAAAAAAGTTGTCAAAATGTTTATAAATGAAACATAATCATGGCATTTGAATCTTACTGTTGTCGTTTGATTATTTAATTCATACTGAAGCTACTTGAATCCAAGAAAACTCATGAAGCTGAATGTGACTCATTCACCCTCTCCACCTGATTCCCAGCTAAATGGCAGAATTGAATCTACAACCGTTGTGTCACACGTCTCTAATATAACTGCCCTTGTCCTCCCCATAAGAACAAACAGTGGGTTTATTTGTAGAATGGGCAGTGCCAACTCTGCTGCTGAAAGAGCTTTGCTCTACATATTAAACTCCACAGGACCACACATTCAGCTCTCTGAGGTGCTTCGACTTGTTTTTGTTTTTTGGGAATCCCGACAGGCAGCTGCTTCATTTTTCTCTGCACCTGGGTGATTAAACAGCAGCTTAATGGAGCCTCAGGTGATTTCAATGTGGAGTTGAGCGGGGGCGGCTGAGCTGGGATAGATGAATGCTTCTGTTACAGGCTCTTGTTATACTTGGGGATACTTCCCTGCATTCAGTGTGTGTGTGTGTGTGCTTCAAATCACAGTGAGAGCAAGGTTTCCTTGGTTTCCTCTCCACTTCAACTAAGATTGTTTGTGCATCTCACTCACTAAATTGCGGTGTGGAGAAAATTGCTTCAACTGCTTTCCAAGGAAACTATTTGATCAAAAACTTGACTTGATGAACAACAAAGGCCAGAGAAGGGAGAATATAGACCTCAGAGAGCTGCTAGATGCATTCATGATTTTTCTGTATTCATTCATCTTTCATTTGAAATTATGGCATCTAACATGCTGTGCACACACTGTTTTGCTTCAGCACCACCATTTGTCACAAACACCCAGAACAGCCAGCCTCCTCTGCTGGCAGTGTCTCTGAAGGGAGGAGAGAGAATTAATATCCCATTGTGGACATATTAAAGGGATTTTAAACCTGCATAAAAATCAGCTAGATGTCTCTTATTTAAGCAAAACCTCATGTTTAACATCATAACAGAGTTGCAAATAAAGTTATGAGGGATGAAATCTGTCTGTATTGGCAATATTGTGTTTATCTAGTAAGACATTAAAGTTAAAAAAAAATTAAACTTGAAAATTAAACTTTACATGTATGTGACTGAAATCAATAAATAAGCAGAAATAACCATCCAAATGAGTCATTTAGAGTCTGACAAAAGCAGTAAAGTAATTTAAATGTTGCCCCAGGGTAAAATGAGGGGTACAGACCAGCCAGCTGAGCTGCTTATAAGGAGAGACCATTTAAATTTTAAGATCACAGTGTGAGCTTGTTTTGTGTAATGTGAGGGGTCTTTTCTGAAAGAAATTCACCGCACAATGTGCTTACTGCAAACAAAACTTTGCGCGTCATAACAATCTAATACCTTGAAGTACATGTGTCGCACACAACTGAGAGCAATAACAGCACGTCAAGCTAACGTAACTTGAACTAGAGACAAAAACACCTGGCCGTAACCTGCTACCGGCTGAACCTCTGTCAAATTGGGCTGACTTGGCTTATGATCAAAAACCAGCAGGTTAACATCTTTGCTAACAGCCAAACATCAAGGAAGTGCAACAAACCGCACATATAACTTACAATTCAACAGCAACAAGTCCATAAACTGAACATATATTTACCTTTTGTTGCTTAAACCAAACCAACACAGACTGGACACGAACCCTTGATTCTTCTGTGACTTAACCTCTTTCCTGTGACTGTACCAGGGCTCATATTTGGTGTTTTATTCAGTAAAAGACACATCATGCAGATATGAAAGATAGTCGTGCTGGGAGTTACAAAAATATGAAATTTGTGTCCATGTACATGAATGTTACAGATTACATTGTGTGGCTATTCACAGAATTCTGTGATACTATGTTGGCCCGACACAGAGCTCAGTATTTTAAGTTTACAGCCATGCAAGCAGCAGGGAACAGCTTCGAGCTAACTGCTACCATCAGCATGCTAACGTGCAGATGTTTAGCAGCTATAATGTTAACCATGTCCACCTTCAACATTTGCTATGCATGTATTTAGTGACATCTGATTATGGTGCAAGATTCAAAGTCACCAGAGAAAATCTGGAGAAACAAGCTTTTTTTTTAAATGGGGGAAAAAACATACTACTGTGGTTGGAAAAAATGATCCAAGCAGGGTGGTCAATCAGTCATGGTCTGTCAAACAAATGATCTGGGTCCTGGGTCGTTTCTATTGTTGCCTGATCACTGGAGCAGAAGACCTTCAGAGGGTGGAGCCTAATTGGTGTAAACCAGAGGTGTGGAAGAGCAGATCAGACGAGGAGGGTGAGAGCAGATCGATGAGGAGCTGTTAAGATCGCACAGTCAATAGAGGAAGTAGAGAAGCTGATTCTTTGCATTGATGTCTTTCACTTCACCTGAAGAAGCAGCCTGAAGGGGGATTATGGAGTTAACAGGGTGACTGTGTTCGTCGGTGGGAAACAGAAAGTCTCTCAACTCCCAAGAAACTGCTGGAGGAATGTGAAGATGTCTGTATTTATGAGAACAATACTGATGTTGAATATACAAGTCTGGTTTTATAAATCCTCTGGTCATTTTGTGCTGTATGTAATGAGTTAGTTTGGTGTTATTCAAGGTTTGAAATGGAAATATCACCATGGGTGTGGAGGTGAAAAAACAGTAGGAACCGAAAACGAACTACAGTTCCCATGATGCTCCACCAGCTCAGAGAGCAGGCTGCTCATTACCACTGAAGTGGGAGCACCTTGAGCCACTGCATGCATCTCAGCAGGGAGACAGAGGAGCAGGGTTCAGCGCTTGGTTCTGCTGAAAGAAGCCACTGGTAACAAAGACTTGAATTTCGATATTTATACTGGATTGTGCTGCTGATAGTCATTTATAGTATGGTATAATTGATGAGCTCAAGCACCATATCAGTTTGGGTTTTGTTATGTGTATAATTTGCAGCTATGTTAAATTGGAAAATGATTTGATGATTGATGTGTGTTAATTGAGCACAAATGCTGCTGATGGAAGTTTACAAATTCTTCATTCACTTTTGATTAAGAGACAGAATTTTGGTTAATTTTTGAGAGTACACTGTAAAATATGTGTTACACATGTAACAGTGGAAATGTTTAGTTTAGAGTTTGTTTGTTTGTTTGTTTGAAGATGATACTTACATACTATAATTTGTCCTTTTGCTCTTTGAAGGTTTTCAACCTGATGACCGACCAACCAACCAACTGCTGGGAAAAAAAACAAACAATTTGGATTGAGTTGGAATGAGTAGTCCTGTGCGTCCTTTGAGGATTTCAGTACCAAGCCATTTTTAAGTTGGGCTGGTGTTGAACAAACCTGATAACTTGACAACGGGCTTTTGACAATGATGGCCATAATTTTACATTTTTTTGTCGTTTTATAGCGGCATTCAAGATGAGTGATTCTTAGTTATCTATATTAAACAAACTTTTAACAGTAAAAAATATAACATGGGCAGCATGGTGGTGGTTAGTGCAATTGCCTCACAGTGTCCATGTTCTCCCCGTGCTTGTGTGGGTTCTCTCCAGGTAGTCCGGGTTCCTCCCACAGTCCAAACACATGCAAGTGAGGTTAATTTGTCACTCTAAATTTCCCATAGGTGACTGGTTGTTTGTCTCTGGCTGTGTCCAAATTCAGGGGCTGCAGCCCACGAAGGGCGCATTTGAAGGCCAATTACGTCACAACGCTGCGCGAAGGCTGTCCAAATTCGAAGGCTGCTCCACATGCAGCCCACAAATGCAGCCTTCCCCGCCCTCGTTTAGGAGGACGCACCGCTACTATCCTTCGCGGCCTCACATATCCCAAGATCCTTTGCGCACCGCTGCTCAGTCCCGAAACAGAAGAGGAAGCAAGAGAAAATGGCGACATCAAGTGGCGCAGACATGACATTTAAATTTAAGTAATGGGTTTATATTCGGTTTTTACTCATTTGAACATCCAACGCCAGATATGTTAAACTTCAAGAGACTATAAAACCTCAAAAGTTTAACTTTCAGTTAAAATGCGTGACGCTGGTAATGCTATGGTAAATATAGTTGTTAATCACCAATGGGTTAATGTTTATTTTGTAATGTTGATAATTCAATTTAGATTTGACACATTGTACACACACAAATAAATGTACACGTTTGATGGATTTGAACCAAAACAGACTTTAATGCATGAACACCTGGTGACGCAACCAGGAAATACTCCGAAGGCTGGACCGTCCCATTTAACAGCGGTGGACGAGGCCTTCAAGGTCTCTGAAGGACGCGGCCTTTGTGGGCCGCAAAGGCCGCGTCCTTAAAGGCTGCAGCCCCTGAATTTGGACACAGCCTCTATGTCAGCCCTGTGATGAACTGGCGACCCAGGGTTTACCCCCACCGCTCGCCAAATGTTAGCTGGGATTGGCTCCACCTCCCCAAGCGGTTATTGATAATGGATGGAAAATGTAACTTAGGTGTGTTTCCTGCTCCAAGTGGCACGTTTGGACTGAAAAACACCACCTCCGTGCAGATGGAGGCTAGTTTGATGATGGGAATACCGTACAGAGGTGGTTTTCTTTCCAAGTTTGCAACCTGGCAACCCGCAAGCAAGCCTCTGGTCCAGTACATTTTTTAGCAGTTACCTTAGCAACAGTTAAAGCTATCTGTCCAGAGGGCAGCAGGGGAAGAAGTAGGAAATATCTTCTCCATAAAACATGACCCAGTTTCACCCAAATCACTGAATAGGGTTATAAAGTTGTATTTTTTGTACAGTAATCTGTGAAGTCCAGTCTCTAGCAAACACACACCTCTGGCGCTGTTCCTCCTTCTATACATCCATGGCAGCATCAGAAAATAAAGAAGGTATTTATTGGACGAAAATTGAACATACGCCCCCAAGTACAGGATGAGTCATCAACATTTTTAATGCTTTTCCAGGAGGTTAACATAGGAACATAAATGTCACATGTTAGTTCAAGATGTTTCTTCAGTTTTCAGGATCATCTCTGTCAGTTTTTCATACTTTACAAGGATTAAGTACAGAAAATGGTCCCCTCTGAGGGAGGAAAATGAGCCTGATATCTTTAGCTGTGCAGGACAAATGGAAAAGAGAAAGGACAACCAAGACCACCGGCAACAAGCTAAAATAAATGTTAACCTTCACATTTGAAAGAAGGTTTCTGGTACACATCTCCCCACCAGCTGAGAACACATGGCTGTATGTACCAGATAAAAATAAGACTCTGAAACGAGGACATGTTACTTGCTGCTGCTCCTGAAGGATTTGGGGTTAAGAGAGCTATTCCAGAAGACATAGATGGTTTACATGAACTGCCTGAAATTTGGGTAAATAAAAGTATCAGCATGTTTCTTCTGTTATGGGCTCAAACAGACATCCCAGGGGGAAAAAAACAGGAAAGAGAAAGAAGTAACTTATTTAATGCATCACTACTCAGCACACAAACCAATATTAAAATAGTACAGATGCTTTCGACCAATCAAAAAGATTTAAAAACAAACACACTTTCAGTATGATTTTTAAAGCATCTATGACAAGTACATGGCGAGGTCCAGCTGATAAAAGTGACGTTGCCCTTTTTTAACCAGCTTCTTAAAGGTTTGCAGCGTACATGACATGTTGACAGTTAACAAAACTAGGGCTGTAATATTGTGATATATAAAATCTAACAGCATGTTGTCACTGCACTGCTCTAACACACTGACAGCTGAGTGGTGAGCAGAGTTAACGAGCTCATTCAGACAAAAAATAAGTTTGTTTAAATCTCAGGAGGACCGACAGCACAGAAAGCCTGCAGAGTGCTGAATTAAGAGGAGTACATAGGTAGGCCTGTGTGTGTGTGTGTGTGTGTGTGTGTGTGTGTGTGTGTGTGTGTGTGTGTGTGTGTGTGTGTGTGTGTGTGTGTGTGTGTGTGTGTGTGTGTGTGTGTGTGTCCTATCTGTTCCCAGGAGCAATGATAGACTAGAGGTTACTTGGAGACATACAGACCAGTAACAGAGAGGTTAAAGAGATAAATCCCACAACTCCCAGAATAAAAAATAGCCCCTGTTCACAAACCACTGTTCACCACAGAGGTTTCACTACATCTGCAGCCAGAAATACTTTCACTGGTTGGATTAAATTTCATAGGGCAGTGCTAAAGTGTTGCATGTTCATGACAGATTTAAAATAAGATGCTTCTTTTTGGGGTTGTAATTTACGTTAAATGTATTGATTTCCTATAGATACACTACATAGGGTACTACTTTCCAACACAGAAAAGAGATGACATGACACACAACGGTGATAAATGGTTGAAAGCTCTGGGCCTTGAGTTGAGATTTTTTTCTCGAGAACTATTTTCCGCGGTTAAAAAGCCAGTTGTTTAACTCCAATATAACATATTTTGTGTGTTTGTCTGTGCATTAGCTTCAAAATATTAGCAACATCGTTATTATTTCTGCCCCCAGGAACAGATCTGATGCAAAAAAATATTACAAACTTCAAATGTCTACTGCTTTAAATTAAATATTGACTATAGCTTCAGGTGATGGTAATCCATAAGAGTGTGAAAAAAGGGAACGCTCAGTCAAACTTTCTTCTTGAGCTGTTGCTACCTTCAGGGAACCATTTTTCTGTGTAAAGGTTAGCTTTGAAGAGCGATAAGCCTCTGCAGCAACTCCACCAGTCATATAGCACCCATATGCAGTATGAATGCAGTCAGTGCTAGTCTCAGGGGAGGTGGTGATGTTTACACAGATTCACACCACAGTTTACCTCTTGTGAATGACTCTGTGATGCTGTTAATTGGTACAGCGATGAATCTGCCCTTCTTGCTTTGCTGATGTGTGTGGTTTTGTCTGCATGTATGCGTATAGATCTGTGTCTGCGGGGCGGAGGTTGACAGCCGTTGCCATGGGGACAGTTAATACCAGGGCTTTGGGAGATGCTCCTTGGAGTGTCATTAATCCCGGTTCATGACTGTTGACACCATCTGTAGCCTTAAATCCAGCCGACACGGATCACAGTCCGCTCTGTAGTTGTTAAGTCATCATCATCACACACACAGCTGTTCCTTTCATATTTCCTGAAGCACAAGGTCTGTAATCAAGGAAATGTGTCTTTTCTCATGCAGATGTTATACAAATTTACAAAAGTAATGTTGCAAATATTTCCTCAAGAACCAGTGGCTTCACAAAAACCTAGAGGGTTGAATATGTTTGGAAGTTTTAGTGGAATGAATTCATGTTTCTTCAGATCAAACAAGTTCAAAGCAGCACAAATGACATCCATCTTCTCACAGCAACACACTCTTGGAGACAAACTTATGGCGTATTTTAATTACTGCAGAAAACCAGCTTTTATGCACGTCTTCTGGTTATTGTGTATATGGTACACTGTGACGGCTCTGCACGGATGTCCACAGGGGTGCGCTGAAAGCTCAGATATGCTGAGTGTCCAGAACTGTACAATTAACAAGGTTGGCTCCATATCTTGACCAGAGAGGAACAGATATGTGTTCAGCAAAATATGCCGCTAAGAAGTTTTTAAACCTTTCAAATGTTGTGATCTGCTGCTAGCAACATTAGCATCGTAGCGAAGATGGCGCTGTTTAGTTCATGGCGCCTTTTAGCGCATTAAATAATCTGCTTTTTCCACTGTTATGTAAACACACCATCAAAATTATTTATAGCATGGAGTCTGAAATTCTTCTTTAGACTTGGTGGTTGTGGAAATACACACAAGAGAACCCAGTTTATGCTCTTTCTGAGATCCTGATTATTCACTTGCTGTGGATGATGTATGTTTATTACATCTAAATGGAATAATAACTCAGAAAAATTGCACACTGCAGATTTAAGCAACAACAAACACCCTGAGATTAGTGTGTGCATAACAGTGAAGACATGCAGCTATCTGACAGCTGCATCACTGTTGAGCTCCAGTGAGCTGTTACATTTTTAGAAACACCAAATAGCAGATAGGAAACATTTGGAGTTGTGACTTGCATTGAAAAGTGTTGAAGTGTTAAACACATGTTTTATGGAGATGTGTTCTAGTAATAAAGACTTCCATAACCTTATATGCTGAACAGCAATTGTCCAGCTGAGGCTTAGCAACCATGGAAGATGTCAAGCTCTGAATGCATACCTGTGTACAAAGAGTTTGTAGGGTAGTGTTTTTTTGTTTTTTTTTTACTATTCTAAAGCCAAAAACACCACAGCAGAAAAGTGAGGAAGGTATTAAAATGTGTGTTTATATTCTCTAAATATTTATCTGGTCTAATAAAAGCTGTAAAAGTTGCCATGGTACATAGCACAGAGCTACACAGCATTAGGCAATAGCACTAGGTTACTGCCTACAGTTACTGACTACTGTATAGTAATGTACTCCAAGGCCAAGGATCATTATTTTACAGGGTTACTGTTAATCTTTAGGGTGAAAAAAACCTGTTCAGGACTGAAACATCCATTAAAAGTTGGCCCTTTATTCTAGCTACTCCATCAGAGTGGAGGATCATTACATTGCTAAAATTACTCTGGTTTTCAAGTGCTAAATCTGCCAACATTGTCAGATGAGCACCTCAGTGCTTAAATATATCAAAGTTAAGAGAATCTTCTCATGTTTGAGATTCATATCTTCTGATTTTGAGAAACTTAAGCTCTTAATTACTTATAATCGTCACACATTGAATCTTGATTTTTAAACTTGTTACTAAAACTACTTCAAGCCAATAAAAGCTGGAACAATTTCATATTATAAAATACCTCAAAAGTTTTAGTTTTGTGGCATCCCCAAGGTGTCTTTTTCCTCTGGAGCCGAAAGATATGTTTTTTGCCTTGCCACCTTTGATGAATTATTGACCTTTCCTTCCTCCTCCGCTGGTCTCTCAGCCCTGCATCACACAGAGCAGTAATAACCTGAAGCAACAATATTGCCAAACCCATAAAGGACCAGAATTGAAAGTAAATGAAAAGAAATAAATAAGAAAAATGAATTTATAAAAGACAGGACAGTAAAATTCCTGTAAGCCTGCCAGGGTTTTCATCTCTGAGGTGTAATCTTCTCAAACGCTAAGGTTCAATTTTGTGGCTTAATACAATTTCAGCTAACCACTGTCATGTTACACTCACTGCAATGTTCAGCCTAATTGTGATTTAATGGTAATGACCAAAGTTTGAGGCTCCTGACTTCCATGGAGCTCACATACTGACAAGGTTAAATCCTGAATTGATCCACAGTAGCCATGCTAACTGTAGATAGCAGGCTTTGATTTTTCAGTCGAGGCGAGAGGGGAGACGGACGGGGAGGCTGCTGTCAAAACCAGCAGCTCTGAGGAGATCACGCAGCAACCGGGCTGCTCTCGCTGTCATTCCACCCATGGCTGTCTA
This sequence comes from Pagrus major, assembly GCF_040436345.1. Taxonomy (NCBI): domain Eukaryota; kingdom Metazoa; phylum Chordata; class Actinopteri; order Spariformes; family Sparidae; genus Pagrus; species Pagrus major. The sequence continues at coordinate 9,136,803 of NC_133232.1, forward strand.
GACACATCAAGAGAATTGGGCACTGGAGCACTGAAAAAAGCCGTGACACACCCGATCCCTCCACTTACCTCCTTCAAGCATCGAACCGCATCCAATGGGTCGCCCAGTACGAGGGAAATCTTGTTCATCCACGGTGCTGGCTCAGACTTTCCCCGATCTGCTATAACCCCACAGAGCTGTCAGCATGTTCAGATGATGTGGAGGGAGTCGTTTAAGGACAGTTGTACCAATTAGGAGCTCCCTAAAAATATGGATTTGCACAGCACTGGCTGTACGTCTGCTTGGTTTTAGATCTGTGCAAGACAACTCCAACACAGATGGTCCCAACAGAAAACTATAACTAGTGCAGTGGTGGAAGAAGTATTCAAGTACACACAGGAGTATGGTACAGAAGTATTTGCAGTGAATGTATAAATAGAAAAGTACTTATCTTGGAGATTTTCCCTTTAACAGAGTGTTACAATTCTGATGTGATAATGGGAAGGCACTATTTTAAAGTTTACCAGGCCGCTGTGGTGCATAAGCCTAACTACTTTCTTTTTTTTTTTGATGAGTTTAAACTAATCGTATGTAGTCTCTCAATCAAAACAAAACACAAGGCATCAATGGCATGGGATCATGTGAGTCCTTTCTTGTTAATCCACCACCATTGGTACTGAAAATCTATCTACTGTAAATGACTCTGGCAGAAATGTTTGCACATGAAGTAATTTAAGGTTTTATTCACGTTATGTTTAGTCATGTTCACCGTCCTCCTTACTCACGCTCTGGCTCTCTCCCGTAAGTTACAGCGACAGGCGACCAAATGAAACACACCATTAACTTGAGTCAAATTACAGATTTCTCTGGGTTTGAAGTTGAACATTGTACACGACTCAACACAATGTACAACAAAAGGTATAGTCATTTTTTGGACATTTTAATGCAGAATGTTACATATTCTGTAAGCAACAACAATACATGACATGCTCTTATATATTTAATGTGTGTTTACATTGGTTTCCTATAAACCTCGCAATCACTATACAATTTTGTCTGCCACCGGGCACGCGGTCACCTGGGAAAAGGAAGGTTTACTGGCGATCCACTTTTGTTATAGACTAATAATTGACTAAACTCATGTTTGGTCCCGTGTTGTTTGTGTGAATGAGGAAAATGGAAATGATCCAGTTGTCTTTGCAACAGCGGCACCAACAATAATAATACCACTTGGAAACGCTAGGGGGGAAGAATTGTTGAAGTACAGTATGTCAATAATATGTACACACTTTTTGTTAAGTATGGTTTGAATGCATGACTTCTACTTATGATGAAGTATTTTTACAGCTTACATCTTATTTATTTTTCTGTAATCATTATTTTTCTTGTAAAATACTGGGTAGTTGCATCTATAAGCTTCTAAAACTTATTCAAAACAGACCTAAAAAGATTGGAAACCACAGCATTATATCATCAAACACTCTTTTAGTACCTCTTCCTGATTAACTGCCCTGAATTTGACACCTGCTGCCCCTGCTGGAGTTATAACAGTATACAATGATGTGGTGAAACACCAGCGATGGAAAATGAGAGAAAGATCCACAGTCTCCACACCACAGACTTGGTTAATGAGTCAATAATATGGTTTCCCTCTTCTCATTTCACACATCTGAGCACTCCGCCCACACATACTGACTGAAATAGCTGCCATCTAATGGTCCTGAGAAAACAAACAACACGTTGCATCCTGTTGTCTTCTGAGAGTAATTTCTCCTCAAACTGCGAGCAGCGAATAAAAGCTGGACTGTTCCTGCACCACGGGAGGGACCATTGATACCAAGTGAAGTCATATTTATCATTTCAGATAAATAATCAAGTGCACAGTGGGGATGGTGAAAGAAGTCCATTTATGTTTAATGTTGAAGAATATCATCACAATGAAGTCTATCATACTGCATCTTCTTATAGACAAATTTGAACATTTAAAGCTTTAAAAGGTATTTATTGTAAGCGTGTTGGGTATTGTCCATCCCTTTTACATTGAAAACCTCATTTAGTTTTTCCCAACTAATTGTGATGCAGAGAAATCTATCAGCTCCAAACACCAACACCTGATAACAGCAGAGCAACTGTCACGCCTATAACCAGTTATGTGTGAAATTGTGTTTGAAAAATCATCCAATATTTGAATCTGCTTGGAGTAACAGATTCACCACAGCTTCAAATGCATCGGATGTCAAAGAAAAACAGCAAGTTTGATTTGAAAGCGAGTGAAAGAAACGCAAGCTGTTGGCAGAATGCATGGTGATGGGGTATCTATTTGTGGCTACGTAAGCCTAATAACTGTAACATGATGATGGTGATACAAGGTAAACTTTGTTTGAATGCCGTACCACCAGACTACAGAGCACAATTTAGTTTTTCTTTTATGATTTATCCAACATAGATATGTTGGAATCCGACCCACTGACAGACATTAAGAATAACTTTAATAACTATACAGAAATAGCCAAGCTTCTAGCTGATAGTCTTTTTTGCTTTTGGAGGTCCTTTAGAGGCATCATTATGGAATTGAGACTTGTAGTACATTAAAAGTTATTGCAGGAATTGTACTACAAGTCAGTAGGCATCAGCTGAATGTATCTGCAGCTGCAGTGTGAGCAACAGATGAGAACTTGAGGCCACTGACTACCTGACATTTGACATCTGCCACGCTGCTGTAAGGCAGTTGTTGGTGCAAATGGTCCTTTGATTGATACACACAGCATTTTTTGTGATCAATGGGACAAAACTCCAAATAACAAACATGAAGAACTTGAATCATAAAAGAAAAAATCCACTATTTGTGTTTGTGATAAGGATGAAGCTCACTGGGTGATCAAAGTTGCTCAAAAAACTAAAGTCCTTTCACTCGCTGTGCTTGTGCTTGGCTGATGGATTGCTCTGCTCTCCTCTCACAGCGGCTCTGCAGGAGGTTCAAAACGCTGTCTACTCCATTATATGTTGTCTTCTGCAACTTCAGTTTCAAACAGACACGTTTATATTTGACTGCTGTGAAACAGAGGAAGCAGAAGAACTTTTCAGCAATCTGACAGACCCACCCACCTGGCATATTATCACTGGTACAGGTTGTTCTGCCCAAACCATTGGCTATTTACACATCCACCAGATACTGAGGGACATTATGTGTTGCGTGTCTGGTCCCCTAATGAATTTAATTGCAACATTTATTCTCGTTCTAGCTTTGGTTTGGTTTTCAACTCCTGAGAGACTGTCTGGCTCTTAAGCTGCTAAATGCTCCACTGTGTTCACCAGCATATTGCTTACTGTGTCTCTCCGTGCAGCTACCTGAACAGCACCGAGGAGCAGACAGTACATTGTAGAATAAGTTATTTTGCCCTCTTCATTCAAATGGTGATTAAATTAAAGCTCAATCAACTGCCTTTCATATTAGAAAACAGCTGCCTGCTGCTGCTGAAAACAAGATTAATTAGAGCAGACTGAACCAGCTTGAAAACCTCCAAAAACTGCAACGTTAATGAAATCTTTGTGGTTTCATCACTACCAATGAGTCTTTCACATTAAACATGGTCATCTGATTCATTACTATTATTACATTTTTGATCTCTAAAAACAACTACGCCCATATAAATCCAATGTCATCAAACTACTTAATTTGTCTTCATTGTTTTTGATTGAGAGACCACCAGCGGCAGAAATTACATCTTGTATATTTACATCAAGTGTTTTTTGTTTTTTTCTGGGTTGTTATTTTATGTTTTAAAACAAGTCCCCGTCCATTTCATATGGTTTGGAGAATGCTGCATCGCTGAATTTTCATTTTTGGGTGAACTGTTCCTTTAAAAAAGGCATCATCACGGATGTTGCAGCACCATGAAATGTCAATATGATTAAGAATTTTGTATACTTGAGGTAGGTCGTTCCTGCTAGTCTATGTAAATGTGAAGATGAACTGCAATGAACTACAAAACATGTACAGGTAATACCCACAGTTGAATTAAAAAAAATGAGTCACTAAGCATCATGAACACTTTTAAAGGCATTTATTGATGAAATACACACTTAGGTTTTGACAAAAGCTTCTGTAGTTTTGTACGTAAGAAATTCCAGCCCCATTCTAGACCCAAAACTCCTTGAATTAAATGTGGCAATGGAAACCAGTTCATTACATGTGCAATAAATAACAATAATACAAAAAGGAGGCAAGGAAAAGGACACCTGAATAAGTGCCTGTGTTAACCTGAAAATTAAAAAAAAACAAAGTGAAAAAAAAAATCTTCACAGACAAAAAGGGGGGAGGAAAGAAAAGAGAGAGAGAGAGACGAGACGAAAATAAAATCCAGTCGTTTTGTATTTCGGGTGCATTAGTGTATGTTCTGAGATTTCCTGGTCACCCTCAGGACCAGAAGGCATTTAGTGACCTGAGGAACTGACTGGAAAAAAGAAAAATAGTAAAAAAAAATTAAAATTAAAATTAAATATTGGAGTCCTACGCTGAAACCTGGAACCATCTGAGAACCGTATATTGCACATTTTCCTTGCAAATACAATAACCACATTGCCAGATTCACACAATTTAGTTTTTTTTTCCTTTCACGTTTTTTTGAGCATAACCTAAAAAAAAGAAGACAACTATGTGTTTGTTATACACAGACAGAGCATTGCGTAGACATAAACACACTTGGAATAATACAAAAAAAGGGAATTCAATTGCAAAATTCATAATTTAAGCCATTTTATGCATGAGTTCAGTATATTTCACAAAAAAAGAGAGAAATACAAAATTTGTGAGCAAAAAGGAGCAAATCTCTTAATTCAATAATCAAGAAACTACTGCAGAAGTCACTTTCAGCATAAATAAATAACAATATAAAAAAAATGGACAGATTTATTGATGACGTTTGCTATGGCTCATGGGGGCACGCCACTGTGAGGTGTTTTTAATCAGATTTCCCAATTTATCTGGGATTTACTGAAACCAGCAATCTCAATCTAACACTCGCACACACAGAAGTCAAGGGGAGGCGTTTTCAACTTTCAATGTTGTTAATCCTACCACCAGTGGACAATCTCTAAAAGCAACAGACATGATCCTAAAGTGGTAAAACAATCCATAATTTAACCAGTCGTTTGCTCTTCAAACCGCACCACCCCATGGTGACGTGATTCAGAGCAGATCAGACAGCAGCTGCAGCAGAGCAGTGGCCAGACTACATGTATTTTTAAGAGTGTTTGAGAGTGACCCTCGAGGTCTCCCACTCTCTCTCCCACTCACACACACACACACACACACACACACACACAAAGCCTGCCTGTGAGATTACTGGGCTCCGAAATGAGGAAGAAAGAGCGAGCTGACCAACAAAGAAAGCTATCACACTCCCGCAGTGGACACTTTTTTACAACGGAGTGAACATAGAACAGCCATTTTAAGTTGCCAGGAGTTTCAAGCCTGCTGCCAACAGGCTTGAAATGAAGGTTGCCGAGCTTCTGAGACATTTGCTCGTCTTCACATCATGGTGAAACATAATCTGCTGGGTCTGACAGTCCACGAGATCCACCTCGAATCGAAACTTCACCCATATCACCCTCAGATACAAGCTGGAGATAACAAGCAGGCCGACAGGTGTTCAAGGTCAAAGCAGAGAAGATGAGGACGAGAGCTGAAGCTCTGACAGATCGCGGCCTCGCTCCATCTCGAAGACCTTTGGGAGCGGATACCGACCCCCTTCTGCAGCGAGGCAGAGGCCAGCCTCCTGTAAGCCTCTTAGCTTGGCTGTCAAACACAGCAGCACTGATGTCTCAATGTTGGTGCTGATAAAAAGCATGAACATCGATCCGTTCTGGTGTACGGGAGGTGAAAGATGCAGCCAGTAATATTCAAACACACACACACACACACACACACTCTGGTGGTGATCAACAGATTTTTTTTTCTTCTTTTTTCTGATATCCGTTCGAGATCGAGGCTCAATCTGATGCTCAAAACAGAAGCCTATAATAAGTGTGAGTTTCTCTTTGAGGCAGTAAATTGCAGCTGGCACACCCAATTTCTCACCAGTTTTCTTTTATTTTTCACAGAATCAGCCCGTCACAGTCTATGACTTATTTAAATTCCCTCCGTTTGCTTTCCAGAGCAAGCCCAGCCAACAAACCAATGAAAGAGGACAGGAAAAAAATGAAGCCAGCACCTTCTTTATCTGCACTGCGAGACAGGTCTGACAAGAGAAGACACGCCGAGGACTTGAGTGCACACAGGTACAGTCAAAGACGTGTGAAAAAAGGCGGCAGGAGAACAATGCAACACAGTGCTTCTTTTTGTGTCTCTGACTGAATCTTTCTCAAAGAAGTTTGAATCAAGGAGTTGTTAGCACCATAGGGAGCACAGTGGCAGAGATAGATGATTTCTGGCCGTCACTGTGGCAAAGGCCCCCGCACCCCCCCAAAAAAGACCCCACACTTTCCATCAGGTTCCCCATCCGTCACAGATTACAGGGTTTCTTTGAACAATACTCCAAAAATACACAAAGTGAAAGGTTTTGTTCACACTGCAGCTTTTTGTGCTGAAATCCAACAAACACTTGATACCTGTTTGTGTCTGAAAAGTCTTACAACATAGAGAAAAAGGAATCCGCAGACGGCAATGTACAGTAGGTGTTAATCGCTGTGAAAACACAACTACGTTGGGCAGAACCATCAAGATGTAGGTCAAATACTTTGTCTCTTGATTTTGTCATCAGTTTGATCTTTTTTGGGAAGTTTTAGACCTTGAACCCACGCACAACATCAGGCCATCTGTTCTTTCCACTGTTGTGTTTCATCATAATGATATTAGCATGTAGGACAATAACACAACAGGCAAAGGTTCAAGATTAGAGACCAAGTCACACAATGTCTACACAGTCAGCATAGCGGAAGAGGAAAAAAATATTCTTACACGAATCTAACATGATTCTGTCTTGAAAGATCATGTCTCAATGCAGAAAAGTCAAAACCCAATTCTCGCCTGTAAAAATCTTGTAAGACTAGGCTGTAGGTTCCTTGCTGGTGTAACATAACAGATGTAAACATGCGCATCATGTTTACGTTCTACTCTAGGCTACTTCTTGAGTTTTGGTGACGGCGGTTGCGTTTGAGCAAAGATAACGTAAGTAAATTCATCTGTTTATTTACATTATGGATCATTACAAATATGCTATGATTTAAATGTAGAAAGTAGTCACACAGTAAGAAAACGTAAATCATGTATAGAAATCAAACATTTTGATGCATCGATTACAGTTTTATGATCACATTGTAGCGCTCTGAATTGAATCGTGAGGCACCCGTAGAACGCAGCAGCAACTTCAGTGCTCTGTCTGAGGATGCATTCAGGCACAGTATTAAGTGTAGGTCACCCACATTTTGCAGCACCCAGGACCGTATACACATTCACTGTATTGTTGCGCGCATTAAGCCTAAAACAAAAAAAAAAAGCAGGTGTTAAGAATAAAAATATGCTTTTTGTTGCAAATGAGGCGAGTAACACACAAGCTTTAAGCCTGTGTGGGATCTGTTCCATCAAGCTTAAACCCCTGCTGCAAAAGTGAGCTAAAGATCAATGTGGAGAAATCTGATGTGAGGTGAAAACAGGAGGAGTTGAACCACAAAGCTGCAGTGTGAACGCAACCACGTCAAACAAAACGGGAAAAAAGTGAACACAAATACAGATGTAACATTTGTTTCATTGCCAGTCCTTCTACACAGTACAAAGCAGTGTGTACAGAGATGTGTGTTGATAACATTTCTCTGTTTTTGTAGTCATTATTATATTAGCACCTTGTTGGGGGGGTGGGGGTTACAGCTTTATCACCTGAGGAAAAAGCTTCTGCACATTTAATCAGACTGAATTTTAAACAGAGCTGTGAGGTGACAACACTTTAAACACGACAAGGACTCTGACTGGACTGAAGTTACAGGTAGCTGAATAAATAACAAATAACATTGTTAAACAGCATTTTCCCAAACGTGAGATTGCAAACCAAATCAGCGTGATGTCAACCTCAGAGTGTCTCTAACAACTGGAGGAAAATTACTTGACATTATTTCAATGAAATAAGCCTTTAAAACACCAAGTCTGCACTTACAAAGACATAATAGCGCACATTATTACATCATTCCTGTGGGGAATTTCTAGCACAATAGCTGACAAGCTGGTGAGGCTCATTGTTTTTGGTTTTTAATCATTTTTAGGAGTAGATCTGGTTATATTTCTTTTTTTTTAAAATCTTCGTAAGGAAAAACACCAATTTCTGATTAGATTTTTGTCCTTTTCTACTGATCAAAAAGTTGTTACAAATGTGTCACTGTTCACAATTTTTCAGTGTTTTTTAGAAATAAAAAGGAAGAGAATTTGTGCAGAGAACACTTTAAGTAACCCAAAATAAATATCAAAAACTGCAGAATGTTTTTGCTGCAGATTGTAATTTAATAATCAGATTTTCACCTGGTGCAATGTGTACCAACTCCAGGCCGACATTTTTTTTCACTTACTTTCCATGTCTTTAGGTACCAAAATTGGTACAAAAACTAAAAACCAAAAACAATGAACACTCTACATGTGTTACTGGATTAAGGGACTTGAAACAGGAGGAGTTTTGGTTGAGCTGGTTCGGTACAGACCTGTAGGCTAGAAAAATGTCCATTTAATACACACGTCATAGGTCCTTATGTGGCAGGGTTCCTATACATTTTTCAATCTCCAAATCCCAAATACTCCATCTTTAAAACTTTAGAGATTATGTTAGATATCCAAATAGTGGATGTGCTTGCTGACCCAAAGATCATTTTGCCGAAATGCACATGCCAAAATACTGAAAATAATGAAAGGGTTTACAACGGCTACCAAAGTTTTTTTTAATATCTTTCAGACTTGTAATCCAATTCAAGACAGTTTTCAAATATGAATATAATGATGGATAGGAACCCTGCATGTGAACATACAGACAAAACAGCTTGCTGTGGGCAGAAACAATGCACAGAGTAAATAACTGTTGTTTAATTACTGACGAGACAGGTCAGTGAGGTAATACTACTTGAGGTCTGACACGGCGTTCAGGGATCCAGTTGTGGTTACGTTAAAGACAGTTAAGCAGTTGGCTTTGAATGTTGCGAGTTAAGACATTTTGCTGTTGAACAGAACATTGATTTGCTGTGTCACACAGTTACAGTAAGAACAGCATCAGAAACATCAGAACATGTGTAAGCACCAAATGACCCGAACAGTAGTCATTTTATCCAGAATTTCAATATCAAAATGTTCTAAAAACCTCAGTCCGTGTGCGAAACCTGAATCTGCGAGTTATTTCTCAAAGACTCGTAAATTTGTGTCGTGTGAAGTCGACAATATTGAACACTGGCTGTCCTCCAAAAAATTCCAAGTTTTATACATATTTTGCAACACAAAAACAATATCAACTTGACTTTCAGAAATGTTCTTCAATTGGTTTTCTTAAACACGTTGTGCGACTTCGCACATTTGCAACTGGCAGTGAGAAGAAACTGAAAAATACCCCATAAACACAACGATGTGACGTCAGTAATCTGCACTCCAGTTTTTCAAACCAGCCCATCTGTGGTGCTTATTCGTGCTCTGTAGAGAAAGCTTGCAGTTTACCAGACTTGTTCTTAAATGACAAATTTCAATTTACTTCCTGGTAGGTGAGAAAATGTTCACTCTTAAAAGGAGTAGGTCACCCAAAAATGAATTATCTGTCATTTTCTGCTCACCCCCATGCCAATGGAAAGGTGATGTTTCTGGAGCTTCACAGCAGAACAGCATTTCAGCACTTTCCTAAACCACTGAAGTAGATGGGGACAACTGAAAACATTACGTCCAGCATAATCCAAGTTCTCCAGAAGTCCTGAGGTCTCAAATTGATTTGAAAAGACATTATTTCCACACTTTAAGCCGAAATCTTCACTGTAGCTGCGAATCTAAAAATGTTAGCGCAAAACCCGTCTGAAGCAACGCGTGTTTAATTAAAGGTATTCATTTTAAAGGATTCTGCTATCCAGCAGTATTGTTGTTTGTTTGGTTAAACAAGGTAAAATAACAGGTTGTTTTTTTTGCAGTTCGCCTTTATTGATAGCCTACATTTGCCAAAACAAACAAATACCTGAATCCCAAATTGAATCTGAATATATAGTTGAATATTTGGGTCCAGCTGCTCATGTAAATAACGTATTTTCAAATCAATTTGGTATCTCGGGGCCTCCCTAGACTTGGATTATGCTGGACGAGCTGTATGGAGCCATTCAATGTTTTAAAACAAGTCTCTGTCTACTTCAGCTGTTTAGGAGAATGCTGTTTTACTGTGAAGCTCGAAAAATGTTTTGTGGACTATGAAACTTCACCTGACTTTCCATCAGCACGAGGGTGAGTGGATAATGACCGAATTTTCATTTTTGGGTGAACTGCGCCTTTAAGACAAGAGAGACTGGTTTGTATTTTACAGTTACAAAAATGATTCGTATTGCAGCTTTGAGAGAGAGTTTTGCAGTAAAAGTTTCAGCAAACGCAGCAGAAGCAAATGCACAGTGCCAACAACATCTGCTGCTAGCAGCTCAACCCAAAAGCTGTCAACAACATGTGGGCGTATCAGTATTCTCAAGGATGGATATTAAGGATTGCATGGTGTGAAAATATAAGAGATCAAAATCAATAAAAATGAGCAAGTTGTCTGCCCAAATATTGCATTTTTATGTCTTGCAGGCATTTTGTAAATGATTGTTTTTGTGTGGTATTATTGTTAAGACAGAATTGGTTGATAATAATGTCCCAAAAAAAAAAAAAAAAAAGATGACTATAGCTGTAATTCATAGAAGGCAGGTGAGATGAGGAGCATGGGGGTGGGTTGGGGGGTTTGAAGCTTTCTTCTTATCTGCCCTAATGTAATGCTATGAGAGCAATGTAACATACGTAAGACCCCACATACACACAAATGGCAGAGGATTTGATATATTTGTTTTGTGTCTTTGTCAGACAACATAAAGATGCATTTATATATTTTGATACTGATAATGTGTCTGTCTTTAAAAATCCTAATTTATCACCTCCGGACACTTAACGCCCAAAATATAGATAGCACTTCTGGGATCCACTTTCTCTTTTTTTAACAGTCTAAAGTCTCTCTTACTCTCTTCAATCTCTCTCTCTGTAATGACATTTTATGTACAATATTGGTAATATAGAACATAAATTACTACACAAAACATTTTTAGCCTATTCACAATTGACAATCATCAAGAACCCAATAGCAAATTAGACAAAGCCAACAAAATCAAATAAAAAAAAAAGATTCAGAGACAATTTACTTGATAAACAGCTTAAAATTGATGCCTGTTATATAACTTTCTCCATATACTTTCTGTGCTCCCAAGACGTGTCGAGTGTGTTGTGATAAGAGAAAAAAAACACCTTTTTATAAAAAAACGTCCTCCTGTCCTCTCAGTCTTTGTCTCCGGAGGATGAAATCTGCATGAAGCTCAAAAAGACGGTCACTTGACTCCCGACATCTTGTTTGCGTGTAAACAGAGCACCAGTAGTGTCTTGGTTCCATGTGTCTCTTCTGTACAAAAGTATAAATATATGCTTTCTCTCCATTTTTTTTTCTTTTTTCTTTTTTTTTTTTTGTTCACATATCTAGGATGTCGCGGACAAAAAAATGGTTGTTTTAGTTCCTAAAAACACACCAGTGTTGCAGTATCTGTGCTGGAGGTTGCCAGTTTTTGTTGTATTTGTTCCCCACCCTTTAGATCCCGATTTGCTGGCTTGTGTTGACTTTTACCGTCGGGTGTTTGCTTGGTGTTGGTTGATCGTCTTTGCATAAATAAAAAGGTTTCGGCACAGTCCGCGGCCACTGGGCCAAAAAAACAAGGGAAAAAAAAGATAAACAACCGTTGTGTCCGTTTTAGCTACAGCAGATCCATCTTGGGTCTGTAATGGAGCAGGAGGGGGGATTTCTGTAGGGGAAAAAAAACAAAACAACCTCAGTATGAGCAGTTTTTGTGGAATAGACCACAATTAGATTATCAACTATACCTACGCATGCTATGCCTGTCAAGCTTTGTATTGCTGCACATTGAAGCAGTGTGGACATAAGTAAGATACTTAACAAGAGTTGGTCTTTTTGTTCCAGCCTACCAAAAACAAAAATGTTCAGAAAAATTGTAAGGAATCGATTTAACAGCCAGTAACGTTAGTCTAGCTTGCAACTGAAGAAACTTGATGAAAAACATCATGAGGTCAAGGAAAGATATGAAGGAGTTTTCCTCAGGACTCGCTGCAGTTGGTGTTTCCTAAGAGAATTTGACTGTACTTGCACGAGGGCCGCAAGTAGTTGTGGGACATCTCTACCTTCTTTCCTTTGGTAATCGTCCAGCGTATCCTATGCTAAAGGTTATTCACTCAGTTAGGAACCTTCCTAAGCAAAAGGACTTTACGACCACAGCCCGAGTGTTACTCCAAGGCTAAGAGCATTAGCATGTTACGAGCTAATTAACATTGTTTTGTAAAGTGTGAAGTGGGATTCTGCCCTTGATATATAATTGCTTGACTGATATAATAGTGGGGCCTGCAATACAACACTGCCTTTATTTCTTGTGATAGCATGGATCATCATCAACTGATGAGGATGCACTAAGTTAGCATTATCTGATACATGTAGCCATTATTTGGATACGAGTCAGTTGGAAACATTAAAACGTCTCTCTGACAACGTTTTCAACCAACTCATGCAGAATGAACCTACCACTGATTAGCTTGCTAAGAGGCCGTTTTAGGCCAAAAATTGACAGTTATGCCGACTAAAAATAAGAAGTGGATTGTGACAAATTATGTCTAATCAAAGAATAACTGTTTCATAAGTTACCACAAATTCAGAATCATTACAAAGCAGTGTAAGAATGTAAAGCTTGACAGGCACAGCAATGGTAAGGGGGGTTGGGGCTTAGGACACGGTCAGATGGGGAAGATGTCTCCAATAAAGCATTTCAGTTCATTCATTGCATCTCAGCATTCTGACACAGTAATGGGAAACATAATATTATGAAAACATAAATATAAATTTTGAGATTTAAGATTTGATGAGTAAACGACTAATTAATCATCAGTCAAAACTGAATCAACTGATTAGAGTTTAATAAGACTGAATCCTATTCCATCTACAAATCAACACAGCTACAGAGGCCTGTAAAATTTAGCAATATAAATTAAATTTCACAAAACTATCACCACATTGTGATGCAATACTTGTGTGTATGAGTCACCTTAAATCTCCATCTTGTCACAACAACAAATTTCAAAGTGTGGTCCTTTCCCAGGATTTCCTCGTTGCATAAAATGTCCAGCTGTGAAAAGATGACAAAAGAGCAAATTAATGAACAACTTCTGACCTCAGTGTTTGAACATAAACTTCCATTTCCCTGCAGAGCGTTTAGGAACATAACTAGACTATGATCAACACTGGTTGGAGGAACCTGCTGTTAGACTATCAAGCAGTGTGGTGTAAAAATGAAGCTTCCACCACCCATATTCTGCCCCTTGGCTCCCATTTTTCAGTAATACATAACTGTTTGTTGAAGAGGAAGCAGATTTGACATGGCGTGGCCCCTGGCTCCTGAGCAGCAGTGGGGCTTTTTGGGAAAACACAGAAATTCAGCAGTGGCTGAACACGAGACTCGCTCACAAATCTACCTCTCCTCCTGTGAAGTCAACATTGATATTCTACTGAGCAGCACTTCACATCTGCATCTGCCAGTCAATACTGAGAGACAGAGAGGAGGCTGGAGACAAACACTGCCACAGCGCCACCTGCTGCCTCTGACTGGCAGGAGGCTCTGATGGATACACAGCAGCCGGCGTTTATCAGCACTGACAGAGTAGAGGAAACTGTCCAGATCTGTGATTAGGAGGAGACCAAAAATAATCCAGAGGGAGAGCTGGAGAGCTGTGATTTCATCTTGAGAGTCAATGAGGGCTTTTATATCAAAATAAAAAATACAAAAAAAACAACAACAGAAAAGAGCCTCCTTGATTTCCTTAAACAAACCAGAATGTGTGTGAATCACAGCTTTGGGACAATGCTTATAATCCTCATGCATCTCTCTTTGCAGGTTTATTTTAATGACACTTCTTCATTCATGTCCATTCAAAACAAAAATACCCAAAATATTTTTCTTGTAGTGTCTCAAAAATAAATATTTGCTGGTTTTCTTTGTCATCTTTGACAGTAAATTGAAGATCTTTGTGTTTTTCACCATTGATTGTCACTGATTATTTGGTTGGTTCAGAAAATAATTGGCAGATTAATTACTGTTGTAAATAATCAGTAGTTGCAGGCCTATATGCAACAGACATTGATGGCACATTATTTTAAGACAGAGATAGAAGTAGAGCTGCTACAACTAGTCAATTAATTGATCAGTGATTGAAAGAAAAGTAAACCTGCAGAAGATGATTAATGATACTTTTTCATTCAAGTAAAGCAAAAAATAGCCCAAACTTAACTTCTTTTATCTTCACAAATGTGAATATTTGCTCATTTTCTTTTTCTTCTGGAATTGTAAACTCAAGATCGTTGGGATATTGACTATTGGTAGCACAACACTGACCCAAATGGTTATTCTGTTAGTTGAGAAAATTATTTTTAGATAAACAAGGAGTCAAATATTTGCTTGTTCCAGATTCTTCAATGGAAGAAGAATTTGGAATTAGGAATTTGATGTCTGTCTTTGTCATTTACGACAGTAAATGAAGAGTCTTTGAGTTTTGTACTGTTGGTTGGAGAATGATGAGCATTTTCACATACATTTTATAGACTAAATAGTAATCAATTAATCCTAAAAAAAAACAAAGATAATAACAGATAATCAATAATCTAAACTAGAATGTCACTCAGTAGAGCACCATCCTCTGCCAAGGCCCAGCGGTCCCCTTTAATTCAATCAAGCCTAATCCAATATCTCTTAAAACATTTATTTATTTGAATCTACATCCAATCATACTCACTCAGAGATACTAGACACCTAAATACCCCTGATTTTTTCATCAAGACCCATCCATTACTGCCTGAGAAACTGATGAAAATGTAGAAAAATGTCCAATTCTCAATGTTATAGCAAGTGACAAACTAACCAACAAACACAGGCAAAAACACCAGCTCCTTGGCGGAGTGCTACAAGCATACTCCAAAACAGCCGCAAAGCACTCAGAAGGTGAGCCTGAGGGGGTCACAAGATAATTAACAAGAAAAGAAAGGAAGGAAGAAAAAAAACGACTTTTCTCACGTCTTTGCTTCTTTTTTGTGACATACCAGAGAGTTTTACCTCCTTCGGACTTTATAAAAATTAATAATTAAAAAAAGAAAGCATCGGCCTTTGTTATATCGTAGGTGTGAAAGTGAAAACCACACAAATAAAATAAGCTGAAGGTTCCTTTATGAGGTAATATCTCCTCCAGTCACTTTGTAAGATTAAGTAAACCTTGTTAAAGAGGTTGGTCTGTTGTTCTTTTCCTTTATTCAGGCGTTCAGTTCCGGCAGACACATTTAGATGGGTGACAGGACCACAACTGTGGGTTTACACACTGGAGGAATGAGTAAATAACACGCTGTTGTAACGCTCTGCGCTGAAAACAGAATCGGTTTGAACAACAGCTTTTGATCGTCAACATAAAGAACAACAAAGGCTGGTGAGGAGAGCGCCGCTGCCTCGCCAAAGTTGTGCAATGGAGGCCGACGATATGATGGAGCCTGCCCACTCATCTCTGTGACAGCCAGTAAAAAAAGACAGAAAATTAAAAAATAGGACACAAAGGCGTCTGTGATGATTATTCACAGCACTCTAAAAATCCATCTGTCAAATTATCGCCCACCGTTCTCCCCTGCTGCTCCGAACGGGGCGGTAAAGACAATAAATAGAAAAATTACCACATTGGGATATCATGGGGGCTTGTTTCCTGCTAAATATAACAAACACAACGGCCTCGCATGAGTCAGTGCAGGAAAGTATGAAACTGACCTTTATGTAATTTCTTGTGATTAACTAAACTTTCTGATGCACATGGCCCAAACCGTCCAGCTGGTGCACCAAACACGTTCAAACAAACGGCAAGAATTAAAACGATTCGCTACAAACTGATACAAATCCACTTTGGAGAAAAAAAGATGTAGTCTGTCAGATTTCTACAAGCGCAAATGATTGTTTCTACATGATTTGTCAAGCTCGGGAATTAAGATGACTGAGAAGAATAATCCATAGTCATGCTCATCGTGTCACAAAATTAATTTCAGACTGAAAATCCTTGAAAAGAAAACCAATATTTCCTTTTGGTCACTCATCTGCCTCACCATTTCAGACTATCAGCAGGTGTTACCTGAAAAAATATTTGACTGGTGCCAAATGTTGGTTTAAAGGTTATTAATATGTACAAAACTAAACTTAAGCAGGAAGAAAATCCTTCTCTTGACTTTGTTTCATTATCCTGGGATCTTTGTAGTTTCACAGTTGTATCCCTTCACTGAAACTACATTTAGCATGTGACAGATGTACAATGGTCTCCTCTTAGTGCACCTCTTTCTGGGCTGGTTGGAGTGTGTTATTATCTGTACCTCATTAAATGATGTCAGGTTAAGCTTTTTGGCGATGAACTTCTTGAGGTGGAGGACTGTGGCTTGTGCTGAACAGCGGATCCACTTGCGCTTCAGACCTCGAAGCTTGCTGCTGTTGCACTCCAAGCAGATGCTGACCTGTGAGAGGAAACACAAAACATGAAAACATTAATATGAATCTATACAGGAGTATCAATATCTATTTCAGGCAAAAGGGCAACACGGTATGTAGTAAAGTGAAAGTCACAATAGGGAACAGATTTGAGAAAGACATCTGTGGCCCCCAGAGGACAAATCTTTGTGACTCTGGAGATCACCTGACTTTTGATTTAGCACCAACAAACAGTTAAAACAAGAGTTAAAAACTTCATGTCAAAATATCTCAAAAATATATTTAAAAAATCTCACTTTGAGGTTGATGCTAATATAGTTTGCCAACATGCTGAGTGTTAGCACGTTAATGTGTTACTGCTTACCATATAAAGTTTATAACAAGACAAAACAAGAGTACAAAAAGATAGTTTAGCATCTAAGATTTGCAGTTGTCGCCATTTTTCATCTCGTTCAACTAATTTATCTTTTGTCGTGTAAAGAAAATGGCTGCCTCACACGACCACTAGCTTGGCTGTCAACTTTTAGTCTTGTTTGTTATCATGAAGTAGGAGAACAACAGGGGCAGTGCTGCTGTTTTTGAAACCAGTTTTGGGTTTACAGCTGAACATAAGAGAAGCTAACTTTACATTCTCAGCATCTCAAACTCTGCAAGTCCACAAATGACCTGAGAGTTACTTATTTCCTCTAATCTTTTAAGAAACACACTTTAGGATTATAAAAAAGATGATATGATAGCTGGTTAATTCAGGCACTGGTGCCGATTTCTAATTCTGCTGGTCCTGCACGTCTCACTGAACCAGTGATGTCTGTTTGAGTTTGGCTTATTGTGTTCTTTCATGCGACCAAGTGTTGCTGCTATTGGTCTGTGCACTTGTTTTCCCCTGAGGTGAAACGGTAGGTGGTTTTGGCAGTCGATGGTTGCAGGAGTCAGAATGCATTACTGCCATTACTGAGCTCCTGCTCCCACAGATCAAGGACCAGAGCTTTAGATTTCTTCATCTGTGGGTGTCCTTCTGTCTGTCTCTCTCTCTTCTGAGGCAGGAAAAAGCACCATCACCCTGGTTTGTGCGTAAACTTGGAAATCATCTCTGTTCTCAAATAAACACTGGCAGTGCTTCAGTGCTCCGTAATATATCTGCTTTCCAGTGGCGCTGGGGATGAGAGAGGCTCATAATGTGAAATAAAAGCCTCGGTAGTGATCTGGACTCCACTGCGGCTCCACTTCAGTTACATTACATTACAGTACATTAGTGACGATGATGTGGAGCCAAAGAGTCCTGCTACAGCTGTACACACACTCTCAGACGTGACTGATGCAACAGTGAACAACAAGAAAATATCACGCAGAGAAAGCTTATCACTATTTTACAGGCTCATTACTGAGTCCTGGATGCTCACAGTTGTCTGAGGAAATACATCTACTGGTGTTGTTTTACTTAAATCTGTGTGTAGTTGTGTGTGAAAGAAAAGCTGAAGCCTCTCCGTGTGAGTATTGGGTTTGGACCGCTAATAAATCAGGCTTTGGGAATTCAAGGCTCGATTAATAATTCAGAGCAAAGCTGCGTTCTCCAGTTTCTCCAAAGTCGACCCTTTAAGCCCAAAATAGCTGTAGTTCATTAAGTTTTCTCATCTTTTCTCACCCCACAGAGATCTTTACCCTGTCCACAGACTTCATACCTCATTTGAATATATTAACCTCTGAAACTTTGCTCATAATAAAGGTTTTTCTTTGATTAATCGTGGCTCTACTGTAATCCTTTTTTTGTTGTTGTTTTGCTGCTTTCCTGAGCTTTCTCTGGCTCTGCCTCACGCCCCAAGGTTACACTCTGAAAGGTCGTCCAGAAGACAGCGGGGAAGTGTTCTGGAAGTCGGCCATGCGTGCCGGTTCGCCTGCCGGTTCTTACATCTGAGTGGCTTCTGCATCTTCAGTGACATCTTGATGGGGGGTCGGGCAGCTTTCTGGGACAATTTTTGTCCCTCATCTTCATCCTTCGTGATGGCAACTGCTGCTATCCTTCCTCTGGACTTCCTTCTCTTTGCTTTTGTTCACATGTATCATGTAAGACTATAAACCCCCTGAGATGTACCATGTTGTTTTATATTTTCCAATCTCTCTTCACCACTCCCTGCCTTTCTAATGCAATTCATCTTTCATTATGACATTCTTGGCTCTCTACAATTTGGGTTGGTTGCTACATTGTGGAAAATAAAAGGGCTTTTAGGGATGCTTACAGCATTAAGTGTCCTCAAATGTCTCTTTACTGTATGTAGCTGAATGACAGTTTGTATAAGCGAACGCAAAAAATGTATCCTTCAAGTAACTAGGTGGACTTGTTTCTTCCATACAGCTCCTTTGTTCTGAAGATAAGCTGCAGCATTAGTTTGGAGTGTAAACAGTAATATGCTGCACCACTGCTGTCGCAAATCGGTGGGTAAACATAAGGTAGTCTGCACAAAGAAAGAAATGTAGAAGATTCCTTGAAGAGGGTCTAAATACAAGGTTCTGTAAATAGGCAACACCTCCATCAGCCTCTTATTTTTACACAGAATGAGACAACTCTTTCAGGTTATCATGGCAGCAATCATTTTTTATCCTTCATCTAGATGACAGTGATTTTGATTAGAGAGGAACATCACTTGTGTTTCTGTCAGAAATGTGTGCTTGGTCAATGCACTGCATTGCCTGATGATGCTGTCCTGCAATTTTTGCCAACACCCCCTGACATTGGTCTCAATGTAATTAATGAAAAGATGAAGGGTCAATCCATACCAACTCACCTAGGACCTCCCAGTTCATGTTGGGATTTTAAAGGAGCGACTGGCTGCCGCATCTACATGTACCGCTGTCATTGTGGCGTTTTTTCTTTGTCAATCTTTTTTCAGTCATGGATCATCTTAAAATGTTCTTAAAATTCACAAAAACTATTAAGTTAAAGGGACCTTGCAGAAGCTTTTAAAGAAATTAAAATCATCCTTCTTGAAAAAAAAAATCCACTGCCAAAATGTCTTAATGTGAGGGTTTTCAGCTGCAAAAGGTATATTTAGATCATTTGTTAAGCAGTACCAAATAGCTTCTGGATGTGAAAGAACTATATAAATACTACACAGAATCAAAATTTGGTTGCAAGAAAGTGAAAACTAGTGGGGATAAAAGTTTTTTAAATAAATTATTCCTTTTTGGGTAAATAAGGATTTATTGTTATTAATTTAATCACTATAAAACATTCAACATGCAACAACTATTCTGATGAATACATGTTGCACATCATCATGAGGGTTTCTTGGATGTTCAGGACAAATTTCAACTCAGTTCAATGAAAAAAAAGCAGTGGGTGAGGCTGAGATTACATATCCAAAGAATCACAGAAATTATTCAATTTGCTCCACAGCCAAACTTCAAAAAAATATTTCGTAAAAAAGTATTAGGAATACAGTTTAGGTATCAAGATTCTGTGGATTTTATAGATTTTTTTACATGATTTCTTTAAAGAAAATCAACAACATGATTTGGGAAAGGTCTGAATTCTGGGTGAGTTAGCGTGGAATGACCCATATGTTTTATGACAAGTGCTACTTTCAGGCGGTTATCGTCTCTCATTCCATCTTAAAGATTCCTACTTTCAGAGTGAGCATATCTCCAGCATCTGATTCCATCACAGTCATTTCTATTTATGCTCCTCATTTCAGCCATTTCCCCTCTGTCTGTTCTGATGAAATTCACCTTCTTAATGTTCACCGCCTCCTCCTAACTCTCATGATCCCTCCCTTCAGACATTAATTCCAAAGACTTACATTCCAATAACTTTTCTCACTGCGTGTCTTTTTCACTCTCTATCCTTCAAATCTCTCGTTTTCATCACCTCATATTCCTCGGCTCTCCTCCTCCTCCTCCTCCTCCTCCTCCTCCTCCTCCTCTCGGTGACATTTGACATGACTGCATTCAGCTCACACAGTCAACCATATTAGCTATTCTGAACGCATTCTGCACGGCTGCTGAAAATCCAAAAGGGCAAGATCTTCACCCTCATCGAGGCAGCCTGCCTTCCCCACATGGCAGCAGGAGAGAGCTGGCTGATTGGAGACGACCAGCTTGGTTTTTCAAATCTGCATGTTGTGTTTTTTGTCCTCTCAAAACGTCAAAGATGGTATAAAACCAATTTCTTCAGCCTGTGTAATGCTGCGGGGGAGACGCTTTGTGTCTCTGATAGTGTCTGTCCGACACAACAATAACTCGGCTCTCTCTGCATTATTAATATCAGTTCGTAGCGCTTGAGAACGTGCCAGAATACAAATGAAATCAAGAAAAGCCCAATTTCCATTTTAAATGTGTTCAGTGGATGGTAGCAGTGTGGCAGTGTGGCGTCTGTCACCGAGTGGATCTACACACATCAAACAGCTGAAACACTAAAGACAAAAGAATCCAGTAATTGTAAAACTGCCTGGTAAATCACATGGGGGCCACTTTTATAAAGACAATAATTGATGTGCAGGCTTTTAAGACGATTGTACCCACAATTATCACCAACAGGATTTTTTTTACCCCTCGGTGCTTTTGTTCCTGGCAGCCTGCTTTGAAACCCATAATTATTTTATCCAATTTGCTTCTTCTAATCACTGCTAAAGACTAACCAATGTGTACTGCCTCCCAAATTTCCCTTTAAATTATAAAACTGGTTTATTGTTAAAGCTCGGGTGTAACCTAATTACATTAAAAACCATTCCTACTCACATCTGGTGGTGTCTATTCAAGCGGATAGTTTAGATTGTATTTACCCATGGACTTCCAATTCAGATATTTCTACCTCCACACCATTAAATTAAGGATATCATTATGTTCGTTCTTAGGGGTGGGAATATTTCATTGATCCCAATGCCATTAACAAGTCTTAATTATTATTAATTTTGATTACTGATCAATTATCAGTTTGGAAAAGGTGTATCGATACGGATACAGGCTGTGCTTTCTCGCTCTCTCTCCTCTCTGACAGCGAGTCAACACAAACACTGCTGCTGTGTCCAGGAGAAAAGAGGAGGAAAAGAGGAAAACTGTCCTAAATATATATAGATGGATATAATGCCTTTAGTTTCCCACTGGAAAGTGTTGTCTGACGGCAGAGTAAAAGGTGAAAATATTCTTAATATGGGCAAAACTGAGGGCATGCCGACCACCATCCACTGTAGGTCATACTCTGACTATGGATAAGTACCTCACACAAACCCACTTTAAAAACTGAATTATTCCTTTAAATGTAAAGCAACAAAATTAATGTATTCATATTTCAAAACCAGGGCAAAGAAAATCAAATCAAATCTTCATGGTCAGCAGGAGTAGGCAATTTGTCTTTCTATTTTAGTCGAACCAAGTGAGCGAGAGGCTGTCATTTTAAGAGGCCCTGGAGAGGAAATGAGAAACATAAATTGCTGTCCATCAGTAAGTGAGGGCTTACCTGCTCGTCGCTACGGTGATAGTCGTTGTCCTCTTCTGGCTTCTCCTCTCCTGCTTCTTTATTGGCCGTCTCCTCTGATTTTGTGTCGCCTGTGCAGCAAAACAAAAGGAGGAAGAGCAATGAGCTGCCACGTTGCACACTATGCGATCAAACATTTCATTAGTGCATAGTTGGACACTTCATTGTGTTGAAGTGCATCTGCATGTTTCTGTTTCCGGTGATCGAGCAGCGTGTTTCTCTCATCACACTCATTAACTTAAGTCAAGAAGCTTGAGCTTAATTGACGTCCGTGGTGGCCCTGCCGAAGACAAGACTTGTCTGCAGACGCAGGGGAAAGGGACATGTTTGTATCTGCAGTATTTACACAGCCTGTGCCTGCTGGAGCGTAAAAACACCCCCTGCAGAGGTCCATTTATAAGGCAATTACATGTCGGAGGGTGTCAAAGCATCCCTTCTACAACTTATCCACTGTCTGGGCATGTCTCTAATGCAGGGCAACTTCTAACCAGAAAATAACCCACTCATTTTCCATAGCGATTAGCCTTCATGGGGGCTGGCTTCAGTTCTACCTTAATTGAGTTTGTCCTGTTTTGCCATTTGTTCCGTTTTTCAGGGGAATGAGAGCAGATATGGGAGGATATTAGAGGGAGCAGCAATCTCCGGTGAGCGTATGGTAAAATAAGAAGAAAGAGATTTCTCCCACGCTGTGCAGCTGAGGGTAATGTGTTCAGAGTGGTGAAAGAAAGGTAAGATACTGTTTAATAAAACACCAGAGAGAGCTTTAGGTTTGGAGATGGAAGAAGCCTGAAGGACAGACAACTTTAGTCAACTATATTAAAAGAGTTAATGTGAAATATGTGAGAGAAAATTTGTTTTAGGGAGGAGTTATTTATAAAAAAAAACACAAGGTTATATTCCCTCCAGAGAGTTATTAAGTAAGTGTGGATGAATGGAAAGTAAAAAAAAAAACAAAAAAGTAAGGATTCAGATCGACAGAGTTGTCAATCAGCATTTGCAGCAGCAGTAATCTCTTCTCTTAAATGTTTTATAAATTAAAAAACCTGCTTAACTTAATTGCTTAATGGGATGACAAAGAAAACTATTTAACACAGCAAGAATAAATTGGAGAATCCGGTGTAACAAAGACTTCAGATGGGGAAGGTATTATTGTGCAGTGGAAGGAAAGGATAAATTACTTGCAGCGGTAAATCTAGAGCTGAAACTAACACTTTCATTTTCAATTAATCTTAAAATTACTTTCCTGGTGAATCAATGTGAAAAAAGCCTATCACACAAGCTCACTGTGGCATCTTTAAATTGCTTGTTTTGTCCCACCAACACTGCAAAATCCAAAGATATTCAATGATATAAAAGAGAAAAAGCAGCATCCAAACATTTGAGAAACTGGAGGTTTCACAAAATTGTGTTTTTTGGTCTTGTTCCTACAGTTGAGCTTTACTGTGCAGAATGATGGATGTTGATGACACTAGAGGGCTGTTTTCACATTCAGGACTGAAAGTGTAAATTTTCCTCTGTGCTCACTGAAAATCTGATTTCAAGAGGCGGGCCTACAACATGATTTGTGACATCACAAATAGTTTTTAAATCCTGGTCCAATATTCAGCGTACACAAGTGTGATGTAGAAACTTGAAGCCTCCAGTGCACAGACAGTGAGACTGGACTTTACAGTGAAGTAAAGACATCTTGTGTCCAGCAGGAAAACTTGCATATTCATATATTCTTGAATTTCTAACAAGGGAGAAGGAGTAGATATTATTTTTAAAGCGGGGCGTTACTTTGCACATGATAAATTTCATCATTTTGCCATGTACTGCACGTGCCAGCAATCATGAGTGACTTGTACACACACTCACAGAAATACAATACAATGTAGTATCCTAATCATAACCACGTCCAGATACGTTCTTTACTATATCTGGCCCTTAACTTTCATTGTTTAAACTCTAGGTGCATCCTGTAATCCAAAATACTAACATCAAAAGTTCAGCAGCTGAAACTGAAACTACATCAACAAACTACAGAACCTTCCTAAGTGTTTACCAAGAGGTATTATTATTGGCATCATTGTCACAAAGACAACCGGATATTACCATTTTCATTAAAGTAACAAAAAGTGAGTTTATTAATTAATGTAGTTGCTAGTGGAGATGTGAAAGCAGATAGAAATGGTGCCAGGCTGCCAGCCTGACTGGATCAACAGTCTTCATTTTCCAGGGAGATTCCACCAGACAAAATTGCATAGCAATGTGTATAGGGATCCAATCTAAATGCACATAGTGTCATTATTCTATAGCCATCAGCATTTACTGCATAATGATACGTTCAAACAAAAGACTATCACCAGTTTATTCTGGTTTCTTGTGTGCACATAACCACAGTGGAAGACAGACACCAAAGAAACTTCTAAACCTCCGTGAAACAGCATCTACAAAGTTGTCCTGGACAGGTGTGGTTATGTTTTTCTTCTTGTTGGCTGTGAGACTGTACGAGTATTGAATTTTTAGATATGAAACTTAGTTATCAAAGTCAAAATTGTGGCGCTGTGACAAAATTGCTGCACGGATAGGTATTGCTTTTCTGTAACCTTTAAAAACAAAAGAATTTCAGTCCACTCTTCCTTGATTCAGTGGCTGTAATAACGTGGTGTGTGTGTGTGTGTTTGTGTTTGTGTGTGTGGACAGTTTACTTCGGCTCACACTGCAGATGGGATTGCGTTCACCCCTCTGTGACCGTTTTCCGTTCAGGCTAACTGTCACCAATTCCACTGAGTATCTCCGGTAAAGGTCTGAGCCTGCCCCTGTGTCTCTGCAGTGATTGTCTCCAGAGTCGGCCTCGCTGATTGCTTATCAAGAGGGGCTCGCTCCTATTGTTGTGTCTCAACCTTCAAACAACCCTGGAGTACCTCAGTGACTCTAAACAGACATGAAGACCCTGTTTGTGTTTGAGGTAATGGGATGATTGCTTGTGTCGGGGGGATTTAAAAACCGAGCAGTCTGTCTCTGACAAAGTTTCGCTCATTTGGGACAATGAAATCACAAAGGCATGTACAATGACAACATCAAGTGAGGAACATTGGGAACAAGACGGATCAAAAAAGCCAGGTGTGTGTGGGAGTTTATATTGTCATGAAAGAGAAAAGTGCACTCAGCAGACTCATCATGGCACCATGTCCCTTTCTATTCTTGCGTCAAGCACTCAGGAAACAAGGTAATTTAGAGAGATGAGTCTGTTGCGTGCTGGAAGTTTTTGTTCTGTACATGTCAAGTAGTGCTCAGAAGAAAACTCAGTGTACGCACTTTAAAGCGAAGTGAATACAGCTCAGATCATATGTTAATGTCATGGTGCCATCATTGGTTCCCCATCAAATAAAAACAGAGAATGCATCGACACTAAGCTAAAAGCACTGTCATTTGTTTTCTCTTCACCAAAGTTCCCAAGAAAAAACTCTAAAGTAAATGTATTGGACCTAACGTTACCATCATTAACATTTCTGGCCCTGCATGCAGCTCTGAGAAATTAGGAAAAGCTGCTCTGTCCTGTGTCATTAGCGAAGTGCCAGAAGAATTCATTTAACTTGGCTGGTGAGAGAGGACCCCAGAGAAACTTTCTATTTCTGAGGGATTCTGGATAAATGAGCCTTTAATTAAGCGTAATGTGGTTCAGCCCGGCTGGCAGGGCCAACATTAACAAGAGTGCCCACTGTCGCCTGTAGTTAGCGTAGTGTGATCTCTGCTTTACCATGTGTTAGCTTTAGTTTGCCATTCTTAAATAAGAGCTAATGAGCAGCGGCCATGTTAGTCAGAGTGGAAGTAAACAATCCAGAGTCTGGCTGTGTGTTTTACTGCAAAAAGTTACTTTAAACCCCTGTGGTGAATCTGGATATACAAATTCTCACTAAAGTTTGTAGGAAACGATCGAAAAGATGTTTTTGGCCTCGTTAGTGAAACCGTCTGCCTCTAAAAACAACAAGGTTTCTATTCATACTGGAGGTAAAGAAAGACTTTCAGCCTAACAAGTCATTTAGCTTTCAGTTTGTGAAAATAGAGGGTGAAAACCAACCCTTAGACCAGATTTGAGACAGACCAGACGATTGACTCATTTTCTCAACTGCACTCAGACAGTAGCATTCACAATTCACAAAACACACAGAACTCAGTTATCAAAACGTAGTACAATGTGCCTAAAGCTGGTGGAAAAAAGCTTCAAAGCAAAAGAAAAAACTTCATTATTGACCCAAGGGAGAAAACTTCCTGATCAATGAGCCTCCAAATGATATGCACATTTCATCTTCTGTAGTTTTCCTTGCGAGTCAAAAGTCAAAAAATATTTTAATCACAACCCAAGGCTCGAGACTTCATATTTGTTTGTGTTTTTCAGCACACTGAACGGAAATGATGGTGAAAAACAATCGAGGAGTCCCTTGGGTCTCCATTTCTGTTGGCGTCTGAGCAAATGATCCTTAAAATGTGTTTGTGGATGGACGTGTGTTTGTGTGTGAACGTGTGTGTGTTTACGCTCATGTGTGTGCTGTAGCTAAACCTGTCTTCAAGCGACGAGGCACGGGAAGCCGGAGAGCACTTCCACTTCCATTTGAGCCTTAATTACCAAAATCAGAGAAGGGGATTAAGCGAGCGATTAGGCCTGCCAGCATGACAGCCCTCTGGGCACACATTTACACCAGCCCCTGGAAGCAGGCTGGTGCAGAAAAGCCGTTGTGCAGAACAAGCAGGCCGGGGACTCGTTCTCATTGGCTAAATTGCCTTCATCTCTACTGCTTAATGGCTTCTGCCATTACTTGTGGTCGTACTTCTAATGTTACTCATTACAAGTTGGGGGCTTCATGCTTTATGTAGTATGATGAGGATAACGAGACACTCTGAGGTGATGACCTTTCTTTTAGCAGGTGTGTGACAGCATGTAAAAATAGGTTGTTTATCCACAGATATGGTTTAGCCCACTTTAATCCATTTGCCCTTTTCTATACATATGAGCTGGTTTGGCTTGAGTCAGTTTGATTCAACATGTCCGCACAGTGCAGCAGGTGTATTCATCTCTATTACAACATGGCCGCTACCTTCTTGAAGGTGTGTCTTTAACTGATGACAAGCTCGTCTTAAGTCAAAAACGTTTAATGTACCCTCTTTTGCTCTCTTTTTGCCCTCTGCAATGATTGTTGGTGACCAACTACTTAACATCGTGGTTTTTTAGCCTGTTAGAATTTTGCCCAGCATCTACCACTTATTGCTTGAAAAACAGAGCCAGGAGGATGAAATGGATCTAGAAGCGGAAACTATCATTCAATGATGGAAAAGCCCATCTGACCCGACTCCAGATATGATCCATCTCAGGCATGACTCGGCACGTTTGAGCTTGTAATTGAAACACAACAGCATGGCTGGACTTGAAAATGCTCAACATGTTTACTAGTTTACAGTCTTGTTCCCTGCCTTTGCTGGCTTACCACAGCAGATCTTGGCCTGTAAAACCTCCACCACCTTTTGATTAGTGAAACCATTGGTAGGATGTTGTGTGTGGCCCAGGTTGTGTTTCACACCGCCAGTGGTGGTTTTGTGTTGTTGTCTCCTTCTCTCTCCTCAGCCTCTACCTGCTTTCTGGGGCATCTGAATTCAATCGCTCATTGAAGAGGGCATATAGAGAGGGGTGGAGAGGAGGCATCACTATTTGGGGTTTTTCCCTTTCTTTTCTTTTTTTTATTCCCAATCGTTTTCCCCCAGCATGTGTGCGATTGTTGGATTTGTTATTTTAGTTTGGGTTGGAGATAGTTCAGTCGATGGGCTTTGTTTGGTTTAGTTAGATATCTTTTCTTTGGTAGTTAGGGGGGGCGCACTGAGTACAACAGCTTTTAACTGTGGAAATGAGGGAACAGAAGAAATGAATAAATGAGAGAATAAATGAATAAACAAAATTTTTCACTTTCACTCTGACCACTGTATGTGCACATGGATGTGCTTCTTCTTGCTAGCACTGAAGATAATAATAGCAAGTTGAAGAAATGCTCAGTTTTCTGCTCCTTTTCAGTAACACATATCTAACAGTCCGTCTCCACTGCGAACCTCAGCCATTGTGTTCTGTTTCACAGTGAATGATTGAGTTGGAATAGGAGCCAACTCTCGTGTTGTTACATGACAGCTGGCTCCTATTCAGTGTTGACAAATTTTCCAATCATTGCTCGATATCACACAGTGAATGAAAGAATGAAACAATGGCAACGCTGTCGATATCTCCTCCTTATAAACCAAGCTTTGATGGGCCCAAACTCAAACAATACAAACTCATGGTGGTGAATTTACACAGAGATTTGTGTTTCTCTCAAATTCAAAGTTCTTATAAATCTTCCATCTCTCAGTGGATGCATTCTCATTGTCGTCGTTTGTTTTTCGATCACCTCAGCCAAGTTGACCCCTGCAGCCATTTGGACTAACTTCAACACTAATATTAAAAGTAAAAATAGGTAAACAACACCTTTTGGCGTGCTGTGGCCCCCCACGTCTGTTGTGTACTACCTTAAGGTCATGTTGAAGAGCTACTTAAGCCACCGGGGGCAGTTACTGGATTCACACAGGAGCTGCTCTCACTGAAACCGTTTTCATATTTAGCGGTAGAACCAACGACCAACTGGCATCACCGCTTACCATCATCACTCAAGACTGAAACTGTTGGGATACAGTTTCAAATTTCCTGATGTAAGACACTCCCTGGCCAAACCTGAGACTTCATCTTGGATAGATTTTTAAAGAATGAACCAAAAACAAAACCAGTGAATCCTCTGAGTAAGAAGCAAGTGTGAGGTAGACCGTACCATTGCGCTGATCTAGATGAGTCTTCATGTTGCAAAGTTCTCCTTTAATGTCTCCCGGCACCTCCATCCCCAACTTCTGATAGAACTCCCTCTGCTTCTTTATCTCCGCTGTGTGAGAGAAAGAGAAAAAATAAGAGAAGGCCGTGTCTTTTTCTCAAGGTCACTGCTGTCACTGGGCATTTAATATTCAGTGGTGTGTGTGATTCTTTGTGTGTGCTGTAACCTGCTTCATTAAGCCCAGCAACAGCAGCAAGAATATTTTATTCAAAGGCATTTGTTCCTAATGATGTTAAGCAAGTTTGTGAGGATGTACAGACAGTTACACCAGACATCGGTAGAGAACAACGACAAGCACCCAAGTTTTTCAGTTTGGATAATTTGGCCTCATTCTGAATTAAGCGTTTTCTTTTCTTTTTTCTGACGTGGGATATGCTGATATTATTCAGGTTTTAGGAGCATTCTTTGAACATGTTAACAGCACATTCGTAATATGCATCTTAATTGAGGTTTTTACGGAAGTTTGCAGCACACGGCGTCTTCTTTGTTTAGCTCTGAGCGTTGTCATGGATACATTATCCACAAACTATCGTGCCAACAGTTTGCAAGCTGCGGCAGAGATGCATGCCCAAAAGAAAAGCACACATTTCTGGTCAGAAGGAGAAACTAACCTACTTTTAAACATTACAAAAAAACTTGGATATCAAAAAGGTATTTTGAATATGTACAAATATCGCAGTGCTGACCTCTTCAAGAAGGCGGATTATTTGGTTTTATTTATTTATTTGTATATTTGACAGGGACAGGGCACAGCTTTTTAGCTCTACCAGAGTTTAGCTAATTTACATCTGTAGTCCCTGGGCAGGAGACAGAGTTAACATCTCTGATGAGTACATGATTGGATTGATTTTAGCAATGATTTGAAGTGTGACACCTAGGGAAACTTATTTTGATGCAAAGAAGTAAAATGGAACAAGTGGCTCCAACCGTTCTTCTCCATATACTTCTCCATATTTTGATGTGATAAACATTGTTAGGACACGTACATGCACGGCTGCACGTAAAACAGGAATATTAGTGGAACATTAATTTTCATTAGTCATCGTACCAGCCGAGTTGAAATACTTTCTTTTTCAGAATAACGGCAAAAACAGGGATATTTTGTGCAATCCAAGCTACATCATTTAAAAGACAATGTTAATGATCGCCTTTAAAATGATTTTGCCATGTTTTGATACTTTTACTTGATAAACATATCAATAACTCAATAAAAGCTAAAGTTTTACAGCTATCAGTTGGATCTCTTCCATCATAAAGAAAGACAAAACATGCCACTTACCCTCTTGAAGTCCCGGTACCAACTTGTAGACAATGTCTTGCATTGTTCTGTCATGGCTAAAAAACAAAAAACAAAAACATATATTTAGTTACCTCATCAGTTATGGGCCAACCAGCAGCAAAATTTTACATTCAAAGATGTAAACGACACATCTAAAATGTTAGAGATGTACATGGCATCTGCATCCCTTTGGATTTAAAATGTTTTTTTATGATCTGCAGCAGTTGTTTTACAGCCTGGGGCTTTAAAAAGATAGAAGATCAGAAAACATTTCAGCTGCAGAATAGTTTATTTTTTCAGACAGTTCTTTAATCTTTGCTATTCTCTTGCCAATAACAACCTATTCAGGTCAAAAAAGTGCTCAAATAAGGAAGAAAATCATTTTTTTGTTGAACTGCACTCATATATAACCCGTGATGAGGGGCTGCACATAGACAATGCTTTGTTTACATTAGTCACGAGCCACAGAAGTCACAAAATGTCTGGGAACCACTGATACACAATACAAAGAAAAATACCCTGTTGATAGAAATGTGACACTTATGTTGTATCCAAGAAAAACATGCTATGATAGACTGAAAAAATAAAAATGCCACCAGCTCTCACAGGCCAGTGTGCAGCATATGCTCTGTCAGTCAGAGTGTTAAACAGCATTTCACTGTTGGACAGTGCAGGTGACACGGGTGCACAGTGCGGGCTCAGGTCTGCCATCACCATGATGGTGCGTTTTGGCACCCAGCCGTGGCAGCCAGCTAACGGCCTCGACATGTTGGGTTTCCTGCAACGTTCTGGGGGAAAAACCTGAGTTTAATGTGGCACGATTGTCTCCCCTGCTGTCCACTGGGAGAGTCATTGTATCTGGGGCCAGAATTAGCTGCCCGATGCTGAGGGGCACTCCACAAGGCAGCAAAGCACTGACCCCTGCTGGACAGAGCTGGTATGATTATTCTTACAGGCAACTACGGAGGTTTTAACACTGCAGATTTTAAAAGTCTGTGGAACAGAAAGAATGGACACCGCTCTTCCTAAAGATTCATCCTTTTTTAGGGTTTTGATGATGTGGGGGAGACGACAGTCGACTGTGTTGGCTCTAAATCTCCACAGGAGAGATCTGGTGATGCTGAAGGCCACAGCAATCAATCCCCTCCCACAACAAAAGACCGTATAATGGATGTTCTTTGTAGGCGTTTAGAGTAATGTTAAGTATTATGTTTTATTGTCAGAACCAGAATCATTTCAAGTATGTGAAAAAAAAAAGGATTAAATCGATCAAGGAAAGCCACACTCGACAGTACAAGAGGCAGGATTAGTTCTGCTCAGCTCATTCTCTGTGAGGACACGTCTGAGTTTGGGGTTTGGTTTGAGTTCAATCTCAGACATCAACTTTGATCAATCTTCTTGATGAGCAGATGGCTTTTATCTGTCATCTGTTGGGCGTTTTGCCTTCAAATCACTTGTGATGTTTCCCATCAAGTCCAATTTCCTCCAAACAATGAGGCAAAAAAAAAACAGCTGTGCAAAGAGCTAATGTGTTTGAAATGGAGCATTTCCTGCACAACAATGAGTCTGCAGACAGCGCAGTTTAGACGGTAATGACTAAATTGCTGGTACAAATTAAGTTTGCGTGTTGCATTAATCAGACATTAATGCACGAGCGCTCAGAGGGGCACGAACAACAAAATCCCTCAGTGAGGAGGGTTTAGACTCGAACAGTGAACTTCACAAAACAATAAGAAGCTACTTGGCTTACGAAATGGTACATCTTTATTTTTACCTGACGGGAAAATAATGTCATTAATTCAATGTTCAAAATGTTTGATGTTCACTGTACAGGGTGAAAGTTCGTGTTGTCATTTTTAGTGGTCGGTTATTAGATAAAGTGCCATTTTTCTGTCAGTTTTAGAGTAAAATTCTTCAAATATTCCCCTGTTGAGCTTGATGGGGTCAGCTACAGTTTCATAACACTAACAGTCATGTTTCATGTCAGCTATCAGCAGTGATGACCAGCTGTCAGTAGTGATTTTTACTGTCCAATCTGCAATACCATAGTGTACAGATACAGCCAATGTACAGATACAGCCCAACTTCAGAAGACATTTTGGGGCTTTTGTTGCTGCAGAAGAGAAGAAATAAAATGGACAAAGACCGGCAGCACTTTGTTCCTTGGCAGTTTATTCTTTACTGGCAGTGCACTGCCGAGTCTCCCAGAGGCAGCGAGCAGCTCCCTGCACACTGATGGAGCTCTGTCAAAACAACTGTGTGTGAGTGTGTGTGTGTGTGTGTGTGTGTGTGTGTGTGTGTGTGTGTGTGTGTGTGTGTGTGTGTGTGTGCGCGTGTGTGTGTGTGGTGCGGCAGCCCCCTCACTCACCCGATATACTGCAGTGGATGGCTCTGATGAATAACAATCCTACATGTGGGGCATGTGTTGTTGTCCTCCAGATACTTCACTAGGCAGCTTCTACAGACTGGAGACACACACACAGTCATGGTTACTCTCTGAGATACATTGGTCAACAATCATATCGTATATGCATGTTTTCACCTTATTTTTATTACACACTTGCAGTCAGTCTTAGTGACTGTGGCTAAAACAATAATCCTGATTATCTGCTCAATACTTTGCTCACAATCACTTCTAATGATCGGAGGACTATCTCTCATCATCTCACTTTCAGCATCAAAGCAAACAATCTACAATCAATTGCTTGTAATTACAACCCAACTGATAAACTAGGCAGCTGTTAATAGCTTAGCAAAAAGATTCATCATAATGCCATATATGTCGACAGATAAGTTACAAGAAAAAGTTGGGAAAAAAACAAATATTTGAGGTAATTTAAGAAGTGAATTTCATCACTGACTTTCCATCTGAATGTAAAACAAATTGACAATAAAAACTTGAAACTTGAATCAATATACCAGCTTTTCCACCTCCTACAAGCATAAACATGTTTTTGCGACTTTTTTCCCCTGAATTTTTGGCATTTCTGCTCATATTTTTTGTTTTTTATGTGCAAATTGTACATAAAACAGTTGGATGGAAACCCATCTTGTGTCTACAATACCTAGTTTGTCCACCAGAGGGCACTGACAAGTTTATTTTTACTCTGTAAAATAGCCTGATTATATCTTCATCATTGTTCTTTAATAAATGCTTTTAAGAAAAATCTTTTGATTTGATTTGAAGAAGCCCTTATAACAAATGCTATTTATAGAGTTGGTGATTTCAGAGTTTTTGATCTACAGTTGCATTAACTGCAAACTAACGAGTTATTATTATTATTATTGAATTATTAAATCATCAGGATTTGCATTTCCTCTTGAGTCTCAAAAACATACTATCATTTTAGTTTTCGGTTAATATGTGCATTCTCTTTGCTATTAGTAAATTATCATTTTGTCTTTAAAATGGGAGAAAATGGTTGAAAAATGTCGACCACAATTTCCCCTGATGATGTCTGATAACAGTCCACACTGGATGTTCAATTTAAAATTATACAAGACCTAGAAAAGCAGCAAATCATCTCAGAATGTTGAGGATTTTTCTTAATAAATACATTTTCTGTCAATCAACTTACTGATTAATCAACTCCACAGTGAAAGACAGAAAGCAGTTTGAGGGTGGACCTGGCAATTCTGCAGAATAAGATGTCCACACACTTACATAATGAAAAACACACTGCTGACCATCTAAAGCACTAGTTTCACAGCTGGAACAACATTCAAACTTTTGATGGAAACCTTCATGTGCGATCTTTGACACATTTTAAGAGCCAGCGCTGTGAATCGCTGCACACAGGCCTCCGTCAAATCCATCTCCACCTGACAGTTTTTATAGCTGTGGAGCTCAGTCTGTTGGAACAGCTGCTGCAGTGACGTGATCTGAATCTCTTTGTCTCAACTCTCCAACAGTGGAAGCCCGGTAGAGTCAAAGCATCTCTACAAGACTCTGATGTGTTCAGCTCCTATCTGTGGTGGTACAGCTCCCTCTGGTGGACAGACACGGTAATACACCATCTGGTTTCGTCTAATAGAAGTTTAAAACTCTGCACACTCTTGTTGTTATTTGGAAAAGGAGTTCAGTATCTAGTTTAGAGCAAATAAGACCCGCTGATGCTTCAGATTTAAGATGTTTGTGTATCTAAAAAGATGCACTCAGACTCGGGCTTTCTGACTGGTTTTGGAGGATTTTCTCAATGTAAACAAACAAAAAGCTTCGCTTTCATCTCTTTCAGGTGAACCACAGAGCGACTGATTGGCCCATTTCCAATTTGATTAGATTGTTCTTCTAGCTGCTCTGGACTGGAAATAAATATGTTGAGTTCGATTAAACAGCTCCAAGCACAGCGGGGGTGAGAGTACCCTCGAGCTGGAAGTTTACAGACTCTTGGCATTATTTTAAAAGTAGCAGATCATCATGATTTCACAACAAATTAAAACTCAAAATATCCACTTGGAACGCGTCAAACCACCAGAATTTTGTCTCAATTTCTCAAGGTCGCACTACTTCTGTTTCATACTACCAGTCAGTAAAAAACAGTGCAGCATAACCTGACTGAACATGTGATGGTTTCAGAAGTACTGAAAAATATGTGTGGCACCGTTGGTTGAACAGGAAGAGTCTGGCAGCTGGGTGTATGAGGAATCTAAGGGGAAGTTCTGCCTCAAAACTTGTTTCGCAAGAGCAATGAAAAAGAGCCAAAAAGCTGTACAGCAGCTTTCATACAGCTTCTTAAGAGTGAGATTCAAGGTAAAACAAAAGTTTCCCGACTCTCGAAGCTTTCACCATCACATCTAAATTGTTACTATAAATGAAACGGCAAAAATAGCTATTCATAAAAACTCTGATTGTATGTTTTGATCATGATTATTAAATGTTTGCTAATTTCAACCCCAGGAAAGAAACAATGATGACGGGGTTCCATTTTGAAACAATAAAAGATTTACATCAGGGCTACAACTAAGCATTATTTTCATTGTCGATTAATCTGTCAATCATTTTCTTCTTTAATCAATTAGTTTGGTCTATTAAATGTTTCCCAAAGCCCAAGATAACGTCCTAAAATGTTTTGTTTCTGCCACAACCCAAAGATATTCAGTTAACTCTCATAGAAAATATTTACATTTTAGAAGCTAGAATCAGAGAATTTAGACATTTTGATTTTAAAGTTACTCAAACCAATTAACTGATTGTCAAACTACTTAATAGTTATTAATAGCGACTGATTTAATCAGTGACAGCTAACTGATTGTAGTTTACATGATGGATTGTGTTGATGAACTAGATTATGTTGAGGAGTATGTCTGAAGTTCCTAACCTTGGAAACATTACAGTTTAAATTAAGCATTTTCCAAGACTTTCTACAAACCCTGTCAGATGGTCCACAGCTACAATTTATAATGCATTTTTACATTTCCTACAAGCTAAGCAGCTAAAAAGAAGGTTTCTTTTGGCCCGGATACTGTCAGTTACTCAGACTAAATTATGTAAATCCAGCGGAAAACCAACAAGTCTCAGTCTTGTTGGGTCCTAGTCAAAATTTTGAGCTCTGTGTGAAATAACATGATCAGTTCTGTGTCTTTAAACTCAGAAACAATGCAGAAAAGGGAACCCTAAAAGACAAAAGCCTGAAAGCCTCAGCTTGTTTAATGTTCAAAGCTTGTTGCTTCTTCAAAAAGCCTCCAACAAGTCTGAAGCAAAATCAGAGGATCTTTTTTTTTTTTAAATCACAGGATTCTTTTTTGTTTATGATGTTGTATGCATCTGGTTTATTTCCTCTTTTTCTTTCCTCTCTTCTATAAAGCTCTTTCTGTTTTGAACTGTGCTGCACAATTGTGGTTTGTTTACTTGAGTCATATTTAAAAAAAGATTGGACTCAAACACACAGACCGACTTCTGAATGAGTCCAACAGTTGAACAGGCTTCAGTTATTTGCTTACTAATTAAATTACACAATCAGATTGGCTGATGATTCAATCTACCAAACCCATTAAACATCTTTAGTTCTTTATTATGTCACATTTAAAATAATGTTATTTAAATGATTCATTTAGGAAACAGGCCCATGTGGTCTTTATTAGGCCTGGCCATTTTATTTTTGAACTGATACAACTGAGATACAGAAAAGTTTCATTTGAATTTCTCTCTGAAGAATCTGGATTTGTTTTCTCTTCAAGACAGTTAATAAACATTCTCAGCTGATGTTCATTTATTACTGACGTGTTATAATGTTGACAGCCTATAGACCAGAGAACGGAAAGTAATTTCATGTCTGCTTCACACTTTTTTCATGCACAATAAAGGAAACTGCACACAGAGTCATCCAGTTACCACAACAGTCATTCACAGACAGCGCCAGATGTCATTTTGTTTACTGTCTTTACACTCAGTCTTTATTAGGTTTACCTGTACAATCTAATGCAGACCAATACAGCAGCCCTGCCATAAAGTCTACCTTTACTAAGTTTATAATGTTTGTGTAAAATCAGTTACATGTTTATTATTGAGGTCACAGTTAAAGCTATTTATACATTATACTTAGAGGGGTCTCTAATTGTGTGCCCTCCCTGTTTACACACATGAGGGGGGCAGTGGTGGAATGTAACTTAGTACATTTACTCTATCACTGGACTTGAATTTTGAGGTACTCGTTGTATATTTCTATTTTATGTTACTCTACTACATTTATTTTGACAACTTTAGTTCGTATCTGCTTTGGAGTTTTAGATTATTAGTTAGTAGTACACGTTAGCAGTAGTAGTGCAAGTTAAAATTAGTTCTACCATAAACGGCTGCAACAACAAAGTAATACAGTACATATGAATGCATTAATGATTCCAATTCAATTATAAAATATACATGGGTGATTCTGCAAGATGGGTACTTTTTTCCTTTTCCTTTTTGATACCAATACTTTTGTACTTTTACTTAAATAAAATTGTGATTTGAGGTTGCAGCCATATACTGGTTTCAAGGTGTACCATGATATGAAACTTGAGGGTTATCAAACTGTGTACATGTGCTTATCTAAAAGTATTGGATTCTACCATATCAGTAGTAGTAGTATCAATATATATGTTTAAAGTTTACATCAAGTTTCATGTCTGGCAGGACATAATATTTTGTGAAAAAATAAAGCGTTTTTCAACATAAAAAAGGAAAAAAAACCTTCTATTTTCATTCGTTTATGGGTCCTTGTAACTGATAATAACAATAATAACTGTGTAATACTGTGATAACTGTGATATTTTCTAGATGAAAATGAAAATCTCACACCAGTGCAACCCAATTGTGAATGTAGGGCTCAATCCAAATCTCAATCTCTTTATATCAGGACACAGATGTTGAAGAGAAAAAAAACGAAAAAAAAAAACATAACTTTGACAAAATTATCTTAGGAAAATAAATAAAAAGTCAAATGAAGTCAATAAGATTCTGTCAGAGTGAAGGAAATCCAAATAAAATATTGTCCAATGAGCAGCTTCATGACTGACATAACACATGCATCTTAAAACCAAAGTCTATCATACTTGTAATGTTTTTTTCTGAATCTATACAACAATAACTGATACAGCTATTTATTCAAGTTAATTTTGGTGAGACCAAGCTCGTTGACAAACATGCAGATACTGACATATAACACTGGATCGATCATAACTGAAAATCAACATAAAAGAAGGATTATGATCGACTGAGAAAGAAAATTTTGCACAAAACTTTTCATTAATATAATCTGTTGAGGCTGTTTGTGCAACAGCTAACATATTTTATTAAATTAATCAGAAGAGAAGACACAAGTATAGACATTAACTAAAAGGTTATCCGAGGATGTAACCTTTAAAAAAAATGAATAAGTGTTTTTTTAAGAGAAAAACTTCACACAACCATCTTTCAGGCTATAAAGGTTTTATGTAGATTGCAGAGACTTTGACCAGCCAGTATAATGACTGTACCTGAAGCTATAAACAGACAGTATTATCCTGCTTTATTGCAAACACCCTGATAATGATGTAGCACTGTGTGAATGAGAGATGACTTCCTCTCACCTTCGGAGGGCTAATAAATGTGCAGATTACCTGCTGGTGACAAGAATATCATTTTCTGTGATTGTGTGAGTCTGAGTGTGTTCACTTCAGGTTTAAAGGCACTGACTCCTAATTTTATAAGATAACTTCCATATAAATCAAGACAGCTGTTTGTTTTATGGCTGAGATCGTGCTCTGCATAAATATAAATGAAGGGAAACATAAAGTTGTGTGTTGAGAAACTGAAGTCCACAGCAGATGATCACACAGACTGCAGGGCAGTGATGAAAGTCAAAATGTAGCTAGAATCAGAGCTGCATGGATCACAGAGGAATCACTCTGCCTGCAGGAGTCTTCCCATCAGGGAGAGATCCTGAAGGCAACACCTTTTGAGCCAAGAAAAACCCTCAGAGACAAACACAGCCAGAGTGTCAAATAAACAAGTAAAAACTGATGAGAGAAAAACAAGAAGAGAGCTACCAATGAAAACAGGAACAACACCAAGAGAAGAGCAGCAGAACTGAAAGAGAAGGAATAGTTTGAAAGACACAAGAAAGAGAGTTGGTGTGTGAGGGAAGACTTACAGGTGTGTAAGCACTCTGTGACAGTGGTGGCGTCGATCAGGTAGCCCTCACACAGACGACATGTGATGTGGGCGTTGATGTGACAGAGTTTAATCTTCCTCGTCAGCATGTCGGGGTTCTGCAGAGGAAAAAATTAAGAGTTAAAGTAAATTTACACAAACTGACTCGACAACATCCAGCAGTGATGATGCAGCCAAAAGCACTGCAGCCACTCAAGAGCCATCATTTTAAGATTTTAGGTCAAGTTTAATCATTATGATTAGGGATGCACGATTCAGCTTTCTTCCTGCTGATACCAAAAACTGATAATGACCTGGCAATACCGATTAGATAAGTTTATAACCTGTGAGTTATACACACCTGAGGGTAGGAAAGTTCTGAAATGTAGTGAGCAAAGACTGATGATTAATTATGTGCATACTCTGGAACAGCACAAAATGAACATTTTAAGTACCGATAAAAGTCATTTGACAAAATGACAAAATTTGTTCATGCATTAAAACATAAGTACTGTAATGTCTTAAGAGTATTTTTTTGTTTGCCACATTAAACATTAAACCAACTACATGCAGCTATTACAAAAACATATACAAAACTTCTAAGACTAAATGCACAACTTTAGTAGTTCAACAGTGTTTAAATCATTAAGTAGGCACGTTCTTAATTCAGTTATTGTTATTGAGCAGCTTGCATTTGTCTTTTTTGACGATCTTTTAGAAGGAAACCCCGACAGTTCTCAGGTTCAGTCTTTTTTGCTGTAGACTGTCCAGCAGGTAGCCTGGTGATCCTTCAACAAAGAGGTTTTAGGATCAATCTCTGCGTTTAATAATCTATCCAACTGAGCTCCTTTAACAAATGCACTGCAACCCTGACATCACCCAGAGGATCTATATGTCTGAACGTAAACGTCTGAATCAGTTGGCTGTCTGAAATCTGATTGTGTGAACAGAGCAGGTCAGTGTCCAGAGGATTCAAAGCGAGTGAGTGGGCGTGATGATGATGTTGCACACAGTGTAGCTGCTTGCTATTATTGTCTGCTTGACTGTATTTTACTTTCCACTCTTTCGTTGATTTTGTGGATACACCCAATCACATGTACTACTGATGAACGCAAAAAAAGCTGAAAAAAGTCATCTTCCTGCATGCTCTACCCAGACACCACCCCTTGTCTGAACCAGACTATTTCTAGTGGTTGAGAGGGTGTGACACAAACAATCTCCTGTTGTGTGCTTCACATGTGAAGGAGCAACAGATTCTGCAGACATTGTCGTGATTCATAAGTAAAAACAGCTCGTCTGTGGATAAAACACATGCGCCACTTCCTGCTTACTCACTGTCTTGCTGCTCTACAATTATAACTACATCACTAAAGTGTAAGTTGCATAACATCACAGATGCTAAAATAAAGACAGTTTTAAGTGTTTCTGAAAAGGAAGAGTAGCTATGAGAGCACACTGCATCATGTAGAATAAATGTAAAAAAAATCTTGAATCCTTGATCTTGCAACTGAACTATTCATCCTCAATATCCAGAAAATCTATTATGTTCACATTCTTCTTTTGAATAAGAGATAAGCACACATAATGTGTTTTACATAGATCATCATCACCTGCAGTTTCAAAAGTGTAGTTTTACTTAAACCAACGCCTTGTGAAGGCAAGAAGAGAAACAGCAGTGGCAATTTACACCTTCAGATGGAAACGTGTATATTTTCTGGTTTCTGGACAAAATAAGACATTTGAGCACATCGTCTTGGACTTTGTGAAACACTGATCGACAGTTTTCACGTTTTATGGACCAAACAACTAATTGATAAATAAAAACTACCGATTACTCGACAAGGAAAAAAAATCGTTAGCTGCAGCCCTGAGTATGCGGCATCTACAAAACGAGGAAAGCAACAGTTTCTGCCACGTTGATATCTGTACCACCTTCATGCAATGTTACAATTCCAGGCTTTCATTTTTAGAGCTTCTGCTATTGTGTGCATGTGCGCCTGAGTGAGTTCTGTCATTTTGTGACCAGTCACCGTTTCACAGATTGGTGGATATAAACAAAACAGTGAATCCATGCACGTACGGACGGGTACTGTTCCAAAAAAAAAGCAAATAAGATCAATTATATGGAGCTGAGTCGAACACGCAGGAGTACTTATACTATTTTTTCAAATACCTATAATAATGCCAGAGAGATAAGTCAGTTTCACAAGGTGCTTCACCACAAAACAACCAAATAAAAGCCACTGCAAATACGCTGAGCCAGTAATATACCCATAATCACAACAGAGAACATTGTGCTGGCTATTACTACAGCACTTTATGTCAGCTAGCCTTGGCTTCAGTGTTTTCTCAGCCTTATCTTATTGTACCCAAGGAGCTAGTTAACGATCACTCCTGCTTTTCTCCGCATTACAGTGACTGTACCTCCTGTGTTTCATCTTCTTCATGTGTCTGTTTGAAGAAAACTTTTAAGCAACTGCAGCCTGTTTGATGTTACTTTTCTAACACTGCTGTGATGCGACTGTAGTCAGAGACATCATCAGGTACAGGCTCGCTATAACACTTCACTCAGACATAATAAATCTCCATCTCGCTGGAGCCTTATCTCTAAATTTAAACCACTAAGTCTTCAGTTCAACATGTACCTGCAAGATCACAATGAGAGGAGCCGGACTAACAGGCAGCGACAGGGAGCTCACAGCTGGTGATTCATGCTTTACAAAGATGTGCATGAGAAGGATGTTGAAAGCAGTGATTTGCTGTACAGAAGCTGAGTGTGTTGAGTAACTGAATGACTAACTGTGGTTTCACTCTGTGAGTAACATCATCAACAAGTCATAGGGAGTCCTGTCGGCTTTCACACAGCTGAACAAACAGTGGAAGTCAGCTGGTGCAGATATGTTCAAAATATTTACATAAAGAAGCTGGAATCTCAAACCAATTAATTAATGATCAACACAGTTGTCGATTAATTTAAAAGTTGACAACTAAAGGATTATTTGTTGCAGCTCTACTGCAAGTGTGACTTTGTTTTACTAACCCTGATTTATTATAGCAAACAAAGTGCCAAAAAGTTCACTGTGATGTTTTCAAACTCACAGTTTATTATCAAATGCACATAGGCCTGTCACGATAATCAATAAATCAATTAATCATACGATAAATTAAAATGAGCTCGATAATTTTGCCGGCCTCGATAATTTCCATTTGCATGCTTGTTTGTTTTCCTCGTGTCTCTCACTAGAACCCTCTTGTCAGTCACTAGCCCCATTCACGCAGCCGTTTGCATGCGGGGATACTGCGCCAATTCTCCGCATCCGCCTTTGTGTGAAAGTTTCAGATGCGGTGACGGGTGACATTTCGCTGCGCCTCCGGAGGTATCAGAGGCGAACCGAGCCGGCGGCACGGAGCGAGGGCGTGTCGATCTGATGGTGTTGGTGTCTGATAACTCTACAGATCCTTCACTCAACAAAAGAAAAATAAATGTCC
Organism: Pagrus major; assembly: GCF_040436345.1. NCBI lineage: Eukaryota > Metazoa > Chordata > Actinopteri > Spariformes > Sparidae > Pagrus > Pagrus major. The sequence goes on from NC_133232.1 coordinate 9,179,288, forward strand.
CACAAAGCAACGTTACAGGACCAAACAACAGGAACGTAGTAACTGGTCGTGTCTTTGGCAACTTATGTGAGGAAAAAAATACCGCAGTTATTCGTGGATAAGTGTCTGTCAGCCTGTCGGTCTGACCGACTCTTCGTCACATTTCTGCCCGAAAAACAGCGTCTGTCCCCGGCAAAAAACTTTAACTCACCAAGTGTTTGTCGCGCGACGGTCAGTTACTGTTGTCATGGTGACGGTCAGCCCTCCCGACAAGACTCAGTGAACTTAGTGAACCCCGAGAGTGAAATAGTCAGACAGCGTCCAGTTTACTGATGGCGATTATGTAATTATGTAAATTATAGAAAAACGTAACTTTGTCATTTTCCAGGATGTTTGGTGGGTCAGGATCTCAATCACAACACATTATAACAGCATCCATATGATTAGAAACAGACAGCTGGTACATGTTTAGATTAACAGGAGGACACCGGGGAAACACCTTGGAAAAACACACATACGTCATCATCATCACGTGTACCGTCACGCCTCCGCATCACTACAGACAATGGTGCTAACATTGTTGCTGCAGTAAGGAACCGTGGCTGGCCATGGCTCAATTGCTTTGGCCACAGCCTCCATCTTTATTTATTTTGGATATTTAAAATGTCTTCTTCACATTCCAATGTTAAATATTCTTTAGAAATAAAGGTTTATTGATCTTTGAAAGGGTGTAGTTGCATTATTATGCCATTATCATTATATTAGTTGAAAAATGGTCTCAAAGCGACAATATTATCGTTTATCGCAATAATTTCTAGGACAATTTATCGTCCAGCAAAATTTGTTATCGTGACAGGCCATGCACACCAACTGAAATATTCAAGATTATATCAACTTGGTGCAATTCCCAGCACCACAAAAGAGACTCATCAGAGCATTATTTATAGACACAACTCAGGGTGAGGAAAAACAGGCCTTCCTCTGTGTGAAAAATACTGAATTTACACTTTGATTTACAACTGACAATGCATCATTTTATCAAAAAGACGCTCCAACTAGCTTAATGTTTTTGTCATATGTTATTGTGGCTTGTTGTTAAAGATGTGGATACAGTCTTAGCTCCTGGAAACAGTGTAAAAATGTACACGTTTTTCCACTACTTAGCTGTCAGCCAGCCTAGAGACATATTACTCCAGTTAACTTGAACACAAGTGAAGTAAAACAAGAAGCGAAGGGTTAAAAAAAAATGTGACTTTATCCCATTTGACCTCAAGTCACTGAATGAAATAAATGAACATGAAGATATACGATGTTATGTACACTTGTGTCATGTCAACAAACGTACGGTAATTGTTAGTTTATCACGGCTCAAAATCAAAATTGCTGTGCGCAGACTAACTGACAAGCTTTTATATAAGGCCGATCCTACAGAGAATATCTGTTCATTACCAGCAGGGATAACTTTTAAAATAACAAAGTCAAAGAGAATGTCTAAGCTGCGTTTTTTAAAAGAAGTTTTCTTTTGATAAACTCGACAGGCCTCGGCTATCAGAGTACAGAAAGACTCTGAGGAGACGGCTCGGAGCTCTCTGCTGGGCTCTCCCTCAGTCATTTCTACATTAAAGATATCTCTATGTCAAACCATACATTTTATTTCATGTTTCTGTCAACTCCACCTACTCTGACTGAACCTGTCTGCTTCTGTCTCCCTCATCCGTCAAATCAACTCTACAACCAACAGTTTGGTTTTAAGAGCAGCTTTGTTCCTGAATGTTTCTCTTATCTACACTAAACAATTTCCCTTATATTTCAGATGTATTGTTAAAAAGGTGAGTATGCAACATTAAAAAATGACTTTCTTAGGATGAAATACACTGAGGTGTCTTTGTGTGGAATAAACACACAGTTACTGACTGATCAACAGACTGCAGCAGCAGACAGTCGCAGCCAAATCACCAGATGTGAAATAACAGCCGCCTATAACTCAGATAATGGCTGGTTGTGCTTGGTGAGTTAGACACAGACAGCTGACATCCATCATTTAGAGCCTCCAACCTGTTCTGAAATCTTCACTGAGAGCGTCTGGACGCCAAGACAGATACAAAGCAGATAAAGACACTCGACAAATAGAGATTCTATAACCATTTTCTCTGCAGACAGACGAGAGGTTCCCATGCTTCATTCTCAGCTTTTTGAGAAGTGAAAGAAACTTTGTTTTTTAGATTGATGGTGGTGCCTATTTTGTCATCTTATGACTTTTAAAAATGATCTCATAAACCCAGAATGTCAGAGTAAGAGCTGAAGGAGAAGTCCATTAATCTATTAGTTGATCAACAAAGAAATAATCAACAGCTAGAAGAAATGCAAAATATTCCCTAGTTTGCTTCTATTATAACAACCTTGTGTTGGTCAGACAGAACACTATTTGTTTTCCTTATTTTCTAAATACGTTTTGCTATTTTGGACTTTTTATCCAGTAGATCAAATAATCTGTCCATATTGGAGTTGTGTAGTTTCACTTCTAAAGACCAGTTTTTAATGAAATTATATTCAAAGCTTTCGACTTATAATTCCTAAGTTACATGTTGGAATGCTGCAGTATAAAAATGTGTGAAGGACATAAATTAAATCCAATAATAATAAAATAATAATAAAAGTTAAATCCAAAGTAGACATGTACTTCTACCAACAGCCAGAAGGAAACAACAACAATATTCACCCATGTCCATAAAATGTCTAAATGTCTGATTGCAACATATTTTCATTTTGTTTCTGAGGCTAAAAAGAACACAACCAAAGTTCTCAGGGTCTTCAGTACAGATTAAAGTGATAAGAGTGAGGCACATAGTGTGGTTCTTACCCCTAATACCGCCATGCGTCGACTGTGGATGGTGCAGCAGCCACGTCTCTTCCTGCGGTTGTTCGACCGACAGTGTTAGCTGCTCATCATGGAGAGCCTCTCATTGGAGCCTGAAACAGAGAAAGAGATAAGTGACAAAGCAGTTAGGAGGAATCATTCAGAAATCTCACTGATGTTAGAATCAGAGAGTTGGGTCAGTGCTAAATCTGAAAGCCTCCAGCAGCCGATTAGCTTAGCTTAGCTTAGCTTAGCAAGAAGACTGGAAACAAGGAGAATGAGCTAGCCTGGCTCTGTGCAGAATCTGCCAACCACCTCCAAAGATAACAAATTAATAAGGGTGTAATGATCCATCCATCTGGATTGATATTGATTCAATGATCAACGATTCAATGTGATCGATGTTAAGTGCGCCTATATTTTGAAATTCCCCTGGCACGTCTGTATGACCTCGTCTGTCCAAGTGCAACTCCTTCCTAAACATTCAAACAGTGCAGCAGCAGGCAGATGAAGAGGGGAAAGATGAGGATATTTACCCTCTTTTGGGGCATTAATCTGCAGTGAGGAAATATTTTGGATTTCGGAGAAAAGATGGGTCAATAGACAAACAAGGTATCTTACTCAGGAGTCTGCTAACATGTAGCATTCATGCTGGCTGAAATTCAACCATGGTGCTCTGTCAGGAGATGCAGCAACTTAAACCATTTGTGAATAAGAAAATGTATAAATAACACTTTGTTAAACTATGAGTACGAGAAAGTCTGCTAGCCTCCAGGCTAATTTATACAATGTAAAATGCAATAGGCTGAAGCTGATAATGATGACTAACAAAAAACAAATGTTTGGTTTCAATGAAGGTTAATATTGAGCTGAATTTTATACTCGTGTTAAATGTTCTTGTTGTTAAGCCACGTTTATGTGTTGGTGGTGTCCGTTTAAAGGAAACTTTACAGCACTTGACCAGTTACAATTCTAGTTTTTTTCTTTTACAGCCAAAAGCAGAAAAGAAAGCAGAAGCAGCTCCTTCTGTAGCTGACTGTGTTAAATGGACAGATGATGTCGTCTCATATTGATTGCAGGCCCCTGAATTTAATCGAATCAAAATCTTATCATGGCAGACTTTGTGATATCCGCAAATACAGTATCGTTGTCTGAAGACTCTATATCTTATTGCAACATAATAAAACCGGTGATTTACACTCCTACAAATTAACACATTAAATCTTGTTTGTTTGATCAGTACAAAAACCAAAGCGTACAAACAACTATTCGCCTTTTTGTTGTGTTGTGTGCTGGACTGCGAGCAGTTGCCAGGCAAACAGACTCAAAGAAAGTACTGGTCCTGGCCAAGACACAGTATGTCACATAACATCCTGTAAAGTGGTGAATTGCCATTTTTACACAGCTTTTGTACAGATTAAATACAGAAGATATATGGTGAGTTTAAGAGGTGCTGGTAGACAGGTTTTGTTACCTTTGGACAGAGCCAGACTGTCTGTCTCTTCTTGATTTATGTCCATTATTCACATTTTCAATCTTCACTAACTCTCGGCAAGAAAGTGAACAATAATTTCCAAACATGTCGGACTGTTCTTTAAATGAAAGCTCTACATTTGGTTTGGTTCGACTGAGCAACCAAAGAAAAGACATCTACCTACAGAGAGTCAAACTTGAATGGAAACTCCAAGGAATAAATATTCACTGTACCACCCACACTGTTTGACTGACAAGCCAAACTCCACAGCTTGGCAAGAGAGACCAAACAAAGTGAATGTACTGTATCACCACTTAACCACACAAGTTCAATACTGTTCAGTGTTCCTGAAAGTTGTAGCCGTCCTCCACAGAGGGCAACAGATTTCTGTCCTGCAGCCAGACAGCAGTGACTCGTCCTGCCATCACTTACTGTGATTCATTGCTTAATTGTAGGAGTCCGACCACTCCAGTCACGACGGGAGAGGGAATGCCAGGCGAACACCCACCACACAGCACCAGCACCACCGATTCATCCTCCTCCAGATACACATACACAGTTTAAAATAAAAAAAAAAACAGCCTTTAAAGTCTCCGGTGACAGCGGTAAGTCTGTCAGCCTGCCTCTGTCTGCTCATCAGACCATGAAATTAGCCCAGTTAGTCGACAGAGATGAAACGTAGTGGGGGCTGCTGAGGACACACACACACACACACTGTACCGCTGCCTATAAGAGAGCCGTCATGCGCTGAGGAGCTCCACACAGATGTTATCGTCACATGACGCCCGGCGACTCCGCAGTGATGTAATGTTTTATTTGTGCATTGGTGGGGTTGAGATGAGGTCATTTTCACACCGAGCATGTCTGCAAGCAAACTCAGGAGTTATTTGGTTTGCTTAGAGAAGTGTGAGAACATAAACTGTCAGGACTAACAACACAAAACAACACAAAATGTGAAGGGTTGTGGGTATAACAAGACATCTGCTATCATGCATTTATTTTGGCTTGAAAAACATGTCAATGGATATCAAGGGCAGATGTCAAATCAAAGCAAAGAAGCACATTTTGGCATTAAATGAGTAAAACCGTAGCAAGACAACGTAGAAACTCTCTCACCGAGCTACAACACACAAGACAAGAAGAGTATGTTGACAATCAAACATGACACACAGGAGGTTGTTTGACATGTCATGGGTGTAAACATGCTGCTATAACTTCCTCCACTCTTCTAGTTTCAGTCTTTCCACCAGATGTTGAACCTGACTGCAGGGAGTTGCTTCAATTCAGGCCCAAAAGAGCATCAGTGAGCTCCAACACTGCTGATGGGTGATGACTGGCTCAGTTGGTTTTCCAGTTGATCACAAAAGTGTTGGACAGGGTTGAGGTCAGGGCTCTGTGCAGGCAAGTTTTTTCCACACCAAACTGGGAACAACATTTCTTAGTGGAGCTGACTTTGTGCCAAACACAAACTGCTGACGCAAAGTTGGAAGAACACTGTTGTCTAATATATCTGTTGTTGTAGAGGCTGCAACTATTGATTATTTTATTCATTATCCATTCATCTGCATATTATTATATCCATTACTCCAGGGCTCCAGACTAACTGTTTTTACTAGGAGCACAGTGGCCCCTAACTGAAAATTTTAGGAGCACAATCACAAAATTTAGGGGCGCACACCGTAAATCAACATGCAAAGCAAATATTCACATTTCCTCTCATTTTTACTGTATTACTGATAAATACTTTGATAATAAATGCAGAAATTACAATGTCTTGTTTTAAATTCTCTGTCACATTTTATTGTGAACTTTTGAAGAAGCAACATAAGAGAAATAGGGTATACAGACAGTACCATTACTGTCATTACAGTACAATATTAATGAACATACATTCAGAAATCATAAATGCAAAGCTATGTTCAGAAATTTAAACAAAGTATCTGCTCAGTAACCTTCCTATCCTTTCACAGTACACAGACCACAACTTAACAAATACTTTAAATGTATGTAAACATTTGGGGCACTGGTCAATAACTTTAATGCCACTACAGAACAAGTAGGCCTAAACAAGGGTAAAAAAGGGTAGTTCTTTCTTGGCAATGAAAAAGGCCGTGTTAAACTTAAATATTAATTCGGCCTCCTCAGCGCACTGATTGACAGCCTCTTGCCTTCTAAATGCAACTGACAGTGGAGTTGCATTTTCATTGGAATACAGGTCACAGCATATTTCATGCCTTAGACTAGCACTGTGTTTGACCAATGTGTTACGTTTTAATTGTGTAGTGCCAACATTACCTGCAAATTTCGTGTTCCCCGCATGTTGCGGGTATCGACTGCAAAATTTGCAGTTCATAAAATTCGTCTCTCTGAGATACCTTCACCAGTCAAATTTGTGCAGCCATTCTTCATGAAAACAGTATTTTCTGCCCATTTTCACCACATTTGTGTCTTCAGACTTGGACTCATCCTCTGAGTTAGGATTTGACTCTGGCACACTACTAGGCTTATCGGGGAGAAAATAAGCATCAAGGGTTCATTTCACCATTGTTCGCTGAAAGTGAAACCTTCTCCTTCCACGCTCGGAACAACTTTAGGACCCTCCCCCTCCACACATTAGCCACTTACAGTGCCATTCCCCATTCCCTCCCCCTCCCCCTCTCACACACATTGGCCTGCCACCTGTAATTCCAGATTCTTTGATTCGCCCCTTCCACATACCAGTGTAAAAAAAAAAAACTCAAATTCACTGCAATTGCAAATTCACTGGTCACACATGCGTGACTAAATGTAAAATTTAGTCGCACTGTCTCAAATTTTGGTCGCAAAATGCGACCATTTGGTCGCAGTCTGGAGCCCTGCACTCCATTGTTTTGTCTGCAAAATGTCAGAAAATGATACTCATTATAAACTGAAACAGCCACAGGTGACACATACACAAATTGCTTGTTCTTTCAACCAACAGTCTAAAACCTAACACCATCCAGTTTAATATCATATAGGGCTAACTAACAATTATTGTCATTATCAACTTATCTGCCAAAAGGGGGAAAAGAGGCAAAAGAAATGGAGCTTCTCTGTGGTGTTTAATTAGTGGCCAATCACACAGGGACGCATCACCAGGTTGGCACTCCTCTGCTGCGCACCACAATTTTCTAGCAGTTTATAGAAGTTGAAATCTGTTCAGTTTTACAGCGCAAGGTGCGGGACTCGCATCGCGTTCCCCTTAATTACATATGATAGCTGGTTGCGCATGCAGCCCGGCTAAACGGGCGCACCACTGTTTTATCCAACACTATTTTATCATCTAAAAACCTGTGCACAGAAGGCTTACAGTAGCATGTAGACAGCAAACAGCATGAGCCATATTGTAGTCTAAAAATTGTGAACATTGCTCATTAGAATTTTCTAGAGCCTAAAGTAACGTCATTAAATTGTTTCTTTTGTTCAACCAACAGTCTAAAACCCAAAGACTCGTCATTTACCGTCATAAATGACAAAGAAAAGCAGCAAATCCTCACATTTAAGAAGCTGGAACCAACAAACGTCAACAACAACAACAGTTGGCAATTAATTTTATTTTGATGGACTAATTGATTAATTAACTAATCATTGCACCTCTACCATCACATATTACAAGGAAAAGCATCCAATCCTCGTTTTGAGAAGCTGAAATAGTGAATATTTGGCATTTTTGCTTTAAAATCCTTGAAATAATCAATCCCCAAAACAATTGGCAATTCATTTTCTGTTGATCAATGAATCCACTGGTGGTCCACTAGAAAAGCATGAACAAGTCTGTGTCAGGACTTACGTGTAAATGTGAAGCAGATGATGAAACTACACCAAACAAAACAACAACCAAAACAAAAGACGAGAAAATAAGACAAGGCACATCTTGCCGACGTCTTCACCTGTACAACGGTGGGTAATGAAGGGAGACCGCAGGGCTCAAAAAGACTTATCTACAGAAGGGGGGCCCTGCAGGAAAAAGTTTGGGAACCACTGGACTAATCGATTAATAGACTAATTGTTGCAGCTCTGCTATGCTGCAGCATCAACATGGCCCTTGAAACTAAAAAAGGAGAGGGACATCGGTATACTTTTGACCTTTTGGTGGATTCTGTCTGCAGGCTCTGGATCTCAATATGACTCGAAATAAACCAAGTAAAAGACGTGACAATCGACTTTAGTTAAGATTTCACCCTTAGCTCAGGTGTGACATCTGCTTCCATTATCAATCCACAAAAGCCTTTTTGTTATCTGGACAACAATCTTTGATTTTGAAAGGATATTTGTTCGGTTTCTGTCCTCTGCAGCAGCAGCAGCACTGATGGAAGTGTTGTTGAACCACAGCTGGTTGACTGGAGGGAGAACACTGGAGGCAATATCAGACAAAAAAGGATAACAAACCACCAGAGTTCACTTCTGGTCTGCTCTAAACTGAGGCTGCTGCATTCAGGGTCGTCTGAGGATACCAGCTGAGCACATACATTAAAATCCACTGCAATAGACTACCCGCTTTCACCCTCATAGTATAAATCCTGTTCTCTCTCCTAACAGATATTACAGACGTCCTTGTAGTGAAGTGATTAGGATGCAAAACGTTAAACTGCAGCATGTCAGGTTTATTTCAGGCCAAGGCTCTTCGCTGAATGTCATACTCCTCATTTCCTGCATGCCATAATGTATGAGGTCGGCAGCATACAGTAGAAGGTCCGTCTTGTAGCTTGCAGAGCAAACAACCACAAATATTTGTTAATTCATTTTGTCAGGGAGGCAGAGGCAATGTCTTCTGTTGTCTCTCATATCCGCTGAGGAATCAGTTCCTAAAATTATGCGATCGCTCAGCAACTAGAAGCTTATTTAACACTATATTTACACATACTTATTGTCAGGGGTCATACAAAACACCAGCTCCTGGCCTCCTAATCATGTTCATGTCTGTAAACATCGTTGGCTGATAGTAAAGTTTAAAGAGACTCCTGGAGACAGATGTGAAATTAACCCTCATTACTGTGTTTACTGCTCTGTCCCACTGCTCCTTTCTGTTTCTGTTAAATGACTGCACATAAACTGAAGCAGATATTCATCCTGAAGGCAGCAGCAAAGACATTTCACCACACAGCTAACAAAGTATTGCACAATACTGGCACAAGGATACAGTCAACTACATCTTAATGTTTAAATCCGAGACAAGTAGAACAATTTAAAACAACTTTAACAAAGACTAAGAGAAAATCAAATCAATCAATAAATAAATATTTCTATAAGTCAATAATTTACAGAAACATTAGAGCTACAACTAATGATTGAAGACAAATCGCTTTATCATTTGCTCAATACCAACGTGACAAGTCCAACGTGACATCTTAAAAATGTCTCATTTTGTTGGAGGAACCAAAAATATTAAATTTACAATCAGGCTACAACCAATAATTTTCATTATCAATGAATCTATTGATTATTTTCATAATTACTCTGATTAATCATTTGATAGGAATGCACAATATATGCACGAAGAAGAAGAAGAAGAAGAAGAAGAAGAAGAAGAAGAAGAAGAAGAAGAAGAAGAAGAAGAAGAAGAAGAAGAAGAAGAAGAAGAAGAAGAAGAAGAAGAAGAAGAAGAAGAAGAAGAAGAAGAAGAAGAAGAACAACAACAACAACAACAACAACAACAACAACAACAACAACAACACAATTTCCCAGACACCACAGAGAAGCTGCAGCCAGACAACATTTGCATTATTCTTGTTGATTGTAATCATCTTCTGTCAATCAACCAATCAATTTACTAATTGTTGGAGCTCTAAAATCACATCCAAACATCCAACATAACTTAAAAAACAACCAGACGGAGAACAGTTTGAACATAAATCTACATAAAGAAATCATACATGTTACTATGAAGAGCTCTGACATTTAGCAGGAAGCTCAGATGAAAAATAAAAGGTAAGTGAGGCCTCTTTGTCATACTGTAGTGATTCACATGGAGACTGTGGGTTCATCATCACGCATCCTCCTACTGAAACCTGTCAAACAGCAACTGTTTCCCACAAACCCACTGACACACACACACACACACACACACACCATTCACTCCACCAACACGTTCAGAAACCTGTCGCTCTGGTTTTATCAATCAGGTTCTACGACCAGCAACAACAACAACACATATCCATCACAGTCGCCTTATTTCCTCGTGGGTCCTGCTCAATGTTAATGACACCTGATGTTACTTGATGTGAAGTCTGTGCAGCATAAATAAAAGGAGATCTATAATAGTTCTTATAATGGCTTCAAGAAGACACTTTACGGAAGACTAGAAATTTGCTGTTAACAAATGTCAAGGAATGATCTCCACAGCTAGATTTACATCATGTTAAATGTGCCTTTTATTTAGGCTGTCAGAAAAGTACTCTGGGGGCATGTTTGCTTGATAGTCTGGTATCTGATAACCCGCAGCTAGAGGGGTCGCAGCTTTGCCGATACAGGCAAAAAAATATCACAAACTATTTTTAAATTACAGCCAGACTTTAAATCCCCTACGAATTTCTGTATTAATCACAATATTGCATTAAAGATCCTTCTTTTTGGGAACTAGCACCTCACCTGCCATGCCGCTAGCTATAACGAATGTTGAATTCTTTACAGTATGTCACACAAGGATGTGAAGTGTCTAGTTGGCTACTGGTTCGTGTTCACGTGTTCATGTCACAGGGTTCTGCTCGTCAATGAGATTGTATAAAGTTTGGAGAAAGAGGTAAGAGGACATTGAATATGGCAACCTCCGTCATTTGCCTGAAAAGAAGACTGTGGATACCTTCGAGATCAATCTTGATCTGAAATCATCAGATTGCCAACCTCTAGGTTCAGGAATCTCCAAGGAAGTCGGATGATTAAAACTTTTGAAACAAATACAAAATAATTTGCTTTTATTTTTGTGAAATAGTAGGTACTTTCCCCTCTTTGGACCTCAAAAAGTCTTTCAAATAATTGAAATATAAGAAGGAACAAATCACTTTGTAATTGAACTGCTCACCAAAGTCACAGCAAAACCACCTACGAGGAAGTATGGCTTCATTTTTAGAGTTCAAAAGCCAAAAGACGTTGGGAAACACAGCCCTAACCCAACACCCTTGTCTTACTTTTCATTTTGGCGTCCATGTTAACAGGATAGAGAAAACACACTGGTGGTGTGAGTTCAGCTATGCCTATTTTTACTGCAACACTCAGCAGTTCTCAGCAAAAATAGACCTGAAAACGACAGTCATATCGACATCATATCAGCGTTTTAATGCAGTTTTAATGTCTGTATCTGTAGAATATGTCACAGACATGAAGAGAACACACACAAAAGGTGAAGGGCAGGTTTCCAATTCAATTCAATTCAAATTCAATTCAATTCAAAGGGGGCTTTATTGGCATGAAAGTTTAACAACAATTTTGCCAAAGCATCTGTCCAAACACTTGGACAGAACACAACAAATAACAACACAAACACAACACCATGGTTTCCTCCCTCTCTTCCTCCTCCCGCTTTCTTGCTCTTTCAACGGGGTAAAAGAAAATCACGTCATCATATTTATTGATCATTTTCGAAGGCAAACTCCATGTCAACAGATATAGCAGGAAAGAGCCACGCTGCAGCAGCAACGCTGCCTGTGTGAACACAAACACGCGAATGAGCAGCAGCAGCACTACACAAGCATCCAGGGTGGTCAGCCTCATAGTTTCAAATGTGATAGGAAACCTGTGGTAGGCATTACAGATGCTATATGCATGATTCTCTTCCAGTCATTGGTAAATATCAGCAACATACATTTAATTACCAGAGACTCTTCTCCTCTAGAAGCTTTGACTCATTAAAAAAGGAGAAATAACAGTATAAAGAAATGCAATCACACAGATCTCTGGCAGAGAAATGTTTCTCTCTTTAGACTTTATACAGCTACCAGAGGTTCCCGACAAACAGTCACAACAGGCTGTCAAACACTGAAGTGATTCACACACATTTACCTTGATCTGACCACATTCACGTCAAAATATATTTTTGAACTGAAATGTGTTTCTAGTCGTCTCTTTACATGATTATTTTGAAGTCAAAGAAAGACACTGACTCAGTTCCACTCCTTTATAATGGCTTCTTGTAATGCTGCTCAATGGAAAATTGCTGCACTAGTCACTCGAAATAAGAGCATCAGCTAAACGCCTTAAATATAAAACATTTAGAGGGTTGATTTCATGTCTGGGGCTGTTACGTAACGATCTGAAAGTCTAGCTGCCTCTTCGAAAGGCAGAAATAGCAGTTCAGGTGAAGGAAGAGGACTTCTGTGGTCTAGATGTTTCAGGGTGCGAGGTCGTCACCCCATTTTAAACCCGAGTAGTGACATCTGTGCATATCAAGTGACATTTCACCATGGTGATTTCCAAGTTACAGCTTGCCAAACACAATTTTACAGGGTGCAGGGAAAGCTGTCTATCTTTCAGCTATGACACAATCATAGGCTGTCAAAGCATATTTGACCTCTCATTTTAAAAAGCCATTTGATTTACAAGTACATGAGCCCCTTTAGCAATGTGTAAACATCAGACTTTAGATAACAGCACACAGTATCTAGCTGGCAGCATTTCAGCACTGGACAGACTGAATCCTGTGCACTGATTGATGTAAACAGTGGCTCAAACACAAGGCGCCCTGAAGCAACAAACTACACCGAATATAAATTCAGAATCCTTGAGATCAGGAACAGAAAACACATTTCTATCAATAGGGTGCAAGTTTATATCAAAACTAAGAGCACACATTCGTGTTTCGTGTACGACAGAGTACAAGCTCCAAATCATTGTGGTTATCCCTACTTCATGGTGATTGCAAAACCCCTAATTCACTGAACAAAAAACCCACAACAGACACTAATATCTGGTCTTCAGTGGGAAAAGGTAGAATGGGCATTAATTCCCAGCTCAAATGACTGCAGTAGAAGTGTGTTAAGTTCCAGACATTGGTGCACAAATCTTTTCCATCCGTCTCTGTCCAGCAGCGCTCGAACATCAATAAGTCAGAGTTGAGTTTGAAAGAGACTGAAAAAAAAAGGGGATGGGTCATGATTTTCGAATAGTCAGTAAATTAGAAAATCTGAATACATCATGTGACTATGGTTTTGTCTGAAAAAATATGTTTTTCATTGTTGTTACCACCACCTGGAAATAATGTGATACCTGGTCTTGGTAAAAATCGCTCTGGTAAAACATGTGTAGTACGGCCTTTTCCACACGAGTGTCCGCACTACCTTACTGGCTGCACATTGCAAGTAAAAGCCTCTCATCAGACTGGAGCTGCACCTGTGAGCGAGCAGGGCTGAGTGTCCAAGGTAAGGCAGCAGTAAACATCACAATCTTATTATCTATTTCTATGATGACCAGTTCCCCTGATACACCAGTGAAAACACCTAACTTTTTACACTGGTTGCACTGAAAACATAATTTAAGTACACCCAAATAATACTGAAAATATTAATTTAATTTCTTTAAAAATTCTCTAAATGACTGTAAACAGGAATAAAAGGTGCAATTATATGTTTTCCTTATCTAATACCCCTTTTCCACTGGTCAAAAATCCCACTTAAACCCGCTAAGATCAGGCTTTTGTGTGCAATGGGAATGTGTAAACTCTGCATTTACACCCGGGTCAATTGACTCAGCAGTAGACAAGGGTTTGTTATCACCTCGTTGGCTTTGATCTAAAGGTAAGACGGGTGAACACACTAAATTCCGCCGCCCTAAGTGATGACAAGTTATCAACATCCGGTGGTGGCGCGTAAATAAGGAAGGAACTTGGGATGCAGTCTATTCAAGGATGTTTTATTACTGGACACAGTGTTGGAGGTGGAGCCCCATTCATTCCTATTAAAGCTGCTCAGTGGTGTTTTGAAGCCAAAAAAACTTGACTTCCCGGCTATGAAAATACCTGGATCGCAGGCCAAGCTGGCTAACTTCCAGTTTAGCCCCCGGGTAACTTGAAGGGGGAAAAAATAATTTAATTATGCGGCTCTTCTGGACTCTAAATGTTATTGGACCGAATGGCTCAAATTCTGACAGTGAAACGAGTCCTTTCGCGGGGCTTGTGATGCTAAAAATAATTTATCCACCGTTTTACAGACGCTTCTTTCATGACGTCAGTCAGTGAAGTAAAACGTGACGCTTCAGATCACAGACGGGCTACCTTGGGGGAAGTGGGAATGGGGTCAATAGGCAATTTTTAGGGAGTGCACCTGCGTTTAGAAAAAACCTGTGTAGACCCGCTAATTTCGGTGGAAAAGCGGTATTAATCACAGCACATGCAACAGGAAATTGCAATAGCAAAAATATTTGTAGACATTTTCTTATCAAACTGATCTGCTGAATATCAGGTACATGGGTGTGACCAATAAAAATGTTTAGTCACACACAGATTTGGGTGCACTCTGGAGCCCTGCCAATGGGATTTCAAAATACGAAAATGACAGGTTTTATAAATCAGAGACACATAAATCACATCTTTCTTGTCTGTTTTCACTGAAACTATGTGCTATGACTCCACTCAAAGCTTAAAATATTCATGGAGAATGATCACTGAAGTTTAGAAGCTCAAAAAAATGGTATTTGCCAAACCCTACTAAATACACATTTCAAATATACAGGTAAAAATTATGTGGGTGGCCACAGGCCAAACTAAGAAATTAAAAATAAAATGCAGCACTGCAGTTTTGACCACACAAACTTTCCTCTCTTTCCTTGACAGCACCCTCAAGACAGAAGTTACATCTTCTGCTCCACTTCTGCTGTACTATTGTTTACACACTGACATTGTGATATCAGAGTCTACAGTTGCCACACAGGAACCACACAGCTTCCAGTGCATTCATTAACTTTGAGCCACTACTATAATGTAATTCATGCCTTGACCGATGCAAAAACACAGATAGAAGTCCTCCGGGTGCAGCTAAGTCTGAAGATTAACAACATTTGCAGTCAATCATGAGCTGAACAACTGTCTCAGTAGCTGAGTACACACAGAGACAGACACACGGACACTCACACACACACTCTGGCATCACAAAGAGCCCCTGTCGGCCTGCCTGTGGGCATTGGAGTGTTTGGCCTCGGTATAAATTGGCTGCCAGCTGGAGCGACGGACACTGAAGGCCTGCATCAGTGGACAGAGCCAGGAGGAGAGGCCTCTTCTTGTTGTGGCAGCTTTGGCTTCACTTCAAAACACACACACACACACACACTTACACACAGCACACATAGTCCAAGGCCACACACACATGGACAAAAATGCACAAAAACTACACAGAAATTTAGAAATTCTCCTCGAAGTATTCACACAGTCCACCGTCACACACACCGTTATTGTCTCCTCTTAATTCTGTTTGATGGCCCTCAATCCTCCAGCCAGGATTCAGTGGCTGGGGAAATCAGGCAGACAATAGACGGGATCCAAAGAGAAGCAGACTGCAGCCGGCCAGGAGGCCGTACGAGCTGCCAAGAAGCAGCAACACTTGAATAATTGAGCTTTGAGTTTAGGGTTGTGAAGGCCAGGAGTGAAGTTAGTGAAGCTAATGTGTAAAACGCCTCGCAGGTCACACACAAACACAGAAAGAAGTGCAACTCATGGTGTTTACATCATCTCAAGTGGCTGTCGTCAAATGACACATCTGAGTATTGGAGGAGGAGGATTAAACAGCAGTAACTCAAACATTTCTCAAAATTCTTCATGCACTGTGTGATACCGTGCTGGTGGCAAGAGGAAGATATTTTCTCTCCTTTACTTCAAGCTAAGAGTGTATCAGAGTGAGCAGTGAGGAGGAAGAGATGGCACATTGAGTTCTTCTTCATGTCAGCGAGTTTCTCCCAGAGGCAAGAGAAGCAAATGTTCACACATCGGATCACACTGACAAGAAAAAAACTAAACCCAGCAGACAAAAATTGTACTCTGTGTAAAGTTTACTTCACTCGCTCACTCACTCATCAAGGTAACCCACGAGCAATGGCAGGCAAATTTATGTGACAAAAATCTGGATGATAAAACAGAAAAAGTTGCTGGAACAGATCATCCAAACAAAATGTTTTCTAGCACCAGCCAAAGAACGGAGGAAAAAAAGATCATTTTCTGTCTTTGCTCATCAGGGAAAGAAAGCAGAACTAGGGAGGTCAGTTTTGGATAGCCCAACACCCATAAATCAATTACTAACCAGTTAACGGACGTGTGCTGGATAGAGCATGAGGAGCACACTGGACTGCATCCTGAGAGTACTTTTCAATGTTTTCGATTGCATAATGTACTCCGGCTCGACCGAACTTGCTCTTTGAATCCCTCAGCCTCCACCACACTGATTGACAGCATATCAGTCTCAATCATTTGGCCTCAGACTGGCATCACAACTTCTCCCCTTGGCTGGCAGCCATGTGCTTGTTCTTAATGTGGTACGGCATAGTGCTCATATTACTACCAAACTGAAGGGAAGCAAAATAAAACAGCTTTTGACTTGCTCTTCTGGAAGAACTGTCCCCACATCATATTTCATTTTAGGGTTTTGGGGGGCGGTGGTTGTGTATGCAAATTAATCTCTGGACCAACATGTGTAAGTGGTCTGAAATAATCTCTGTTAACTGTTGACATCCCTGAGCAGAACAATCCCGAATCAGAGCAAATGTGCAAAAATCTTGGATGCCGACTACAGCTCCTGGGGGGAAAACTAGGATTATTTTTCTATGTAGCAGAATCAGTAACTATTTATGTAAAGTCCAACTGACTTTACATAAAATAAATACATAAATCGTTTTCGTAATTTTCCAGCTAAACTGACAAATGGTCTTTGTTTACAGCGAAGCCCCCCGGGGAATACATTTTTTAGAGCGTCACATGACTCACTGCACTCACTGTATTTTGAGCCAATGAAATTTCTAGAGTCTAGAGTTTAGAGCCGTAAGATTAAATCATTTTATCCCCATTCAAGGTAGCTGGGCGATAAACCGGAAGGTAGCTGGCTTGGTTAGCAGAAGTCTCTAGTGCCCACGCTCTATGACATGGACATTTGTTTTTAGTGAGTGCAGGATAAGGTGCGTGGTGTATTTTATTATTTATTAAATTCCGTGTGAAGTTTATTGTTTCAGTGCACTGATGATGAAGTTTTTGATAACCACACAAGTGCAAAAAATGTTTCTATAGTCAGCCAATATACCGATATCAATACCATTTTTGAACATTCAGACATCAATAGCTGGTCAAAGTGATTCACATACCCCCATAATCTGCAAATGTAGTTTTTATACACCTCATTTGACAAATATACACGTAGATTACAGCTACATGTTGTAGGTGGGTGTCACTTTTCTTTATGTGGTCGCCTTTGAAAAGATTTTGCAACCACTAGAACTCTACAGTCAACTTCAAGAACCTTTGTTATCACTAAATTTATGTCTGGAAAAGCTAGAAGGCACTGTAAATAAAAGAAACTGGTTTAATTTGGTAATTCTATAGTTACTGAACAGGAATTTTGGTAACTTGTGTTCTTACAAATTGGCCCCTTTCAAACCACTTTTACAAGGTCTTTTCAGTTCTAAATGCTTTGAATACAGACACCATATGTTATTTTCATAGTTTATAAAAAAAGCTCACAAACATTTCCTGACTCAAACTCTTAATCATCAACACAACCTATGTGTTCATGTTACGCATCCAAGGTCACAATGATGATGTGTGCCAAATCTGTCTGCTCGAGTAACAATCTATGAAGGCCAGAATCCACCTGTTATTGATCGCAGAGGAGGGAACGAGCAAAACAATCACTGTGAAGAATGTGGAGCTGAGGTTTACTTAGTTGCAGGACTTTAAAAGTTTCAACAAATTCAATACAGCCGGAGATTAGATTGTCAGAAAACAACCTGTTATTAGAAAAGTCAGTATCTCTGTGTTCAAAGATGTTTTTGTTTTGCTTGTAGTACTAAGAACCCCATTTAAAAAGATTTTTAAGGAGCTACGTCAGTCCCATATGTGGACATAAACAATACAACTGACTGTTGGTGGTTTTTAAATAGACACATTAGTTTAAGTCACGTGTAGCTCTAGATAGGAAATGGGGAGATTTCAGCAGTAACGCTATCTGAGTTAGTGGTTTCTTTCTGTTACTAAAAGACAGCACTCATGAAAAAGGGTTAGAGATTCCCGTCGGAGCCACCAGCACAAAAACACACACACACACTCATGACACTGTAAGGAGCTTTGGATAAATGTTTCCATTAAATGGCACATGCTATTAGCCTCACCGAATGGGCTTGTTATCCAGCTCCTCAGAGTTATTAAACAAAGGCACTATTATGGAGCACAGGGTGGTCCTACTGTGCAGACAGACAGAGACACAAACGCAGCCTTAACATAAGGATGAAGATATCAAAGAGTGAACAGTCTCAACAACCCAGAGGCTCAGGACACACTGGATGCCCCAATGGCAGGAAGACAGAAGAGATAAGCTTCAAATGAGGAACAGAGGCTCTGAAGGAATCTGCTCCAACATGCTACGTCCTCTCTGCTTCTCACTATGCCCTTCTGCTTAAATACATTCAAGTCCTGATCATTATCTTATATCAGCTTATTAAAATGACTGCACTTCACTTAACAATTCCTTCTGAAGTATTCATTTTGATTAACCCTGCAGTAAAATATTTTTTTGGCCACATGGACACAAAAATAAAGAAAAGAAACAAATCATTTTATCAACCCATTCCATATGTTGTGAATTCCTCATATTTAGAGATATTTATGGTCAGCACCCTTTATTTTGGAATTTATTTTGAAATTGCAGGTTTATTTTCCACTTCACTGCAGAAGTCAACGACGATGTCAACTGTAAGACTCATCTGACTATCTAGCCTGTTTGGTAAGGACTTCTGTCAGTATTTGGCTCGTTATGGATTCCTTCTGAGATTCGTTTGGTCATACTTCTAGCGCCAAGAATGGTGCACAACAAGGTTAGAGTTTTTGAAGTGACGCTCATTTAGCATCCTGACAGGATATGCCACTGCAACCCAAAATAGAGACGCAAACTTAAACTATAAGATATGAAATAAAATGTCTGTAGATTTGGCTAAAGCTAACTGGCTAGCCTAACCTGTTTGCTCTGTATTACTGTGCCAATTTACACACATTTGTTTCTATGTGCTTTATAAATCCAACGTATGACTGTGTACTGAGCCCTGAAATAGACATTTCAGAACTCCAAGCCTATGGTTTTCGTTTGATGGCTTGCAACTTTACAATTTTGGTTCGGCATCACTGCTCGCATCAGGAAGCTGTTTTCAGCCAAAAAAAAATTCCCCGACCCAGCATCAAACAGCAAACATTGTAGAGCATTTAGCAGCTAAAGAGCCAAATATTCTAAAGGTTTCTTCTCCCCCCGAATCGTCACAAAATGCTTGTTAAAGTAACCTTTTGTTTTGAGCTGTCCTTAAGGGATATAACTGTCAATTTAGCTGCTGTTAGAACAATTTTCTCCCTTGGATTATGTACAGTTTGCAAAACTGCACATGACTCCTCTTCGGTTTAAACCAAACAAATAAGTGTTGTCATTGGAAACATAAAATGCATCATATCCTCAGGGAATGGGTTGTAGTGCGTGCCGGGTGTTTACAGCTTCTGCAGACCTGCCACAGGCAACACTGTGTTACATTATGATAGAAAGATCCAAGAAGAAAATTTTTCATATGAATACAGAAGATTGAGGATCTTTTTCTTCACATGATGGCCCTAATACTACATTCTCAAAAGGTTGACGTGTTGATCATGAAGGTTCACGGCTCTGTTGGGTAACAGCAGGGCCCTTCATCAACCACACCTAGCTGTTAACACTGATAAACTCCCCTGAACTTAAACGCCCTTTGTCCAGAGACGGAGAAAAACACAACAATCATCGGCTCCAAGAAATCTGATTAACATTGCTTTGCTTCATTATTACCCCAAGGTCAATCTAGCAGCAATGCAATCTACCAAACAGCACTGGTACCAATAAAAAGTCAATTTTAATTAAGTCATTACAGACAAGTAATGAGCACTGCTGACTGCAGCTTCCAAAGTGAAGGAAAACAAGAGGAAAACAAACAGAGCAGCTGCAAAAGTTGGAAATTATTCTATTCAGAGAAATTCTGTGTGAGCAGAGAAAGGGAACATTGTCTTTCTCAGCTGTCAAATGATTGAAAGAAGTTTGAATGAGCTTTTTTCTTAAAATACATGAGGGATAAGAAGGCTGTGTAAACCTGCAGAATCCTTAGTATCACAAAATTAGTCATATAAAACTGTAGTTTTAATATACTCCATTACAAAGCAGTGTAGCTGGATTTTTATGAATTTCCTGTGTTGCAGTTTAGTACAGATGCAACGATTAGTTGAGTAATTGCATAGTCGATCAAAAACTGCCAATTATTGAACTCTGCAGTAGAAATGATCCGCCAGTGCCTACATTTCGATTTGTGCTTATTGTGATGCCATTTCTTGGACTACCTTCAAATCCCTCAAATCTGTACAGCCTAAGATCCAAGATTATTCAAGTCAATAAACAATTATAAATGATACAAGCATTGAAATTGTCAAACTATGAAAAACATCAAAATCTGACATTTGAAAGATTTCTAAATCTAAAAAGATGAACAGAATATTTTTTAATACTCTACAACTTAGTTGAACTATGTACATATTTAAGTCTTTGAGATATGCTCATTTTTATGAGCAGAGTACGAATGCTATTTGATTGAGTTTCCCCAGTGCCTCCATTGGTATTTTTGCTTATTTTGATGTTATTTATGAAGTATCTTTGTATGGTCAATATGTTCACAACTGTAAAATAAACTTTAATCAAATTTTTTTTTTAAAAGTACACTATGTTTAAAACAACAATTTCTCTCAAACTCTCTCTGACAGCTAACAACCTGCTTCTCTGCTGCCCGCCCCCCACTCACTGGCGCCACCGCACATCGTCACCACGTTTTGCAACATACGTCACGTAGCCTAACGACGTCATCGTGCACATAAAGCGTGATTAGACAGAAGACTAAAGTCTGCTGCAAAAAGAATGAATCCTCTAGCTGTTATGGTTTTGATTTTAGATCGTTTTAAACAGGATCAAGTAAACAACAATCTCCCACAGACTCTAGGGGACACCCTCGGGAGGTCCGTTTTCATAGGGTTAAATGTAAGTGCTGCTTTTGAGGTCATTTATGATAGTAAATTAAACAAATTGGGTTACTTTGGGCTCTGGAAATTTCAGTTCAGTATTTATCTTGGTATAGCAGATGTCTGACAGCAGTACCTGAAAAGCACCTTGAAAAAAGTGAATAACTGAACCTGAGTCGGCCACATCATCGACCTCTTGACAGACGATTGTGAGGAGTAGATAAAAAATAAAAGGCTGTCAGAAGACTGAATGTGTCTGTACTTACTACCTTTCTTATTTTAAGTCACAGCAGTGAGCCGGGCTTTAGTGTAACACTGTAATCTTGGCTGCATGTTGTCAAGATGCAAAGCAGCTCTTCTCTATCCCAGATAATCATCCTGGGGACCACCAGCGGCCAGCCAACTGGTGCTGTATTTTGGCTGGAGCATTAAATATGTGAAGTTCACCAGTCATGTTGGAAGGAAACCAACTGGCCACTTTTCTGTTCTGAAAAACTTCTTATGTGTTGAAATATTTTGGCAGATGAATATATGAATGCACTGGCAATTTCACAAAGTGAACAATGCAGCATTTAGTCAATTTTCTCATTGAGATTATTGAAAGAAAATTAGTTGCAGACTATTCTGATAACCCCTTCAGTAATTTTTCAAGCAAAAATGTTGAACATTCGCTGGTTCCAGCTTCTTAAATGTGAGGATTTGCTGCTTCTCTTTGTCATTTATGACAGTGAATGTCTTTGGATCATGTGATATTGCAAATACAGCTGCCTCTCAAGGTAAATCATCTTCACACCAGAACTGAGAAAAGATTGCAATTAGAGTTTGGAGCATTTCCAAGAAGCTGCATAACATCATCATGAGCTTACTCATGCTAATCTGTTATATCAACTAAGGGTCGACCGATAAGGCTTTTTCATAGCCCATACCGATTATTAGAAATCAAGGGGGCTGAAAACTGATATTTGCGACTGATATTCATTTGCAGTAAAAATGAAAATCTTTGTGTCAAAATTTTGAACAACCAGTGATGAAATAAACCTGGCCTGTTCTTAAGCACAATTTTGACACTTTATTTGAGCATTTCCTTTTTCTGCTACTTTATACTTCCTCTTCACTGCATTTGTTTATAGGCTATCAATTGTGATGTGTTACCAATCAGATAGTAGCCATGTTTCCATAAAATGTCGAGCGAATTTCAAGCCAATTTTTGAAAGTTTGCAAAAAAATAAAAATGCAAATCTGGTGCGAATGAACTAGCCTAATTTCATCAGAGAATCACGCATGGATGTGGAAGTAAACTGAGGCTAGAGGTAAACAAACCAGGAGACAAAATGGAGAGAGGTCTTCAGGAATTACTTTCAATAGGGCAGGTTGGCATATTTTTGCTGTTTGCCATCTAAAATGGCTGTGATGTTTCTTTCGTGGATGAGGCAGAGGAATTGTTTGGTCTCCTCATCGGTCCACACGTGCGTCTGTGACATGTTTTCACAGACAGCGGAAACATCTGATCAGTCATGTGAACTGAATGTTCGCTACGTCAGAGTTTATTCGGCAAATCAGTTTCCATCAACCATTTTGCACATTAACTCTGATACACAAAAGACAAAAAACACCTCAAGCAAGCGTACAAACTTTTTTTGTGAATAAGACAACGTTTTTTCCAATTCTGCTGTTTCCATAAAATTTCTAATGCAATATTCTTCAGCTATTCAGGAGGGACATTGTGTGAGAAGATACTGCATCAGAGCCAAAGTGGGACATTTTTAAATGAGTTTATTTTATCGCCACTGATGCCAATAATCAGAAAATGTTGAATAGCGTCCCTGGTAATCAGCCGGGGCCGATACTCTGTCTACCTCTAATATCAACCATATAATAGTTTTCAAACATTTTTGATTTGATCAGACGAGAACAAGATGCACTTGTACTTGGAGCAACAAGGAGACGAGATGAGATCAGACTCAGCAGCTGATTGATGTTGATCAATCAACATTGCACATTAACTCAGCAGTAATTTATCAGAACAACGCGTGATAATGTCAGAAAAGTTTTTACAAGGACAGACAAGAAGATACAAATAGCTTGGTGTTGATGTCAGAGGACAAATGCAGGTCAGACACCAGGCTGAAGTTTTTGTTTCTGATTATCACTAGCTGGACACATTTTACCTAGTAGAGATCAGAGCACTGGGACCAGAGAGTACTGGGAAACCCCTCCTTATTCAACTGTATTTCAAGCAGGACATTAAACATGTTCCAACTTCAGGTTCACTGTTCCACATAACCAACTCTGATCTCCGAGTCAGGATGAGGATTCAGGCCACGACACAATAAATAAAGACTTTCTTTGTGATAAAGGCTGCAAAGATTCTGATGCAACATGAAGCTCATCACAGCGGTGGCATTAACCCAGACAGTATCAGCTGGGTGCCTCCAAACTGTCACTTGTTGGGCACATTTTAGCAGCCTCACAAACACACTCACTTAAATTAACTGTCTGCCACATGTTTGATTTTTACAGGCTGTTCTCTCTCTGTGACAGTGTCCTGAGGCTCAGCGCTCTCTCTCCCTCCCCGCTACGCTCAAAATAATCCGTATAAAAGCCTGATTAGTACGGAAACAAGCATTTGTCTGGTGGAGGAAAATCAAAGGATTCGCTTTTATCAGATAAAAGAGGCTGGATAGAGTTTTAACAAAGAGCAGAGGCCATAACTTTGTGACTTAATGATGATTATTATGAAATCATCAAGCGCCAAGTTTGACCTTTATGACTGCTGAGAGTGAATCATACAACAGCTACAACAGTTTAAGCAATGACTGGCGAACATATCAAATAAAAGGTCATTTAAAAGATTTTTTGCAGGACTTAACACCTGTATTCATTTATAGTAAAATAATGATTGTATTCCCTTATTAAATCTGCTTTTATCGTGATGCTTCCAGCAGTGAAATTCAATATTGTGATACACATTTTCTCCCCAATTAGCCGACATCTGCTGCTCTGGTTAAAGTGACATAGTTCATAATTACAGACCACATGTCACTTTATAATGGACTCCGGTGTCAAAATTCGCTTAACTTACCCCTCCTGTCAAAAGGTCCCTGTCAGAAATGTCACTTCTTTAATGAACTCAGTGCTGACAGCGAGCAGGAGTCCGTTGCCTGCCACTAACCCCGACAATGCCTCTGTGATAAACTGCGTTTTAAACCTCTATTTGCACAGGGAGGGTTTGCTGAGCCGAGCGTGGATTTTCTTTCAACATTCTTAGTTACACCCAGTAAAACCAAAGTCGCCTATGATTTGCAACTTAGCAGCTCCACTGGTGTGTGACTGGGAGTTGAACAGTAGCAAGTCAGACAGGGTGCTTAGCTTGTTTTTTTAACTGCCTCTCAGCCAGAGCAGACGTTACAAACTAAAAGTATTATTATCAAAGGTTTAAATACAATAACCTTTGGCTTTTTAAGCCACAGCCTCTCCATGCAGTATTCAGTTTTTCAAATTAAGGCCTCATTTCCCTCAAGAGCTTCACTTCCTGTTGTAAAGAGGATGTTGCCCCCCCACTTGTGTTGCACAACTGATTTTAAAGCAGCAAGGAAAGGATCTGATGACAACAATTAGTGTTATCAACTATAGCCGTCCTACAATTTTACTTGATTAATATTTTTTCTATAAAATTACAGAAAATAGAAGAAAAAAAATACTGGTTATTATTTGCTTTAAACAAGGTGTTGATGCCCAACAGTCCAAAACCAAACAATGTGTTATTTGCTATTAAAAATGACAAAGAAAAGCAGAAAACTGTCACATTTCAGAAGCTCCAACCAGTAGATGTGAAGTTTTGCTTCAAGAATGAAGAAATAATTGCCAATTATTGTTATTATTAATACCGTTGATCAACTTATCTACTAACTGACTTATTATTTAAGCTGTAAAATGATTG
The DNA here is from genome assembly GCF_040436345.1 of Pagrus major. NCBI lineage: Eukaryota > Metazoa > Chordata > Actinopteri > Spariformes > Sparidae > Pagrus > Pagrus major. The sequence goes on from NC_133232.1 coordinate 9,204,744, forward strand.
CTGTTTTTTTGTTTTTTCAACAAGGCATGTATAACTTATCAGCCCCATAAAAACACAATTATATTGTCAGCTATTGGTCTAAGTATATTAAAATTATAGCTGATAAATAGAGCTGATAATGCAAAGCCACGCCGTGATACAGTAGGTGAAGGGACACTCCTTTAAACTTGGTTTGCAATTCATCAACAAACACAGAGGAGGAGGAGGAGGAGGAGGAGAAGAAGTAGAGCAAAAGGAGAAGAAGAACAAGAAGTAGAAGACCTTTAAAATAACAAAAAGTGAAAATTATTGATTATCCTATCGGTAGTGGTGGTATCGGCCATGAGAAGCAGGTAATTAATCTGTTATCACAAACGGCTGAAAACAATCCATATCATGCATCCCTACATTTGATCACAACTGGAATTGGTTCACATTTTGTGCTGTGAAGCAGTGCAACAGATTTAGAGTGAAACTAAACTAAGCATATTAAAAGCTTCTGACTCTTAACCTCTTTCTGGATATGACTCGTCAGTTTCTGTAGGCGACATTTCTCTTTTTCTCAGTTCATCCAAAGTGGCTTTCACTCTTCATGCTAGCCTAGCTTTTCTATTTATGTAATACAGAAACACAAAAATAAAACACCCCATTTCCTTTGCACCAGAGAAAAATATATAAGGTGTTCAAATCTAAAAGCTTTCATTAACTTGAGAAATCAGTGCAAATGATTATCTGTCCTAAAACTGAATTATTGATGTTTATGCATGTGTTGACCTGTATCATCCATTTAAGTCTAAAACTGTCATTCCTGGCTTACACCTGTCACTGAAAACACACACTGTTAAGAGAAAACCCCTCAGGTCAAAGTGGACCTCCTCTGAAGCTCTTGGCCTGCTGACCTCCAGGATAACGACACCAAAGACTGTGAGGGGGGAGGGGAGAGGTCCTGGACACCACCACACTCTGCAGTGGGATCAGCTCTGCCAGGAGAGGTCATTGGAGGTCACGTCACTTTAAATGGCGGCAGCAGAGAGGACAACAAAGAAATATAAGGAAATGGAAGGTAAACCTTACTTAATACACCAACTGACCACGAAAATACTTTTACCTAATTAGATTTAAAGATGCAAGGTTATTTTCATAACTGTTTAATCTGCTGGCAGTTTTTATGATTAAAAAATGGCGATCCCAATTTCCCAAAATCCAAACTGAGGTCTTCAAATTGCTTCTTTCGTCCTAACCAAAACAGTTAATTTACACCTATATCAAACGTGACAAAAATACCAACTTTTCATAAGCTTAAACCAGCAAATGTTTTCCGTTTTTGACGAGATGTCAGGACATTTTCCAGCTTTATTAGTGGCAACAAAACTGAAAATTTTTGAGGGGGCATGGTGACATCTTTCAGTCGTATTATTGGCAATTAAACTGGATATTTTTGACAAGATGTTAGGACATTTTCCAGCATGTTTGTGGCAACAAAACTGGCTATTTTGGATGAGATGTTGGGATATTTCCAGCTGCATTAGTGGCAACGAAGCTGGATATTTTTGAAGGGGCTTGGGGACATCTTTCAGTCATATTATTGACAATTAAACTGGATATTTTTGAAGAAGTCAGGACATTTTCCAGCCGTGTTAGTGGCAACAAAACAAGGAGAACAAGGAGGATGCAATGAGCCATTACGTGGGTTTGCTAGTGAACAGGCTCGCAGTCTGTAGTGCTGTCTTGCTTTTCCAGTTTTAACCACAAACTGTGGGCTCCAGGCCGCAGGCAAAGACAGGGTGAGTCTCACACAGACCCTGAGATGACAGTTATTACCCATTTACTGTACAAGCTAGGCCAAAGTACAAGGCAAGCACGTAATTAATTCCTCATTTGGCCCACCGACGTTCATTTACGGAAGGCTTTCTGGACTCGTTAAACTGACAGTGATGCTAAATAGTGCTGTCACTTGTGCATCGCTCTGTTGCAGAGTTTCAGGAGAAGTTGGTGCACACAGACCTTCGCTGACCCTTGACCACGTTTCATCAAACAGCTGACAGACCACGAAATAAAAGCTGACCTGTTATATTGTCTGTTTGGTGCTTTAAAGAGGGCCTCTGTCCAGAAAACTGCAGTTTAGTGTGAGAGGAGCAGGTGAAAGTGTGGAAATGTTGACACACAATGGTGGAAAAATCATCAATCTCAATCTCTAATTTTATGCTACTGAGATGAAGTTAAACACTCTGAATTATTCAGCTGAAAGCTGAGTGGGCTTCAGGCCTTCAGTAATTAGTGTTTAAAAAATGTCTAAAAAGTAATATTTAACTGCTCAGTCTTACAATTATATCTGCACTGAGAAGGCAGAAAATATTTTTCATGCGTTGAACAACTTTATCTGAAAGTCCAGTGACTCAACGAATAGTACTTCAAACATTTTTATAATTGTCTGTTTCCTGGAGGCATAAAGATATGATGATTTAATAAATGGCCACAATAATCAATATCAATTTTGTTAATTTCCTGCAGTACAGGCTTGGCAGTAAGATCAAACTTCCCATCAGAACAAGCTGTGGGTGAAATGGCTTAATATGACACAACCGGCCAATACAAAATAGGGGAATTATGACAGAAATCCAGCATTGTAAAAGCGTTTTAATGAACATCCTTGATTTTGGCAATAATATGTCTTATACCAGTCATAAACTATCCTTAAACAATTAAAATCAAATGGGTTTACAAGTAGAGCTGCTACAATAAGTCATTTAGTTGATCTAAAGGAAGTCTAAAGGAACTGTTTTGATAATCAGAACACCACAAAGAGGAAAGCGGAAACTCCTCCAGAGCAGCTTTCAGCATCCATACACCCAGTGTACACTGACTTATTTAACAAATTAGACTAAAAACAGACTTCCATAGATGATAATCACCCACATTTAAGAAAGGTTAAGGTGTTGTTTTCCTTTAATTAAAAGCAGACAGGACATCGAACTTAAAAACAGAACAAGAGACAGTATCCTTCTGAAATCTCACTGACTGTTTTCTGCCGTTTTCTCCACATACATCTGGCTCTGTGTCTGTCAGCTGGTGTTTTTCATGTCAACACAAAGGCAAGTCAAAACATTCAAATTCACACAACCTGCTGACGACCAGTTACTCAAGACGTTGACATAAAAAGAAGATACGATCTGTGAAAGCTCAAGCAAGGCCAGGAATCTTATCTGATCAGCCGGTGTAGCCCCACATGACTGAATAGCCCTTTTCACACAGAGACGCTGCATTATCGCCGCAGCAGCGGTTCGCCATTTCTCCGCCATTGGTTGTTCACACAGAGCCAAGCAGCTCCGGCGCAAAAAACGAACCAGAGTGTAATTCACACAGCAAGCCGGCGCCGTGGCTCCAAAAGAGGCGTGACGATACGCGTCATGATGATGACGTCTGTGTGTTTTTTTTCAACGTGTTTCCCCGTGTCCTCCTGTTAATCTAAACATGTACCCACTGACTGTTTCTAACCATATGGATGCAGTTATAATGTGTTGTGAGATCCTGACCCACCAAACATCCTGGAAAATGACAAAGTTACGTTTTTCTCTAAATTACATAATTACATAATCGCCATCAGTAAACAGGACGATGTCTGACTCTTTCACTCGCGGGGAGGGAGGCTGACCGTCGTGGAGATTTTTTTCACCGCAACAAACAGTTGGTGAGTTAAAGTTTTTTGCCGGGGACAGACGCTGTTTTTCGACCAGAAATGTGACGAAGAGTCGGTCGGACAGACACTTCCCCACAAATAACTGCGTTTTTTTTTCACTCATATAAGTTGCCAAAGACACGACCAGTTACTACGTTACTGTTGTTTGGTCCTGTAACGTTGCTTTGTGGGGCATTTATCTATATTTTGTTGAGTGAAGGATCTGTATAGTTATCAGACAGTGAACACCATTAGACCGACAAGCCCCTGCTCCACGCCGCCGGCTTATCCATTCACACTGGGTCGGTTTGCCAATACTGCACCTCTGATACTACCTCCGGAGGTGAATCAGAGGCGCAGCGAAATTTCACCCCTCGCCGCATCTGAGACTTTCACACAGAGGCGGATGCGGAGAATTGGTGCAGGATCCCCGCATGCAAACGGCAGTGTGAATGGGGCTAATGATATCCATCTGATTCTATGTGGACTGGTCTGAATGCTGCTTCAGATAATTCATTCCTCGTCTAATTTAAACATTCTTGTTAGCGTTTTCTTCAGTGAGGGACGTGTTTGTCCTCTAGTCAAATGAATCATCACACTTTAATTCAATGGAGAATCCTTTAAATTATGTTTCTGAGAATTTCATTACACATGGTTCCAACGCAGAGTTTTCTTCACCTGTGGTCTTCATGCTGCTAAACAGAATGTCAAGAGAATGAAAAAAGTCACTGTATTTTATCACAGCAGAATTCATCCACACGTCTTTGCTAAGTATGTCTGCTCACATTACTAGATGTTAAACCTAAAATATCTGGTAAGCCAACCACTAATGCACCACGCAGCCTGGAAACTGCTAGTGATCGTATGTCACAATAGCTCTCCCTCTCTCTCTTTTTTATTTTCTTTTAACTGTGCCATTCCCTCTGGCAGCTTGTTCCTAATATGGAACATCCTTTCAATAAAGAGTTATTAAGAGAGGCAAATAAAAGTGCTCAGGCTCACTCAAAGGTCAGCACCATTAAGACTGCATGCTGTTGTTGGTCAACGGCACAAATTTGCATTTCAAACTTTAAAAAAAGCAGAACTCGACATGAAAAATGCCTTTATTATGAGCTAATCTCAGCAACTCCTCTATTTAATGAATTGATTTTGCTATAAAAAATTTCATGAGTTTAAGTGGTGTGACCAAACCTTTAGGCCAACAGTAAGGCTGGATTTTCACCAAATTCAGCCAATGTTGCGGCGGTGTGGGCAGCAGGGGGTTGCAGGGGGGAAAAAAGCAGCTAGCTGCAATTAAAAAGTTGAAACAGACTCAGCGCTTTTGGAGAAACGCAGGCTGACGTCACGTTGCGGTGGCCAATCACATAGGCTGGCAATCAGACTGGCGGCACGAATGACTAAAACCATGGTTAAGTGTAACGTAATGTGTCATGTGGATTCACCCAGTCTGGCACTGTGCACTAGTTTAAAACGCATCTGTGAATGTCGATGATCACTGTAGGACCGGCATGCTCGACCTACTGTGGCAAAGGCAGGACCGGAGATCAGAGGTAGGTAGAACGGGTCAGTAGTGGGGCCAAATGCTACAGACATTTATTTGTGTAGCGCCATGTTTCACTTGTTTGTTCACACCTGTTTACTGTTATTTTTAATCTGTCGATATCCACAAACTATCACTAGTAGGACCAGCATGCTAGTAGCATAAAAACAAAGCAGCTTCTCCTTTTTCGACAGGGTTAAAGTTCACAACACGTCACACTCCCACACGCCACACAACCAGAAGTGAAAGGTAAGGAGAATCCGCAATAAATGGGTAAAGTAATGGATACTTCAGGGTCATGCTCAAGTGGCTTTCCCTACGTTTTCCCATATCTCTTTTCATGCAACGATTTGCTTAGCTGAACAGCCAATCAGAGTGATTTCTCTGGCTTTGCCGGCGATTCGAGGTGCTCAGTCGGCCTAAAAGCCACCAACAAGCGCTGACTAGTGCCAACAGTGTGGGACGCGCCACAAAAAAAATAGGGCCATAGACAATTACCAAAGGCCTGACAGTCAACCTGGTGTGTCAGGAGCCCAGCATGAACAACACAAGTCTGGTGTTCACTAGGGATGCAACGGTAGAGTTTTCCCACAGTTCGGTATGCATCACAGTTTTTGGGCCACGGTAACGGTACGGTTTCGATAGCTTAATATAAAACTACTCACACTAGCAAAGGCAATATTGCATGTAAAAATAATTAAAAGCAGATATAGTCAAACCACAAACCTTATTATAAAAATGTAACACTTATCTTAATTGCCTTCCATAAAAAACATATGCAGTATCCAATCAAGTTAAACAGCAAACATTATTGTAGTATTGTATTGTATTGTATTGTATTGTATTGTTTGCCTTTGTGTATTGAACCTAACAGGGCGTATTGAACGGTTCGATAAAATATTGAATATTGTTGCATCCCTAGTGTTCACCATGTAATTGCCAGGACAGAGGATTAAATGATCGTTGCTGTGATAAGTTTAGAGTTGTAAAATTCTGTCTTATGTTACCATAAACTGCTGAGCAGTGCTGTGATATCTGATGAGCCTTCACACTAGGGCTGCCCGATAAATCGAATTTTCATCGTCATCGCGATATGAACATGTGCGATAAACACATCGCAAAAGACTGCCTGACACGCAATGAATAAGAAAAATCATTTTGTTTACATGTGCCATGAGCATGCTAACATTTAGCCTATCAGACGGAGCCCTGTTTACAAAGGCCAATCAGATGAAGCCCCAGGTAGCCATTAGCTACCCTGACAAAATTAATCGGCATCAGTTTGGTGGTGATTGCCAGGTTATGATGGCTGAGGGAGGAGAAAAAAGCGATGAAAATGGTCGACGAAGGCCTTGTGGTGAAAAGAAACAGCACTTCTGCTATATGAACTTATTTTGGATTCAGGAGAGACGACGTTGTAACGTGGGCTGGTGAAGGGGGAGGTGATGGTCCACTTTAGTGCGGTTGCTCCGGTTACTCAAGAGACGGCAGGCAACATGTGGGGGTTTCCGCACGGCCCTTTATTTCATAACACTGACCATACCATGCCAGGTCTCTACGGCACTAATGTTACAGGCATACATGCAAATGAACACAGGCCGAGGTTCTTCTACCAACACTTCACAAAATAAAGACAAAATAAAAAGGGAAGTCTTCGCTCTGTTAGCGGTATCCTTTCTCATGAGGAGCGGAAGTACACCTGCTCTTCTTCATCCTACAGGTTACATTACCCACTAAACAAAAGGAGGCGCCACCTAGTGCCACTACATTAAATAACTGACTGTTACAGCGTGTTACAATGACAGGTACTGTGTGAGCACATCAGCACATCTGGGAATGTGGTAACAACCTAACAAAGTTAACATGCTGGTTTTCTTGGCCAAGAACTTGTGTTAAGGGAATAACTAAGGTTGTAACTTGCCCTAACGGGTAGATATTTTTTCCTGATTTTATTTTCTCTTGATTTAGTGGGCTGGCCCTACTTTATTTCAGTTTTGTCCCTCATACTATAGATCTCTGCACCTTGTTAGGCAGAGTCAAGGGCCTTGATGATTGTGATGAGAGACATTACAGTTAATTTAAAGTGCCATGTTTAATTTATATTTATTTAATTATTTAAGTTGTTGCTGGATGTTTTATTTATTTCAACTCTGCATGGTAAGAGATGTTTTGGTTGAGTTTACAAGAAAATAGTTTAAAGGGAGCAGGGGAAATTAAACTTTTATTTCATATAGTTATAATGTCTTATTTAAATTAATGTTCTGCTTAATTGGTTGGGTATTCATGTGCAGTTTGTTCAATAAAAGCATGTTCGAAATAATTTATTTCATTCTTTATTCAGTGGACATTGGCTATTCAATGTTTGGGGTCTATGTTAGCAGTGTACCTATTAATGCGGAAACACTATTATTAACTGTATAGTTAATAATATGCAAACTTCAATATTTGTTTATTTATCGCAAGTTATATCGTCATCGCAATATTGAACAGTGTCATCGCACATCGCAGATTTTCCTCATATCGTGCAGGCCTACTTCACACTCATGGAGGATTCATTCAAACTTCAGACTTTCAAGCCCCCTAACAATGCAGCCTTTTTTAACCCTGTCTGAATCCCCCCTTACGGTCTAAATGGCACAAACGCTCCTGTTGGTCAACCAAAAGTGTTTACTTATCGTTGAGTCCATAAGGATTTAAATCAAACTGAACTGTTCTGTCCAAAACCATTTTGTCTTCACAATGCTGCACCTGTAATGTAATTTACAGAATTAATTTTCCAACTTCTTATCAAATGTTCAGAGAAACCGTGTTGAGGAGGAGAAAGAGACCAGCTTCTATAAACTGCAGCCTGATTTGCAGACGAGAGATTCTCTACAGTTGCTCAGTAGCTCATTTAGGAAGCTGCCTGAGATAATTTCCTGTCCAAGAAAAGACAAATGCATCTTCTGGCGCCTCAGCCACTATTGAGTTTTTTTCATTATCAAGCACTACTGGTCCTAAAGAGGCCATATCCTGCTCGTCTGTCCTGTAGGGCCGAAAGGGCCGTTTTATCTGACTGCCCAGAGGGACCATTAACATTGTTTAAACAGAGCGTGGTAGCATGTTTTGGGGTAATAGATCAAAATAAATGTCTTTTTGATGATTTGTAGTCACTGTGTATTAGAAATCTTGCAGTAACATTAAAAAAACGTATTATCTATTATTCAATTTCAGGTCAGAGGTCAGCTGTCCAGAAAAGCTGAGGGTAATTTGGGGCTTCCCTGCAAAGTAAGCAGAAATCTGACATGAAATTTAATGCTTGCCGGGTATGTGCGGTCTTATGCAACAGCCATATCATATGGTATCTTTGAGTGAAGGCCAAGAAGCATTCAGCTGGCCAAGGACCATCATTCAGGTCAGCGAGGTCCTTCTTTAAAACGCTTTAAAACGAGCCCAGCAAGATGAGGTTTAGCTCGTAAAGAAACATCTTTACATAAAAATAAACGGCTTAAATTAGAAAGCGATCCAGAGAAGAGCATCCTTTCACTTCTGACTGATGGCCCAACAGAAGCCGGTACATTTTTCCCAGAGAAAAAAAAAATCATAAGTTAAAAGAGCGAGTGAAAGCACCGTCAAAGGAGAAGCTGGACTCTGTAACGTCAGATCTCCATCCTCTCTGATGGTATAAAGCATCAGAGTGTCTCGGCTGTTGAAACACAAGCACGCTGGGTGTAGTTTAGCAGCAGCGTGTTATCCAATTTGAAGCTATTGAAGCTCAAAACGGCAGAAAAAAACACTTGCTTTCAAAAATCACAAAATAATTAATTAGCAGGCAACATGTGAGTCAAGTGCTTTCAACAAACACCCTGTAAGCCAGGTTATGGAGGTTGTTTTTGTGCTAAATTTCACTGCTGATTGGAGCTGCCAGCCTGCACACGATGACAATGCCTGGTGCAGCTTTAATGTCAATATACAGTCAGTGGCCTGATTTGAACTCAGCAACAACATGATTCATATTCTTTGGTTTCCCTGCACCAAACATCTGCTCAGTACAGAGGTCTGTGGTTTATAGTGTGTGCATTGATTACATGATGTGGAGATCAAAAGATGTCTAGACGCCTACACTACCATTGTGCTAAATTTGGCTGATAAGTTAAAGATTTAAGACAACTAAGAGGGCATCTACAGTAGGGCTGTGACGAACAATTATTTTCATTGTTGGTTAACTTGTAGATTATTTTCTTGATTAATTGATTAGTTGTTTAGTCTATAAAATGTCAGAAAATGGTGAAAAATGTTGATCAGTGTCTCACATGACGTCCTGAAATGTCTCGTTTTGTCTACGACCCAAAGATCTTCACTCTCAGAGTGAAGAAAATATTCACATTCAAGAGGCTGAAATCAGCAAAATTTCGGCTTCTAAATTCTTAAAACATTACTCCAACTGTTAAACCGATTCATTAATTAATCGTTGCAGCGCTAGTCTACAGGTATCAAACAAATTAAATGCTTTTTAAGACCGTTTCAAGACTATTTTTAACCAAATTACAGACTGCCTTTTGGACAAATCATCTTTTTCTTTTTAAAGCATTGCATGTACAATAAGTATGAAGATAAGTAGTACGAATGTGGTCCTGTGCAGTGGTAAGTTTTATATAGGAACATGGTTATTAAAGTGAATAAGGTTAATCTAGGCTGACATTTTGTCTACAGGTAATTGTAAATAAAAAGTTAAAGGGTTCAGTGGTAGGTTTAAAGACTTCATCAGAAATGTGGGCATTCATCCGGAAGAGCTTGACTAATTTTGACAAAAAATAATTAAAAGATGGATACATAAAATTGGATAAGATGTTTGGGACAATTAAGAGCTCACAATTTTACATTAAACAGTATTTAATTACTTTTAAGGCCTAATATTTTGAAATGTAAGACTTTTAAAGAACCTGCAGACACCCTGACTAGGTTACATGTTGTTTCAAGAGTGTTTCAATTACTATATCTAAATGTACAGTGCAGAACTCTCCATCCACAGCTGAGAAATATTTTGAGAAATGAGTGTATCTAGGAGGCATAAGGCAGGACCCTGCACCAGACAGAGGGAGGGGAAATTATTTTTGTTATTATATTTGTTTTAAGAAAATTAAGCTTTAAAAGATCCAAACATACTTTAAGATCAAGAAAAACATACTGCTTTGAATTTGCATCACTTCTGATGTGGCTTTCTCACAAATCAGTTCAATTAACATGTTAAAAATGATAAAAAATTACTCGAGCCTGTATTACCTGATCTTTGGGGGGGATACCAATACAAATATTGATTTAAAAAATTCTGATTTTGGCAATGACAAAGATGTGCAACGGAGGCAGGGTACTTTACAGTTTAACAATAAATTATGTTGTCTAAGATGTCACAATAAACTTCACTGGAAATGTAATAATTATAAGCTACCCCAAGCATCTTTTTCCTGCATTACACTCTCTAAGTTTAAGTTTTCAGACTGACACATATCAGACAACATATACACCAAGATCAGTATATCTGTGCAGGGGCACAAAAAAATTACACCTACTGCTTGTCCCTCATTGAAAAAACTCCAGAATCTCTGAATATGCTAGTATTTTTCATTTCAAACATTTAACGTCTTGACAAAAAGACTCTTTCTGCTTCAATGTCAAATTCTCAGTGTTCATCACATCACACTTGTGTAACTTGAACCACAAATGCCTTTCAAACTAGTTGAGATGTGACAAAATCCTGCAACAGATGAATGTGGAACAGCTTTCTTCTTCATTTAAAGACTTAATTACAGCCAAAGTGACTTGATGAGACAGTGAGGCTCTTAATATGTGGTTGAGACGATGCTTATTCATAGACAGCTGAAAAAACCTTCACTCCTCTACCTATTTTTTTTTTAGGCAGATACCAATACCGATATGGACTGATTAAAAAATTCTGATACAGATATCGGGCAATAGACACATATTTTTGGTAATGATCTGGGAACTTAACTGGGAATTTAATTATTATGAACTACTCCAAGCATCTTTTTCCTGCATTATAATCTGAAAGTTTAAGTTTTCATATTGCATCAATACCAATATATCTGTGATAGGCCAAAATCGGCCGACCGGTATATAATTCAGGCTTTAAAATTACACTGAAGAATCTATGAATATGCATGTAATTTTCATTTTAAAATTTTAACTTCAAGACAAATGCTTCCTACTTCACTGTGAAGTTCCTCCAGAATGTTCAGCACATCACACTTGTGTAACCTGAACCATAAATGCCTTTCAAATTAGTTGAGATGTGACAAAATCCTGCAACAGCTGAATGTGAAACAGCTTTATTCTTCATTTAAAGACTTAATTACAGACAAAAATGGCTTGATGAGACAGTGAGGCTCTTAATATGTGGATGAGACAATGCTCATAAACAGACAGCCAACAAACAATTCACTTGTCTACCTATTTTTTTAGGCACTGATATATATTGATTAAAACATTCTGATACAGATATCAGGCAAACTTAACTGGGAATTTAATAAGTATGAACTACCCAAAGCGTATTTTTCCTGCATTATACATTACACTGTAAAGTTCCTTCTCAGTGTCCATCACATCACACTAGCTGAGATGTGACAAAATCATGCAACAGCTGAATGTGAAACAGCTTTCTTCTTAATTTAAAGACTTAATTACAGACACAAGTGGCTTGATCATACAGTGCAGCTCTTAATATGTGGATGAGACGATGCTTATAAATAGACAGCCAACAAAACCTTCACTCCTAGACCACATTTAACCCAGTTTTCACATCGACACCTACAGCTTCTGACCTGCCAATCACCCTTACCATGCTTCCTGTGTTGTAGGGTCCCTTGTGGGAAAAAAGTTGAGGCAACCCCTGAATCTAACGTCTGACGTGAGCTCGGTTCAGAGACATCTCTGTGTGATGGTTTAAATTTTGAGAAAACTGCACAGACTTGTTGGCTGCTCTCTGCATGCCTTTCCCCCCCACAATGTCACACAGGGCTTGCTGCTGCAGCAGTCTGGCGAGGGGCGACATCCACCCTGAAGGAAAAAAATGCACCAACTTTCTGTCTTGATTTAATCCAAACCTCATGTAGATCCTCCACACACACACACGCACACACACACACTGAACTTTGGACGGCAGGAGGAAGAGGTTAGCCTAATGGTGGACCAGGAGGCTTTCCTCAAGAACATTCCTGCTCAATGGGAAAGAAGAATTGGTGTTTGGCTGAGATGAACAACAGCATTTAAACATGACGAGACAGGCAGAGAGGCGGCTGCCACAGCCTCGTCTCCGGCTCGGCTAACCGTGTGCATCCCGGCTAGCTTTAAAGCCGCCTTAACAATGCACGTTTCCCCCTTAAAAAAACCCCATCCCCGGTGTGCAACTGCAGGGCCCGGCGCCGCCATACACCACCACATAGACACATAAAACAACACGTATAGCATGCCCCGTAGCACCAAGCGGAAAGAGACATGCGAAAAATGAGGAGGAGGGGGCTCGAACCGGGACCGTACACCGGCCGAACACCCGCCGAGGACGGAACATGAGGAGGGGAAGAGTAGTTAGGCGAACTAACCTGTTCGGGAGCAGCACGGTCCGCTGGATATTGGGTTGAATCCGAGTTAAATCCACTATCAGTAAAACAAAGAGGCGAAAATGACCGAGCGGCCGCGGAACAGGCCGAAACAGCACTCCTGGAGCAGGGTTGCGCATGCGCAGAAGCGCCGCCGGAGGTGGCGGGGGAAGAAGGGGGTGGGGTGAGAGAGTGCAACTAATTTTTAAACATCGATCCGCTGAGTGTGTCATTCATTATTCATCTTTTAAGGAAGTCAGTCAGTGTTTTCACCGTGTGTGGGACACAACAGTCAACGAGATGCAAATAATACAGCTGTTAAATTAATAATCAGCACTGATTCACTCAAATCTATATGATAACCAGACTAGATTCACAGGAATGTTAAAGCTGTCTGTCTGTCAAATTAATTAATAAGCAGCACTGATTCAATCAAATCTATATGAATCAAAATCAAATCACTTTTATTTATATAGCCCAAAATCACACACAATCACATTGCCTCAGTGGGCTTTACAAACTGTACAGTGAACGACATCTTCTGTCCTTAGACCCTCGATTCAAGTGAGGAACAACTTGCCATGTTGAGAAAAAAAAAGATGGAAGAAACTTCAGGACGGATCCCTCTCTCAGGACGGACAGACATGCAATAGATGTCGCATGTACAGAACAGAACAACAAAATCACATTTTACAAATTGCATTGACAGAATATCTGATACAAATTATAATATATGTAAAGTGTGTGGATCCAGGAGATGACTGAGCAGGCTGAGGCATCGCCAAGCGGTGCCCAACTCACACAACCTCCTCTCCACCGTGGTGACCTGGAAGAGGGCAGGCCACACAAGATAATTAGCAGTAAAACAGAGAGGATCAGACTGAAGAGGCATCAAATTTTACAGAAATACAGATATAAGGAGATAGTGAAACAGAGGAGAGCAATGATCCAGCGGAGCCCAGGGTATGACGATCCAGATCCGTCAATATGTAAGGCAGCAGGAGCCAGGAGAGGTAGATTACCCCAGGGGCCCGTGGTCCATCAGAAGGGAAGCTGAGTGAAAAGAGAGGAGTAGGAAGAAGAGGAGGAAGCTATAGAGAGTGAGAGAGCGACACAGCTTGCAGCATGTGGGAACAGAAAACAAGAACAAAAGTTAGAGGAATGCAATGTTAATCAGAATAAACAGATTGTTTCTCGTCAGCAGGACAATGTGAATTCTAATATGATATAATATGATATGATAACCAAAGTAGATTCACAGGAATCAATCACTCATCCAAGAGGCTTCTTCAGTTTTAACTAACTGGAGGGGAGATGTGTGAGTGTCCAAGGCTAAACAGTTTGAAGGGGCGCTGTGTAGTTTTGGAGAATAAATTCAAACTCAAACATACAATATTAACAAGGTAATAACACAAACTCAGAAATATTTATCTACAAAAGCTAGAAAGGTGGCAGGGTCCGCCAAATATAGATAAAGTAAAACAGTATAAATTGTGTTGTCCTTTAAGGTCAGTTCATTTATTCCGTTTATTCAGTCATGAAAACAAAGAGAGTTTGTTTATTTAGTTTGTTTAGGCATAAAAAAAAATCAGTCAATGAAGATCTTTCTTTTCTGGTTAAAATTTCAAAACTACAGATTGCTCCTTTAAGTGCTCGGGGGGGAAAAAATTTTTTTTAGCAGGGCGCATACCTCTCTGCAAAGTCCCAACAGTCCGCTGTGTTAAATGGGGTCTATTCTGGCCTGAGACCCATCCTTCACCCACGTTTTGTGGAAATCGGTCAGAAGTTTTTTTGTGAAATCCTGCTAACAAACAAACATAAGGACACAGGTGGAAACATAATTTCCTTGGAGGAAGTCAATATTAACAGGTCAACCAATGTTTGCTGACATTTTTGAATATTGGCTACTTGTGCTGTAAAACAAATCTGTTTAGTCTCATTCAGGTGCATGGGAAGTTGGTCAGAAGTAGCAGGGTCCTGTTTCTGGGCTAATAAATTATGCGGTAGTCCAATCAGATTGGTGCGTAAACTCACATACTCACAGATAATCTGATCCAGCATTTTGGTTGGTATCAGAGGTATTTCCGATACTGATATCTGTCTTGGAACAACTCTAAAGAAATTAAAATTTGCACTTTGACATAAGTTGCCATCACCCAATTCAAAATCAGAAAGAAAAGATAGCACTTTGTCCTTTGGTTCGATTATTTTAAATCCTAAACCTAAATATTTAAACTTGACTTAAAAAAGTAGCTTTCATGCCTTCAAACACATTTTTCAACATCGGAGGAGGATTTAAAAAACAACAAAGTGATGTTCTTTCTGTGGTTGGTTTTTATTATCAGAAATGCTGCATTTAGCAGAAGAATTACAACTGATTATGTTTCAGTATAAGCCTTGAGATGGTTAAAAAGTTGAAAATGTCTATGGTTAGGTTAAGGTTAGGGTTGGTTGGGGTAAGGTAAAGATTTTGTGTGGTTATGATGAGGGTAAGAGTGTGGGTGGGATCTCCGTCTCTGCCCTGAACTCTGGCAGGATCCTTAAAACATGTGGTTGAGCTGTTGTCATGAAATATGGCCCGCTGCATGCTCCTAACTGGAAATAATGATGGTGAAATAAAAAAGAAAACCTGTTTATAGCACAACCACACGCCAACATCTGCTGATCCTCTGAGGTTTAAATCTTTGACATTCCCATCTGTGATTCCACACAATGCTGCAGCCATGTTTTTCTGCAGGATGTACAGTAACTCAATTAAAACCTTCCGGAGATGTGGTCAGAATAATTTGATGTACTCGGAGTCACTTCAGAGAAAGAAGTTACAAATAACTTTTTGTTATGTGCATGACTGTCTGTAGCCACAGAGTCAACATTCAGAATTCAGAAGTAAATCTTTTTTGTCTGCACAGAGCCCATAGGATACTGAAAGACAACACTCAACGCAGCCACAGTCTGTTCACCCTGCTGCCATCTGACAAAAGATACACAAGTATCTGCTGCCCTACCACCAGACTACAGAGCAGCTTCTTTCTTCAGACTCCTGAACTCATCCTCAACAAATATATTTTTTTCCTTGTGTAGCATAAAGGGACTAATATTTACAGTTTGTAATATTACCCTGATACTTTTTACTTATACTTTGTAGATGGGGACTTTTTTTAAATATAAAAAAACAACAAGAAAAAACATAAAATAGCTCCATGCAGCTCATCCAGTGTAATCCAAATTTGCAGAAGCCCTGAGATCCTGAATTCACTTGAAAAGACGTTATTTACACTCTTTTTTTAAAGCTGAAATCTTCACTTTAGCTGCTAAGATAAAATCGTTAACACGACTTTTACTTCAACAAAAGATCTGAATATGTTGATGAAGGTTCTCAGGCATCCAGGTTATGGTTAATCTAGGTGCTGTATCGTAGGCAACTGGACTTGTTTCAGTTTCTTGAAAATCAAGAAACTCAAGAAACTGAAACAAGTCCAGTTGCCTACGATACAGCACCTAAAATATCTGAATACTTCCTCCACTGCTGTAAACAGCATGTATTGACGATACGTTTTTTTTTTTTCCTGAAAAACAGAATTAGAGGAGGGGTCAAACTAAAAATGAAGCATTTCTAATATTTGAGTATTTCATAGTTTTTATGCTGAATCCATCATGTTATGAATTTGATGGTTTAATTTTTTTTTTTACAGTAGACAAAATAAATAAAAGCGGAGCAAGTTTGGTAAATAAACATAAATTGTTTTCATGACTCAGTTGTGGCTATTTTACTTAGTTTCACTTTCTTTTCAAGTGTGGAGCAAAACTAAAGAAAGTGAGACTCACAAAGGGTCAAAGAGAGGGATCAGTGTGTTGTGTTGTTCTGCTGTGCAGTCAGAGAAGTTGAAGAAGTGAAGATCTCTCACTCTGTTCGAATTACCAGTTACAACAAAATCACCAGTAGGAAGACAGCACTGTGATAAAATTACTCAACAATGAAAGGATGTTTGCAAACAAGCACAAGTGCTTTTTTTTATACTATTAATGAAGTGCAAAACCACAGTCATTGTTACTGATTTAAAAACAATACGAAACTCAAAGACTTGGCAGAGAAGGAGAGCATAATCAAATCGAAATAAACATTCATATCTGTCCTCCTGTATATAATTCAAATATTTTATGTCTAATATACTTTAATGTTTTGCAGAATTTGTCTTTGACCGACTCTCAAATAGGACTACAGGTAAACCCAATATTTTGCCAGGCCGAGGCACATGAGGTATTAGAGTTACAAGTTAGCAGAGGTGTCATTCACACTGGGGATGCTGGGGACCAATTTTGTCCCCATCACTTTTTTAAAAGAATAGTTAGTTTAAAATGTGCTAAAAAAACAGCATGCACCAAGAACTGTTAACTAACAAATTAGATTAAATTAATTTTATTTTCCAGCTTTGAATAATCGCATGTGTTAAAGAACATTTATAAAAGGCATATTTCTCTCATCTGAACCCTTATGTCCTCACCACTATTCAACACAGTGACGCCCTTGAGTCCTGAGACTGGTATATGGAACATCTATATGAATTAATGGCACTTATTTTGAATAATTTGCCCTTAAAATGTCCTTGAAGTGTATCACTTTAAAAGAACGCGAACCCTGCTTATATTGAAACATAACTTGTGACACATTTTCTACTATACATTGTTGGTGAAATTATCTTCGCCCTTATGTCCCCACGGTGGGACCCCACCACTATTCAACACAAAGTGACGCCCTTGCAAGTTTGATTTGATTATCTATCCATGGCTGTTGTTTTAGTGAGCGAGTGCTGCATCCTCTCTATAGAAGATCTTTGGTACAGTACACTCCCGGTGGCTGACCCAGCACATGAGGGCGTGTCCTGATCTGTTCCAGCCGTCAAACTTCTCAACCGGCATCCATTTATGACAACCAATGACCCTTAAAACAAAAGGCAACACCATGGATGTACAACCCGTATTTTAAAGGATCTACACCCGCTATTTAAAGTGTTTTGTCGACCCTGTGACAGCGAACAGAAACTTGCCATGCCTCTAATATTTGTACACTGTTAGCTGTCTAACGTTAGCTTAATTAGCTTAACTTGTCAACATCGTAAATCCTAATGGAGGACGGTGGGGAAGCCGCCTCTTCCTCCTCCTCCGAGGTTCAGTCCGTTTGCTCTCGCGTTGATGTTCCGAGGATACCGAACCCAGAACTTAAGAGGCTGCTGTTTTTTAAAGTGTACAAGAGGAGGTGGTTCGTCCTGCTGGTGCTGTGTCTGCTGAACTGCTCCAACGCGACGGTGAGTTGATAACCTGACCGCCGATGAATAAACGTATCAATACTTAGAACATTCACAGGAAAGGAAACCATGTTTTTATGGTAAAAAAACAAAACAAAAAAACACCCGAAACAGAATATCGTATGGGGACTCAGGATGTTTGAGGGGCAGGGGCGGAAAAAAAATAAAAAGGGGCCATGGGACACCATGGTATACAGCCCAGTCTTGGGGTGCGTTCCATACTGTTGCCTGCAGTAAGCATACAGTTTGGACTAGGACTGTCAATGGATTAAAATATTTAATCATGATAAATTGGAAATGAATGGCACATTTTTTATCTGTTCTACATGTACCTTTTTTAAGGGATTTTTTTTTCAAGTTTTTAATTCTCTTATCAACATGGGAGTGGACAAACATGTTTGCTTTATGCAAATGTGTGTTTATTATTATTATTGCAACAATCCAAAACAATGACAAATACTGTCCAGAATATTCTTTAGAATAACCTCAAAGGTACTGCATGCTCAAAAAAATATGATGAAAGCATAACATAGCAAACTCAAGCCCAACAAGCAACAACAGATGGGTGCGTTGTCCAGGCGTCTCCATTGCAAACTCTATCCACTGTGGTCTGCCTTTGGCGAGGGCGAGGAGGACTCTCTGCATCAGCTGTGTGCATGGCCAGCAAGTGGTATTTGACACTTGGCGTACTCCGGTGATAATTTAGTTCTGAAAGCTGAACTTGCCATTCAAAAGACCCTTTTCTTTATCCATTTCTGCTCAAGGAAGTTTGTTTCTGCTCGCCATCCACAACGTTACTGCTGCATTGCTTCCTGATTTCCCAAACTATGGAGCGGGCCAAGGGTCATAACGTGAGTGCGTTAGTCGCGCATCAAAAAAATTAGGGGCGCTAAGAGGAATTTGCGTTAATGCATGATCATCACATTAACTTTAACAGCCCTAATTTGGACATACCACATAGTCATGACAGCGACATGTCTGAATTAAAAAAATGAAAAAAGCCAGCCACAGTGGCTGGTGGATGCTAATTTCTACCAGCCACTCAAATTTTTTCCTGCCACCATTTCGCCATTGTATTTTTGTGTAACATAATTCTCGGTGGAAAAAAAAAAAAAAAAAATCAACAATAAAATCACTTATGGTGAATGTAGGTTATCCAAAACCTACATTTCAACACTTCATGGCCTCCAATTTTACATTTTTTTGTGCCCACAATCAAGCTATTATGATGTGTTCAGACCAAATGCAAATAAAAATAATTAAGACGACAGGCAAAAAACTTTTAAAATGTTTGTTCCCTGAATGGAGTTCGGATCGATCAGGGCTATGCTGTGCTGAGACATATTTTCCAAAACTTACCAGTTAGTCTGACTTTCTCGCTCACTTCCCTCCACAGCAGCTCCTTTTAATTGTCCTGTCTTGGTACAAGTAAACGTACCAAGACTTCTCATTAAAAAGCTGCAGCACAGCCGTATTGCTGCGTATTTCTGTCATAGAATCTCCTGTCCAAATTGCTAACCCAACAATGTGGCTTGTGGCTTGATCAAATTCACCTGCCATAAATTTACCCACATTTGGACAGTGGCGGGTGATAATTTCCCACCCTGGTCTGAGATTACGCTATTATGTAGATAAGACGCTAGTAGAGTAATATAGTACATGAAATAAGTACAGCTGTCACGTCAGACAGGGCAGACCAGAAGAGTAAAGAGTCCAGAAAATGTCCACATTGAAGAAGCAGAATTTTGACTTTTTTGCCATCATAAATCCAAATTCTGACTACATTTTGACTCACTATGTCATGATTTTGACTCAGTGATTTTCTTTTCTGCCCTTTTATGGCATATTTGATTGGACCCGCTTGCACTTTTGCATTGGTATACATATCATTTGAATTAATAGCATTTGAATGAATTTTTACAAGTGAATGAATTGATACAAAGAAAGCGCCGCTTTACACTTATTTGTTGTCATTTTTCTGAGGTGGACTCCTGCATCCTGTTAGATAAACTCCCATTGGATTGTGTAGGTTGCAGTGTGTGTACATGATATCTCTCTTAAACAGAAAACACTGTTTCAGTGGTGCACGGCGCCTCGCTAATATTAAAATATCAGAGTCACACCTTTATCTCTTTATGCAATAACCTGTGTTGACAATTTCACACCTTTAATTAGTTCCTCTAAATGACAGCTTGTTGTCCTTTTTCAAATATCTGGAATTCTTTGACCTTTCTCTGGCGTCAAACAGCAGATGTGGTTGTGAACAGTGCCAGTGGATGACATGTGGTGCCTCTTTGTGTTTGGTGGAACTTGATATAATTCCTCGGGGATGTAGTCATTGTAAAGGAGTGTGTGCCTGGAGGCAAGTGTGCCGGCTCCAGTCCTGCAAACGGAGCCCCTCCCTCACCTATCCCTCTCTCCCATGGGACTCGTCCTCTCTATGGGAGCTATTGTTTCCGTGCAGGCTGGTGCTCCCACTCACAAAGGATGCTCAGCTGGCAGAGAGTCATTCATGATGTGGAGAATAACAGCTGATGAGCCAGTTAGACATCAATCTGGCTTGAAATAGCAGCCCCGTGAGGGATCAGGACGTGGTTTACAAAAACCTGTGGTGGGCTGTTGAATGCTGGCTTGTAAATTGATTTAGGATGAATTTTGAGAACCATACTCACATTGTATGTTAGCGTTCAACCACATGAAGAGTCTTAGTCATGTGGAAGGACTTCTCAAATTGCATGCAAAACATGAAACACCAGATTTTCTTTTGAAAGAAATGAAAATGAAAATCTGTAGGTGGAAAAATGCCAAATAAGCTACTTCTTATCAGGGTTTGGTATCGAATGTCTATACTAGATTTAGGTTTAGATTCTTTCTTTTTTTCCTCTATAAATGAAATTTGTTTTCACAGTGCGAGACACAGAAAATACATACAGAACAAGGTGTAAACACAAAAACAAACGGACACATTACACATGACGTCTATGTACTAGCCCAGTCACCAGGATAACATTTCAGCAGCTAGCATTTCTGCAAACCAAAGATAAGTCCATATGCACATGTCATAGGCTAGGTACCATATTGACATTTCCACAAAACATGTCACATCATGTCCACATTACATGTTTATAACCTCACTTTCATGTCAGGAGGTGGAGGGGACAATGGTGGAGTTGCAGCCGACAAGGGTGCCAAACCGCTGCAGTTTCGAGTCTGCATTTCGGCATTTGTGAGTGTGAAACCATGTGATATTCTTGATGAGGGACCATGGTATTTCAATATTTGTAAGTGTGACATCATCTGAGGAGACCTCAGGACAATTTCCAGCCGTGTTTGTGGTGACAAAACCGTGTTTTTGTACATAGACCTTGGGACAGTTTGAGCCGTTTGTGGCGACCAAAACAGATATTTTAAGCCAAAGCATGATATTTTCTGAACCTTAGCCGATTGAACAGCAAGAAACATAAATCTTCAACTTATCCGTGGTTTTGCAGACTTTTTTGCAGTACTTTTACTACAGTGTTCCCAGGCTATATAAAGCTCTTATAACCTTAGGCAAAAAACTCCTCCCAACGTGTCTTTTTTACAGATTGGTTGTCTGTATTTGCGGCCAGAGGAAGTGAGACCTGCTGAGATCTACAGCCAACTGTTTTTTAACCCTTAAAACTATCACACATATGAGATTCTCCATGTTGAGTTAAAAGAAAAAAATGTTTGGGTTTTTTTCAGCATAGATTTTTTCACAGTGTTGACTTAAAACTGTTTTTGTTTTTTTCCGGCATGCAAACTCAGTCACGTAATAAAATTCTCAATTTTGAGTCAAAACAGCTCAGAACATGAGCTGGTAACACTGCTTCACCCTAAAGACTCTAAAGGGAGATTACTATCATTTGATACTTACATAAAGGTGTTACTAACGAAGACAGTCTGCATTTTACAGGCGAGCAAAAAATGCCTGGAAATGTTCTGGCAAAATAAATATGGCACATTTTGCTCATTTAATTAAAGTAACTTGGGTGTTTTGCTTTGGTGATTACAGGAAAATTTGTGGTTTCAATACAATATAACATGAGACATGGTCATATTGTAATGAAACAGTTTTGTGAAGTTTCAAGTCAAGACGCATCCAGGTTTAGTCAAGAGCAGACCAGAGGTAGAGTTGTGCGATATGACAGTATATACCATGCAACAGAACAAATGTGTCCACTGGTCACTGCCCAGTTGACAACTTGATCTTCTTGACAGTCAACCCTATTCTCTAGAGACAGATCAGATCTCTTGAATAAGAAATGGAGGAATGTGTGAAAATATAAAATTGCTGCCTCACAAGCATTTCCTCCTAAAGGCGACAGGACTCTCATTGTGTGTCCAAACCAGCTGACCAACATTCTGTAAATCAACTCGGTGTAGTTTTCTTCTTTGTCCACAAAACAGAGAATTGCACTTATGCTGCCTTTGTGGTGTCAGTGTAAAGTTTGCTACATGCTGCATTTTTCTCTGAATACACTTTTGTGGCTGTTATACATGCAGCGCTCCAGACTAATGTATGAAAATGCTTTGCTGGATTAATCTATAAGCACCGCCCATATTTCAGTGTTCTTAACCCTGTTCTGAGATTTATGGTTGTCGTGTTGTAACCTGGATGTTGGTTCACTGCCTTTTATGAGCATGAAACAAATCAGATTACTGCACAAATCTGATTATCGCTGTAATTCAGAGAATGTGAAGACATTTTTTATAGGCTTTATTGTGAGAGAGCACATGGCTTTTCATCGTAGTGTGAATGTGCCTGAGTTTAACAAATCATTCATTGTTAAACAGAAAAAATTCAACTTATTCAAGCTACTAGAAGCCTGTTCTTTATTTTAACTTGTGTCTCAGTTTTAGTTTAGTTAGACTCTGGATTGAATTGTTTTGGACACAAGGATCCTTTGCTGTCAACCTTTCGCCTCTTGAGATAAGGTCCCCTTTATCTCAATATGTTTTGAAAGTCTTGAAGAAATTTGTGACATGTCTGAAGATAAATGCAAACTCACTACTTCATTTTGACTCTTGTATAATGTGTTTTTCCAAATGTGTTGATGTCACCTTTTTACATATACATGCAAATATTGACCTCAACCCTCTATTGATGCATTTAGAACAAAACAAAACCCCAGTGATGGAAGAAGTATTGAGATATCTTCCTTCTGTCGCCTTTGCTACTTCCAGGGTAGCTGCCTTCGAAAATAATAAGAAAAATCTAATAATAGAAATAGAAAATTGGTATCTTATATTCATATTTCAGTCAGAACTGATCCAGTCTTTTAAGTTTTTATTCTCAGGACTGAAGAGTTACTTGAACAAACGTGTTTTTTAATAAATCTCTCTGTGTATCTTCCCAGTTATGGCTGACTTTTGCTCCAGTAGCAGACCAGTCTGCCCAGTATCTGATAGTCTCTCTGGAGGAAATCAACTGGTTGTCACTGGTCTACATGGTGGTGGCCATACCGCTCAGCTTTGGGACCACATGGATGCTGGACACCCTCGGGCTACGGATCACAGTACGAAACTTTATTTGTGTGACGTTTCATAGAAATGAATGATTTTCTGTGACTCAAACTTCATAAAAGTGTTTTCTGTAAACACTTGGAATCTATTAGCTATTTGCTTGGGAAAACCCTCTGCTGCACAGGAAATGATGATAAGCTAATGTCAAGATATATTATAGATCAGTTCTTGAATCTGCTCTGATCTTTCACCTTCCTCCCATCTTGACTTTGCAGCTGATTCTGGGATCCTGGCTGAACATGTTCGGAGCCCTGGTGCGCTTCTGCGGGACACCACTGGGCGAGACTTTTGAACCCCAGTACCCTGTGGTGATGCTGGGCCAGACCCTCGGTGCCATAGCTCAGCCCCTCATCATCTTCACCCCCACCAAGCTGGCTGCTCTCTGGTTCCCTGACCATCAGCGAGCCACAGCTAACATGATCGCCTCCATGTGTGAGTGATTTACTGTTGTATTTTATTCTAAATTTAAATATTTGTAGCATGAAGGGTCTACAACTTACATTTCGTCACGCAACCCTGTGTTGTAAAATGACAAATAATGGCTATGACCTTTTCTTCTGGATAGTATTCATACATAATTTAAAAAAGAGAGCAAAACATAATCCAGAACGACTTTACATATTGCTAATATATGTCATGAGTTCACCCTTGAACAAGATGTGTGAATATGTTTGAATGTAGAGGATTCCCAAACAGATTTATAAATGTAGTGCCTGTGCCTTTTCAGCTTTATTTAAACCATCTGTTACATCTTTGATGATTCCATCAGTAGCATCTTTTATGAACAGACTAATTAGGCATAAGTAACAACCTTATAATTATGGACCAGCTGCCGGCCAAATGCCAGCACATTTTGACCATAACTGGGAAATTTGTCTAATCTGTCATCCATATTAGCAGATGAAAAACTGTCCTTAAAACTGTTTTACGTAAACTGGCAATAGACATGTTTTTTTGCTTTAACTTATCATTTTAAAGTAAGTGTTGATTTCACAGTGTAATGGCTATAAAATAATGACACTATCTGCATATTGACCTTGCTTTTCACTTTGTTATATAGTCTGCCACCAGGCACGAAATGTCCTGGGAAAATGAACACTGACTGGCAGCCTGGCACCATTTCTATCTGCTTTCACATCTCCATTATCGACTAAATGAATCAATAAGCTCACGTTTTATTGGTTTTGTTGGTAGTTGCTACTATGAAGAAAATGGGAAGCAATCTGTCTTTGCACCAGTGTAGTAATCAACAGCGAATATTCGAAGCTTCAGTTGAGGGGTGAGGGGGCTCTCAGCGTGACTTGTGAAGGACTCGGCCATGTGTTTTCGGTCTTGGCTAAGATGGGTGACAAAGTTCTGCAGTGTCTTTCGGTTTAATTAAAGGCAATCATTTTTAAGGGCTTGCATTTTCCAAAAGACATAATAATTTATGAGACATAATAACAGCTGAAACATAAACAACAACAACAAAAAATCCTGAATCCAAATCCCAAAATTTGAAATCGAATACTTATCCAAAGACCAAATGTGTGAATAGTCGAATATTCGGGTCTAACCCTGGAATTTTGTTAAAATGTGATTTAAACTTTAGTAGAAATACACCCAAAGCATGTAGATTTCAGGCTTTTGTCAAAAGAAAAAGGAATGTGTTTGAAATATTGTATTACTATTTGTATTACTCATTCCTTGTGGAGAAAAGAGGAAACAGTCAATACTTTTAACTTGAATTTCAATGTTCACGTTGTCCAAAACAGTGCTGGTGCCTTTGTCACGTCGGCCCATTTTTTGTGCTCTCTGTAACAAATCTAAATAGGAACTGGGTCATTTTCAACACGTGCTGTGAAGTGCAGGGAGGCACTTATATTTTTGCATGTCAGCAAACTTTTCATGTGTACACAGCAAAATGAAGCATGTGTCCAGTCACAAGATAAATAACCACCTTAAATCAGCTTGTTTGAATTGTGATTTTTATATTTATAGATAAGAATATATTTCTTGAAGATACAGTTTTCATAAAATCCATGTCATAACCAATGCTTAAAAAACAAAATAAGCGCTGGAACGACTCAAACAGGGAACAGAAAGTGTAATTTGGCGTTGTTGGTTCTTAACATAGGACAGAAACCAGAATAACCCTGAATAACACTTCTCTTTTCTCTCGTCAGCCAATCCCCTGGGCATCCTCCTCGCTAACGTCATCTCTCCCATGATAGTTGAAAGCCCTTCACATATCCCAACACTGGTGAGTTCAACTAAGAAAAAAGTCTTCAAATACACTGCTGTAGAGTCTGGTCAGGTTTTAGATTTAGTGTTATCTATCAGTTCTGATCAGTAGCTGGCTGAACATTTCAAACATTAACCGGGTCAGGTGAAGCATATGAATTTGGAATTGGAATTAATATGCACCTGTATAAAATGGATCAAAGAATCCCCTGTATAGCTTCACCAGTATTTATATTAACTATGCATGACAAGACAACATGCAGTGTCAAAGAAGATTAACACATATCAAGTGCTTTTAGCTTCTTTTAACTTCTTGTTTTGGTTTTAAAGGACACTTACTGCATGGTTCCGTCCGAGTGATGACAGGAGCTTGCTGCTGTTCAGCAAACAAGCACTGATAATCTCACTGTAAAGTACTCGTCCTGCCCCAGATGGTAGATAGACAAGATTAGCAACTAGCTAGTGAAGAAAGTGGAACATCTAGCAGCTATAAAGAGAACTATAAAATGTGTTTCTCAGGAGTTGGTGGAGACCAAACCAAGGCTAAAAGGAACTGAAACTGGACACAAAATACTCCAAATAATAGCTAATGTTGCTCTATATGTGATAGATATGTGAATAGGCAACAGTTTGCTAACAGGTGAACAAAAACAACTTCACAAATTGAGAATGGTAAATTAGGTCTGTGTTTTTCTGCCCCCATGTGGGCAAAATATTACATTTTTGCAGCTTTAACGAGTAATCTGTGGCCCAACTTTAACTACTGCTGAGGCATCACTGAGCAACGTGTGTAAATATACAAAAATGTTTGAATGCATAACAAAATGTTGAGCAAATACAGCACATGGCATATCCCCTTACTGAGGGCCTTTGTGGCATATAAACCTTTTTCTCTTCCGCATGTTTCTTGTCACTGTTTAGGGTGAACTGTCTAATAAAGACAAAAATGTAAAACATCAGTTGGCCTTGAATCAGAGGATTTCCATGGGGCTGAAGCAGTTAACACAGACACCTGCAGCAGCTGAACTGTGTGTGTGTGTGTGTGTGTCTGTGTGTGTGTGTGTGTGTGTGTGTGTGTGTGTGTGTGGCTCTGGTCACCTCATCTGCTAATGATGATAAATCGTCTGTGATTTAAGGTGCTAACATCCATTTATCACCACATTACGTGTGTGTTTCCTCCCTCTTCCAGCTGATTGTCTATATGGTCCCGGCATGCATCATCTGTTTCCTAGCAACAGTGGGGATAAGGAGCAGTGCCCCCCCCACGCCGCCGTCAGCCAGCGCCGAGACCTCTGGTTCCGAGCCGTTTGTACAGGGACTCAAACTGGTAAGAATGCAGGAGGGGAGAAAAAATAAACATGCAGGTAGACGGCAACATAATAAAGAGATCATTTTTAGAATATAGACTCTGTAAATCTTCTGTAGATGTAGACACACTAACTCAGAATCCAACATGAAGCTGCATCGGGCAGATTTCTTATGTAAAAACCCTGACATTTAACAAGTTCAAATCACAAACTGAGCTTCACACCCCCCTCTGTTACCTAATAAACCTCAGCTTCAGCTTTAACATGTTTGTCATGAAGGGGAAATTTGTTTTGAAGCACACACACATGAACTTAAGATATGTAAGAAATATGGAAATCAAGCTTAAACCCACCGCAGAAGCAATAATACAACCTACAGTAAACGCTAATATATCATAAAACCTGGAAACATCTAGACATCAGCATCGTCATCGGCATCATCCAGCCCACCCACAAAAACCTCATCATCATCAGGCACCTATGGATCTTCTCTGTTGGCCGTGCTAGTCAAACCAAGCTAATTTGGGTTTTCTTTAAGTTAAAAACCACCGAGTTGAACCGGAGCCAAAGCAAACTGACCCACCTGAAAGCGGGTTGCGGCGATGTCTCAACACTCCCCTTTTACCCTCCCCAAACAAATGTGCCTTGTAAGACTCAGCTGTTGTCTGTGCATGAGACCAGAGAAGGACATTATTATGAGCAACAAGCAAATCTGATGACGCTCCATACAAAATGAGTAGTTTGCTCTTTCTTGTTTTCATTGTAACTGTCGATAAAATAGTGTCAATCGTATCCTGGTGTGTACTGGAATATGGATTTTTTTTAATCCACATTTTGAAAAGTCTCTGTAGCTCTCAGTACTTTTGTAGCTTCTATCTGACTCTCTCTAGTTTTCTCTTCTGCGTTCCTATTTGAACTTCCAGACAAGTACTTTAGTTTATTGTTTCATAATGTTTGCTTTCAGCTGTTTTGGAGTCTTGTTAAGTTACTGTTGGTGAAAATCCAACATTTCCTGATTTTGCTGCTACATAGTCAAAACTTTGAAATAATAAAATAATGGGGGCCTTTTGTTGTGAAGATTTAATAGAAAATGTAAGCGTGTTTATTGCTGAATTAGCGGAGCTTTGTTAGCGGCTATTCTATTAACCACTTGTCAGAGCCGTGGATGAGCCTTCTGCTTGTGAACGTCATTGACTCAAGACGAGCCTGCTATCAGTTAAAGACATCGAGTCAGGCTGAGCCAGCACAGGTGTATGTGTTTGTTTCCTCAATGTTTTCTTGGAAAGCAAGAAATGAATTCCAGAGGTGTCGTGCTGACACCGATGGAGCCGCCTTGAGTTAATAATGCAAAAGTGCTTCTGATGTATTTGTCTGGCTTTGATAACATTACATTTGTATGTAACAGCTGTTCAGTGAAGCTAATCTCCGCCCTTAAATTTGCAGCATAATCACATCATTCTGTTTTATCACGTTACTTATTTATTTTCACATTATTGCTCTTTTTTTTCCTCTTCACATGCTGATACTTGTGCTGTTGAAAACTGTTGCTGCAGTGACCTGAGGTTTCACTCATAAATCCTTTCTTCTGTTTCGTCTGCAGTTACTGAAGAACAAAGCCTACCTCGTCCTGCTGCTGTGCTTCGGTTCGGGCATTGCTGTCTTCACCTGCTTCTCCACGCTGCTGGAGCAGATCCTGTGTGTGCAAGGATACACCAATGTAAGAACACCAGAGGATGAGAGACCATATTGATCTCCATGGGGAGCAATTAGGCACTGATTGGACTAATTAGCATCAAATGAGCAATAAAAGCAACACAGACAGCATGTTTGATAATACATGTTAGTGGAAGTACACAAATATTGGTTTTGATGGTACAAAATTATCTTAAATAACTGATGGAACAGAAAGGAAAGAAAACAAACCCTGGTCTTAAACATAATGGTTGCAATCTTATAGTTCTCAGGTACTGAATAAACCTGTAAAATCTCATTTCTGCAGGACTTTGCTGGCGTCTGTGGTGCTCTCTTCATCGTGTTTGGCATTGTTGGTGCTGGCGCTCTGGGTCTCTTCGTCGACAAGACCAAGAAGTTCATCGAAGCCACAAAGATCAACATGAGCTTAACTGCTCTCGCATGCATCGCCTTCTCAGTGGTGAGAACATGAAACCTGAGTGGTTTAAAGCTCAACACCTGTTTGTGTTTCTTCCTTTATTCAAACACACAGTATGTAGTCTCTGCTGCTTAGGGGCCTTCAAGGTAATGTTTTAAAGTTTTATTCACATTATGTTTAGTCACGGCCGCCAGCTTCCTTCCTCAAAGTCTGACTCTCCTAGAAGTTACAGTGACAGGCGACCAAATTCAATGTAACGTTACCTTGAATAAAATTAGGGAATTTTCTGGGTTTTGTTGGAGTTCAGGAGTCCGAAGTCTTAATCAGGGAGTGTTTCCTTTCCCTACGCTGATTTATCAAGATTGTGAAGGCTGACAGAGCAGTAGAACTATAGGAGGAATTCAGAAGTTTATTAGTTAATTTTCTCAGGAAAAAAAACATTTTTTAAAGTAACTTTATACTGCCACATTACCTTAGGAAGATTCCTTTGAAATCTCACCTTTGTTAACTCTTAATGTAGAGAAATCAACACTTAGAATAGAATCTACTGCTGCCTAAAGAAAACAAAAACATCTGAAGGGAATTCACCCCGTCAGGTAGAATTAAGCTTATAGACGTGGACTTAATAACCCTGTCAGACATCTACAGTGTTTTTATTTAAGTGCATGTCTGCAGTGTTTGACAGAAGTCGATGAGGTGAACAAACAAAGGGAGTAGGTACAGTTACAGTGTTTGATGTGCAAATACTTAAAAGATGTTTTGACAGTTACTTTATTTTACTGTAATGCAGCCGTTCAGTAAAGTGCAGTATAAATAAAATCATTAGAGACGTTATTCAGAGGACAGCAGCAATATAAAGAAAACTTTCTTTGTTTTTCTCTTCCATTATGGTCATAGTCCTGGATTTACACACGGTAGAGGAGGGAGCACTTTATAAGTAAAGATGCATCATCATATTTTAATATTCCAACCCATAATTTGTCGGAGGTAGTATGTATTGTCATTCTTTACATATACAGCACTCAGTATATGCGATAACTGTCAGTATTGCGGTGGTGATGAAATTTAGATTTAACTTTTTTTTAGTTCCTTACAAATGATGACTTCTGCAAGGTCGTATTTAAAAATGATGTAAGGAGGTCACATTTCCATAGATTTCCATTTCCATCATCTTTATCGGCTGAACAACAAACAACCGAAACCAGGAATATCAGAAAACACTACTGTAACAAGTCTTACATTAAAGCTACTGCTGACTAGACTTTATATCATCTGTAGTTATTGCTTGTGCACATTTCTGAGCTGCCAGAGATCATTCAGTCAAACATTGAAAAATGTTTGCCACCACAAGCCACCACACATTGACTCTTTAAAATAGCGATCATTTGCAAGATTATTCGATAAATCGTTTTTATCGACAGAGAAGAGTTGCTCAGCGAAGTCACAACTCTTCTCTGCTCTGGCGCCTCAGTGGTGGAATGAACTCCCGACCAATGTCAGGACAGCAGAATCATTCGCCATCTTCCGCAAAAGACTCAAGACTCACTTGTTCAGACTTCACCTCGACCCCGCATAGCATGACTCGCTCATTTTGTTCCAAATATGTTCTTCCTGCCTCGTTGATATTCAGATCTCTTCCTCCTCTCAGGTGTCTCAGATGCGGCAGCAGAAAGCCGCCGTGGCCGCTGTCTGCTCTCTTTTTGGCTTTTTCGGTTTCTCCATTTACCCGGTGGCCATGGAGCTGTCTGTGGAGTGTTCTTATCCAGTAGGAGAAGCTTCATCAGCCGGACTCATCTTCATATCGGGGTACTACTGTCTGAGCACAACATACAGTACACACAGTATGATAGATTATTATTAAAGAGGCTGAACAGACAAAAGACTTTCATTTTTATTGACTTTCCTGAAAGAAATCTGGATTTTTTTTTGAAAGAGGCAAATAATAAGAAGAATAAAAAGTAAATGCGGTGTGTGCTGCACTGATACTTGATGTAGAATTCATGTTCGTTGTGGCTGTTTCCTTGTGATCTATTCCAGACAGGTTCAGTCAGTTCTCTACATCATCCTCCTTCAGGGTTTAACCAAACGGCTCGCAGACTCTCCTCTGTCGACTTGTGGGAATGCAATCCTGAGCTGGAGGGGTAGGTCACATGAAGTTACACCAACACCAGCATCGAACAAAGGAATCAAAGCAGACTGAGTGCAGTTTTTCTTTTATCATTGCAAAACACACTACACTTCTGTGGTTTTTCCTCTGCTGCTTCTCTCATATCTGACCTCCCTTTTCGCTCTTCTCCCGATACCTTCACGTCTTAATTTGTGAATTAATTTGACCAAACCAAATTTCTTGAACAGTTGAAAGACAAATGTTTGATTTTGTTTCTGTTGAGTTTGAATGAAGTGTGTTTGACGACAATAAAATTGTGGTTTCTGTAAATAGAGTCTGGTGGATTTTGCGAGAGCAACATAGTGGCTGTTTCTGCATAAACAAAAGTTATCTATTCTTAAACAAAAAAAAAGTCTTTCTCCTTAGGAATGGTTTCTGTAATGTTGTCAGACACTTAAGGAAAAACAAGCACTTTTAGTGGAAGTAAGTTTGACAGTCAAAGCCAGCTGAGGCGACATACTGGATCAATTCCAAAACTTTTGCCAATTAGTCAGCCACACACCAAAATATGTAAACATGCTGCCCAGGTTTAAAAAAATAAGCTTTAAGGTGCACAAGGAATTAGTTTTTTTTAGTGTCTCGAGATGCACTTTAACTTTAGTTTCAGCTTGTGTACTTTTTCCCTCATTGTGTTTTTATCGTTGAGCAGTTATTCATGAATGAAACATGAATGTCGAAACTGTTGCATTCTGTTTTTAGATATGCATTACACAGCATCCCAACATTTTTGGAATGAGGATTTCAACTTGTGAACTTGGGCTGTTGTGGATGCTGAGTTGCTGGAGCTACAGTTGTTCTTTAATCTCGCCCCCAGTGCCCCTGATGGTGATGGCAGGACTGTGCAGTTTTTTCACCTGCTGCCTCGTGATCTTCTTCCACACACGCTACAGACGACTGGAGGCCGAGGAACAAGCGACTTACGGGACCAAGCAGAGCAATGGCACGACGACCTCTGAGCACACTCCGAGTGTGGAGAGCTGAGGGGCTCATGATGACAGAGAGACATAGAGGATTATGGGTGTGATCACACCTGCAGTTTGTTTCGGTGACCTCAGATTTTTGGGTAAAACTGTTTTGTTTGTTGATTCTTTTGTACGACTTTGGGGCCTTTTTTTTATACAGTGCATTGTTACAATAACAGATTGTACATTAATTCTGTTTTTTAACAGGTTGTCGTTCTATAATGAGTTGAAAGATTGTATACTTTTACATAAAAAAGTAGTTTGCAGGGAGGAAACCAGCCTGTTCTAGAGATCCCAGTTAGCAGGGAAGTAGTTCTCTTGATTTAAGAAAACATTTAACATTCCTACATTGATCATGTGTATTTAAATGATTTTTGAATTCTCACTTGGTCTTAAAACAAGTAAATATTTACCAAACTTTGATGAAACAAACCAAAAACAGGATGCAGCTGATTACAGAAGCTGTTTCAGCACGACAGAGGTGTCTGTGTATCCACATTCCTACAATACACCAAATCTACGTCAATGTTTTGTTGCAGGATTTCTTTCAGCAGTCACCAAAACAAAATCATGAACGGTTGTACAACCTAAAACCCCCGCAGGTCTTTGTCTGTTTCCTGCCACTCTTCAGTGATGAACTGTAGATTCTTTCTGACTCTCAGGGACCGACTGATGTTTAACGTAGATGTTTTAGATCACTGGTTCCCAAGTGTTTTGACTCGTGAGCCCTTACAACAAAACCATGTCTTCCTGACCTCTCATCTGTTTGCACGTTTACAGGTTGCAACCAGTTTCTGATTTTTCTCTCCAAAATTGTTTCATTTAATAACTTTCTAGAGGCCAGAGGAGGTGCAAATACCCTCTAATTAATAAGACAAAGGATAGAATACATTTGGGAAAAAATAAACCTTATTCTGCATCATAGAAACACATTTTTCTGCTTTACTGTTCTTTTAACAAACTCACAACCCCTAAGATTTACCAAGCGACCCCTTGGGTGGGTCTTGACATCATGTTGTGAACCAGTTTTAAATCACTGAAACATTTTCTGCCATCAGACTCCACCGGAGCGGTTTGAAATAACTGTATTCAGCCCAACAAAGGCAGAGAGCTGTGACTACTGATAAAGTGAAGTTGAGAAAAATCGGTTCAAAGTGAAACATTAACAAATAAGACCGCAAAATGATCAAAGATGGAAGTTAGTTCTGCTCGGCTAGGCGAGTTACCTTTAAGTAGGTCTTGTTGAGATTATTTTAATCTCTCTGACTGGATTTAGCTACATCCTAAATTATTTGTGTTCCTTTTTAAACCACCAAAATGTTGATCAAAATTGATAAAGGTTACATCAAATACAGGAAACTGTATTTAACAGAAAGATTTAGCATAATCGGCTAACTGTGGCTATCTGACTGGTTAGCTGTTACTGGATTTGCCTCTGTTGCTTTCATTGTTTAGTGTAGTTTCTTCTTTGAAATGATTCATTTCTGTGGCATTGAACAAGCTATATGTTAAAACAAATGTCAACAAGTCAGATCAGATTTTAAATAAATCTGTAGTTACTGCAGTTTGGCTTTGTAGGGCAGGTTGGTCATATCATCGGTCTCATCCTGTTGTGCTAAAACCACTATCAAAGATACTGTTTGCTGACATAATTTGAACAAAATGTGTAAACATGCAGGTTTTCTGCAGGTCTCTAAAAACTTCAGTCTCAGATTTCAGCCTCGACTACCTGGAATTGAAACCAAACTGTTTCCTGTTTGTTAACGACTGTGTCAAGAATACCGTTTTTCCACCAATGATGTTCTGTGTTCCTTATAGTGTGTAACTTCTTGTTAGTGCCTTAAATTTGTAAAAATCCTTCGTCAGTACTGCAGAATTGTTAAAACTGATTTAAAGGCTGTTGAAGCCTCTGAGACAGTTGTGGGTTTTGTGCAATAAATGGAGAAAATTCGGTACTCATACTGATTCTGTACACTGTCAAAATAAACTGTGGTGGGCCTAATCAAATTATTCTGTAAATTGTACATGAAGTGACACATTGGTACAGTATTGTAAACAGCGAAGGGTTATTTTAATATTCTTTGAATTTGTATTGTTTTTGTTTCGTCTTCCACCGGTCAAGACCACTAAAACTGTTTTGTATTACTGAATGCTGTAAACTGATGACAGAGGACGTGTCTGACTTTACCTTCAGTTTTTGTTTTTTAGAGTTGATCGTCTGTAAGATGCACACATCTGGAGCAGGAGGTGGAAACATTAAGTTCCGTCTCAGGTTTTCCCAAGGCCAAGACTGCAATAAGGCTTTTATAATAATAATAACTTAATAAGTTTTCTGTTTTAATGCCTTAAAATGTCAATAAAATGTTACCTCACTCAGTTCATTCTCCCCAAGTCTGGTTGTTGTCACTAAGGGTGCATTCACACCAGGCAATCCAATTGCAATTATTTCTATCAAAACAATCGCAATGTGATTTTTTTTTTTGTACCATTTCGTGCAGCAATATGATTAGTGTAACCTACTGTCTTTTATCTATGAATCAGTACCACCAGAACAAATTCCCTGACACCTATTTCCCATGATGCCCAAAGAGATTTTAAACACGTTTTCTGGATTATCTGGATTCCTCTATGTTAGGTATCTTCAGATAATCTGCACCAGGAGGAGGCTGAGGAGGAGAAAATGACGAGACACAAACACGCAGGCAGATAAAGACTCTGGAGAGTTTTAATTCTTTCCCAATTCCACATAAAACAAATATAAAAAAGTAGAGCGCTCTCTCGATTCAGAATCAACCCGAGCCGACATTAAATCTCCTCTCCTCTCCTCTGATCATTTCTCCGGCTCCGTCTGGACTCAGACAGTTCTAACAGTTTTAAAAAGACCCATTCATAAGAATACGAGCAGGATGTAAAAATGAACAAAATTCAAAACCAAGCAAAGAAACAAAACAAAGAAAGAAGACTACAGCAAATTAATGACAGGATTTGTCAAACAGACTCTTGTTTGAATTCCTACTTTGAAAGACATCCTCACTTCGAATGGCACCAAACACAAAAACTAAAAAAAAAAAAACAAACAAAAAAAACAGTAATGGGGAGATTCTTGATGCAAGAGCTGGTAGTTTCTCATGTGTAGGTTTAGCACAGGTACTGTGTGAACACAGGTACACATTTCATTTCATCAGATTCTGTGTGTGTGTGTGTGTGTGTCTCTCTCTCTCTCTCTCTCAGAGTTGCAGGGCACAGAACTGCTGGTAGACGGCCAGGATGTGAGGGTCGAGCTCTGCAGTGAACAGCAGGTTCTCCAGGGTTCCCATGTACTGCTGGATGGTCACATGGTGCTGCAGAGCGAGGAGAGACGTCACGTCATCGAGAGGATACAAACAGACTTTTTGAAAGTAAAGTACATTTACTCAAGTACTATACTTGACATCACTGGGGGCAATTTATCAGATTACATGCAGCTCCTTCTGGAGCCACAAAAGGCTTTAAACTAACTACTTGGACCTGTAAACACACTGTAATGTGTAAAATTGGTGGAGTTACCCTTCAATAATACAATATATGTGTATTGTCAAGTAAATTATGATATAATATTACAGATTAAGATAAAATTTGATTGATTCCTGAGAAGGAGTTTACATGCTACCCACCAGAGAAACTATATATGGTTATTAAACAACTTCATTGCTTTTACTTTTGGTACTTTAGGCATATTTTCTTTACTACTTTAAGTACAAAATCTGAGCACTTATTCCACCTCTGTGTGTGTCTGTGTCCATGTGTGTATGTGTGAGAATGTTTTACCATGAGGAAGATCTGCTGCAGCCGCTCGATACAGTTTTTGTACCAGGGCGTGCTGATGTCGACACTGCCCGTCTCACAGCGAACCAGATGCTCCGTCAACAACATGATGAAGCGCTGAGAGGAAAAACAACATGTTACATGTGTGTTAAAGCTGCAATAAACAGGGCTCATATATGTATCAACGTCTCTATGTCACAACCCTGAATCCAAACATGTTGGGACGCTGTGTAAAACAATAAAAAAATGGGGCACAGCCAAAAATGGTAACCTTGCAGAAAGACTCAGCATCACTTATGACAAAACAAACATACACATGCCAAATGTCTACGGTATCCTGCGGTCACTATCATCAAGACATATTTACCTTCAACTCAGAGTACAAACCTAATTTAGAATTGTTACTACGGCTGCTTTCTCCATTTAAAAGTTACCATTAAAGCGTCCTACCTCACTGTACAAGTTTACACTCAAAATTGTTT
This sequence comes from Pagrus major, assembly GCF_040436345.1. Lineage (NCBI taxonomy): Eukaryota > Metazoa > Chordata > Actinopteri > Spariformes > Sparidae > Pagrus > Pagrus major. Next base: position 9,241,436 of record NC_133232.1, read on the forward strand.
CAGGAGATTTTTCCTAAAATGCTGAATTTTTTTTGAAGCTTCACAAATTTTATGGCAGCTACAACTTCTCTACAATCGTTGCTCTGAGAAACTGAACAAAGACCTTCTAAAATCCTGGTGTACTTGTCTTTAGATTTAGGATTCCTCGCTCGGACAGCCTTCAGTACCTGGAAGATGACGAGGAAGAGGTTTTTCTGTTCGCTCTGAGCAGACTCCACCTTCTCCTGTAGCCTCTCGATCTGCTCCTCCAACTGACCCTCCTCATCCTCGCTGGCCTTGTCCATGTCTTCATCGTCACCACTGTCCCTCTGATGGCCAACAAACACAAACATTAACCTTTAACCTCATTCTTAAACCAGCTGATTCATTTCAAGTGAATTCCTTTATTAGTTGAATTGAGCATGATGTGTTGGATCAAGTTACCCTCTTGTGCTGCTGTTTCTCCAGTTTGTCCTTGGCCTCCTCCAACTCCTGCTGGATCTTCTGGACATGTTTGTCCATCTTCCGGATGGTCGAGTGCAGAATCTCCCAGATGAAAAGTCTAGATGAGGATAAGAGAGTATTTTAAAGAGGTAGCCAGAGAGAAAACACACTATTCACAGGATATATACAAATATTTTTGCACCATTTTTTATATCCTTGAATTTATTTTTTGATTGATGTCCAGTTGATTTCTCACATCTCACCTGGTGAACTCATGAGCCATATCCTGAGAGAAGAGCCAGTTAGCGACAGCGGCACAGTCGACGATCTGCGTCCGAATCATTTTGTCCACCAACACTGCGATCATCTGTAATGCAGCAAAGACACATTACACCAAACTCCACATTCAAAACGCACATTTTTACAAAACAAAACATCCACATTGTCTCCATCACTGAATGACTGAAGTTTTTCAGGTTTGAATCTCTTCCTGTCTAATTAAAGTTGTTCTGTTTGTGTGTACCTGCGGGTGATTCCTCCACACGTCATAAACCACCTTGAGGATGTGCAGTTTGCCCTCGTCGCTTTCTGTCAGGTTCTTCAGGATCTCATGAAACCTGGAGGAATCAGAGGATGGTGAGGCCAAAAGGTCTGGATTCATTCAATACAAAACCTGATTGTATTCATGCTCATGTATGAACAGAAAAGGGGGGCATTATTTTCAGTCTTTTGCTCCACTTTACTTAGCGCTAAACCATTAATGTGGGTCCTTACACCAGGTTCAGACAGGACGCCGAAGCGCCGCGCTCGGAAATTCTCGCGCAAGCCACAGCCCTTCTGTTCACACCAGACACGAATTTCTCCGTGCCGGTTGGCAAGCGGCTCTGCTCCTCGGCTGTTCTGTAGTCACAGCGTTGGAGCTGTCGTTGTAGAATGTATGCTGGGGGTCATACAACTCCCTGTACTTCTCCACCTCCACAATCAACTTCACATCATCCATCTTCAACAACTCCGGCGTCTCTCTGCCTCTCTCTCTCACTGTCTGTTTGCGTGTGTATGTTTTGACACCCCACCCCCAGGTCTCCCGGCCACTCTGTGTCTGTCTCTCTCTTTTGTGTGTGTGTTCATCTCGTGCTCTGAACACACACACACACACACACACACACACACACACACACACACACACACACACACACACACACACACACACACACACACGTCAATCGGGGTGTTAAATTATTGAAAATAGTTTTATTTTGAAAATCGACCGGATTCTCTCGTTGTTGCTTTGTTTGACTTCCTGCCCAGCTTGACACATTCGTCCGTGGCATGCGGAAAAAATAGACCAGACGCCGAAACGATCGCTGCACGGCGCGCACCGGCAGCGGAGCAGAGCGCCGCGGTGCTTCCTATGTGAACGACACAATTGGTTAACATGGGCGCCGAAACGAAAATGGCTCCGCTCCTCGGCGCTTCGCAGCTAATCGCGGCGCTTCGGCGTTCTGTCTGAACCCAGCGTTAATCTGCTGAAAAACAATGAGACAAGTGGAAATTAAGATAATTGATCTGCAACCTTTTCATTCTAAAAAGTTAGGAGTATCAACTAATGAATGAATCAATTTGAAAGCGTGTACGTGAATAACAAAATAAGGGGGTGTGCGCTGCTGTGTTAACGTTAAAAGTCCTGCAATGAGAGCTGTGTCACTGTTAGCTCCGGGGGGGTCCACTGTTGTACAAGACTCTGAGCAGAAGCAGTTTTTAAGGTGTGTGTTTGTCAGCTTGTTAGTGGTTGTCAGGGCAGAAAACCAAGAAAAGACAGAAATTCAGTTTGTTGCAAATTTGTGGTGAACTTACTTGCCGAGGGCACTGAATGAGTGACTGAAGGATTTGGCAGCCAGATGGAGCAGAGTCTGCAGGAACACGTCGACCCTCAGAGGGTTGAAAGTCTCCCCCTCATCTGAAAATAGAGAGAGAAGGGAATAAAAGTAATGAGGGTGAAAATGTTTTTTTTTTTACCCAATAGGCTGAAATGATATTCATTTAACAGCTAAATGTCATTCTCATTTGGAGCCATAAAATTGGAGATTTTTTGGTGAACGAAACAGAGGTTGTGTAATCCACCCACTGAGAGGTAATGTCTTCAGTACAGTTTGATATCAAATGTTTTAAAGATGATTACTGAAGGCCTCTCAGCCAAACGAATGACTAATGCCATTGCTTATTCCTCCCTGATTCTTTACGAACTTTCATACATTACGTAAAATTAGATTTTTGTGTATTTAGAGACAAAAATGAAATAGCTCCTCTTTTCACGTAGAAAAAGTCAAAGAAGATGCAGCACTGACCTTCAGCAGGAACAAGTTATTATTTTATCTTCCAAGAAGAACCAGAATAACATAAAGACATCAAAATGAAGCAAAATAAGAAACTAACCATCATCATCTTCTTGGTTGGGGTTGGGCACATCTTTGAGGATGGCCAGGATCTCTTCGTTGGTTGCGCGGTTCTTGATGGCGTTGGACACAGCGATGGACACGGGGTAGCCTGGTAACGAAGCTGCGCAGCAGAGGACACATTTTTTTCAGAGTTAATTTACAAACTTCTACACTGGTTACAGAGAGATTTGTGGAATTATCAGGGCTGACAGAAGAGTAATCATCGTGCGTGGCTCGGGGGGGGGTAGATAAATAAGCGTGCTTACAAGCGCTCTCATCTTCGTATTTGTAGATAAAGATGGGTTCAGCTGGGATGAGTGCTGAGAAGGTTGGAGGGACGATGTCCACTATCCGCTGATGGTACGAGAGTCTGCAGAGAAAAGAGTTAACACAACTTTAGTTCAAGAGGACACTATTGAGATTAAAGCGTCAAAGGCAACATTTTATCAGGGAGAAACAATCAGAAAAACATGAGCAATATTTCGACTTAATATGAGAGATAGGGAGAGAACACGTTTAAACTTGTGTGACTAAAGCTTAAATACCTCATACACTTCTCCAGAACCTCTTTGACAAACTTGGGCTTGGGCTTGTCGAGATCGACAGTCAAGCAGTCGGACCTTTATATAGGACAAACAATCATACTGTCAACTGTTATTTACAACAATAAATAGCTGCTATAAAAAGCTTTTTCGGTCCACTCACCAGTCATCCCAGCTCCATCGAAACTGGAAGTTGCTCAAGTGGTGAGCAAACCAGTTGATTAGTCTGGAAATAAAAATGAAAATGGAGAGATGTGATGTGTTAAATCATAGACAGGAACTACTTCACCTTAAGTTTTTCACTCGTCCAGTAAAAGTTAAATTACCTGTCTATGCAGGTGGTGTTCATGGTGTCCAGTCTCATGTAGAGCATCTCTGTGGCTTGGGCCAACTGACAAGCAGGTGTTAAGACAAAGACCTTTTTTCAAGTGGAAACATTTGTGGTTTTGTTTACTGTTGTGTACTTTAAACTCTAAACTATAACACGTTTAATATCATTAAATAATTTAATAGGTTGGGATGGCAATTAAATGCTCATCTCTCTGTGTATTGTGACAAAATTCTCATGTTGAGATCATTTCAAGCCTTTATTAGATTGTGATGAAGAGAATTCAGGAAACAAGAGAAACAGATGAAAGCGGATTCAAAGTGGATTTATGCTGCGGTTCACTCCTCAACCAGACAGAGACCCGGAGATAAAATCTGTCATGGTGGGATATCTTAAAGATGTACTATGTAACATCTCTGCATATGCAATATGAAGTTAACCCTGTGATAAATGCTAGGCTTTCCGCTAATCTGATCGGCTATATCGGATCGGCCGATATTTTGCATTTTATGCAATTTGTGAGATCGGCTGTAATGTCTAAATTCGCCGATCCGATCAATGACGTCATTGTCGTGCTGAAACTCCCCGCAGATGCTCCCGTTGCATAGATTGCAGACGGCCTGTGTCCCACCTGTCCTACCCACTCCGAAGAAGCTCCACACCACCGACACGCCTGCCCGAACCCGACAGGTAGTTTGGAGCCCTGTCATGGTGTGACGGACAATAAAGTTTTTTGAATCTTGAAGCTGTTGGATTCAAACAAACACGCCGGCGGTGTGGGACACCCCCCCCCCCCAAAGCGAACGAGACAGACACAACCCAAGCCACGACAAATTTAATCAGGCACCTGGATTCAAGAAACTGAGGGTGGAAGAAGAAAAACAAACACCGAAACGGATGCTAAAGCAAACTACTTTAGACAGTACCCGTCCATATAGCCGTGACAGTGAGAAGGCAAGGGGTGGCACAAGGAAACTTATGGAGTTTATCGTGCTGGCTGACCTGCCATTTAATATTGTGGAGAACCCCGCGTTTCAACGTTTGCTGGCATACTTTGATCCACGCAGTAAGTTGTTGTGCCCATTATTTCTGTCTCAAGTTATTTTGGTTTAACCTGACTGAACTTTGAACTTATGTCTGGCCAGTCCTTGAATGCCTTCTAGAGGTCATTGATGTTTTACCCTTGCATCTGCCAGTTTGGGGCATGGCAAAGATTGTTAAACATTGGCAAAAATGCTTGAGAATACTTTTGTTGATACTCAGTAAACAGTACATAAGTATATACAGTAAATTAACAAGTTATTTAAATACTCATATTGCTCCCTCACGTGATCGGATCAGTTTATTTAAACTCACTAATCGGTGATCAGTGATCGGCCCCAAAAATCCTGATCGTGTAAAGCCTAATAAATGCTACAATACAAACAAATTTTGTATATGTTGCCTAGCTGCTCTGTCACCAATACTATTTGAAGATCTGTTGGGTGTGCAGAGTCTTTATGCTCTTTTCCTCCGCAGCTTGGGACTCTTAACTCAACACACCATGAAATCCCAGGTTCAGACATATCTGGGTGTTTTGTAAAACTGTACTGACATAAACTGCAGTGACACAAACAATCAAGGATACAACTTGTGGCAAAGATCCGGGCTGCAGTTTGCAGAGCTCAATAAGCAGTGTGGTGTACATGACGTCGATGTGAGGCGGAACGGGCAGCTGGAAAAGTTCTCCAAAGATCACCTGAAAAATAAAAATACTGCAGATAAATATTTCAGACCAGACTCTGATTCGAAATTAATTATTTTTTTTAGGATGTGAACTGTCAAAAAACTTGTTTACCTCCACGATGTGATAGTTGAGCGGAATCTTATTTTTCCCTGGATAGCTCAGTAACTGAGCAGCACTGAGAGGTTTAAAAGAAAAATCAGGAACATTCAAACATTTGAGCAGGTGATTAAACATTCAGACAAAATTTTAAAAAATGACCACATTTGATACCCACCATGTTTTCCTCTCTTTCCAGTGAGTCTTGATGATACAGTGCAGGTTTTCTTCTATGACAAATCTCTCCACAGAATGGCTGCCGGGCATAACTGGACCCTGAAGATGAATAAAGAGGACATATGTTTGTGGACGCTGCACAGCAGAAAACCATAGCCTGTCCCCACTGTCAGTGACATATTGATGTGTGTTTGTACCTCGGGGGCGTCAGTGTAGTCGAACATGCGGAAGACGACCCGGGGCATGGGGTACTGGGCGTCTGGCATGTGGCCCGGTGGGGTGAAGGGGGGCAGGTTGTGTTGCAGGGCCTCACAGAGCACACTGTCAAAGGCGATGTATGGACGAAGGATGTGGCGCTCCTGCCAGCGGTCTTTCTTTAGCTTCTGAATCTGGGCCCAGAGGCAGTCCAGGTACTGAGAGAAAGACGGAGAGAAAGGGGGTCATATTTTAATAGAAGCTGGCACACACTTTCTTTAATTACAAGAAGAAAAACATCAGCTATTGATGTAATACCACTTAAGTCTGAAATACATGAGGTCAAATCAGATACTGCAGCAAATGTTCAAAAAGTGTTTGAACATGAAGGCTAGTTTGTGGGTCCTTGCAAAGTCTTTCAGTTATCTAACAATTATATCTTGCAAGATAACAACTAACAATTCAGGCAGGTTTAAAGAGAGATACACAGACAGGATCTTACTGAAGAAGACTCAATGTTTCTACAAGATGGTGCCAGTGGTTAGCAGAAAGTATTCAGATTCTTTTATCCTCACATTTAAGTTCCTTGTAGTACTCTTAAAGAGATAATGACTGAAGTGATCTTAGTACACCACGGTTCTTTTCAAAACAATGAAAGGGAGAGCTGTAGTTCTTCCATCTGCCTCTCACCTCCTCTTGTGGGTGGGGTTTCTCTGCTGTCCACACCTGCAGCATGGGGACGTGTGTCTTTACTCGCCCCCTAGAAATTAAAAAAGACGGTTGACATCAAGGAAGAGCTTACTAATTAAAGCCTTGAACAAATTACTAGACTGTTTTCAAAAAGTAAAAAGACATATAGCTTATGAGCAGGTAAAAGAGGCAGAAATGTTACTTGAGGTAGCCTTCGATCTGGCTGAGAAGTCGGTCCATCTCAACATCCTTCTTCTCATAAAGCTCCTTACCGACCCAGGGCAGACAGGACAGCACTACATACACAAACCAGTCCGACCGAACCTGAGGACAGAAACAAGACCTCTTACAAAAAACTCTTTAATCTAACATGATTTTGAGCCAAGAAGGCAGACAAACCGACTCAAAATCATAGTGCCTCCCCTAACAATTTCCATACATGTTTTTAAGCATATTTCAAGAAACTGCAAGAAACTGGTGTTTGAGGTCAGGGATAAGTTTGGTGCTGAACTCTTAAATTTAAGAATTTTAACTATTAATCTTTAACTCTAAAGAGTAAATGTTTTCATTTAGGAGGTAAACAAAATAGCAGAATCACTCCACCCCAGCCTGTTACTTACCTGTGGTACATCCTCCTCTTGAGTAACACTGACAAAGTTTTCAAACATGGCCACCATTGAAGGAGCAGCGATCACATGGCAGTTGACCAAGTCAGACAGAAAACGCACCTACAAAAAGAACACGTAGTGTTAAAAGAAAAAAATGTGCAAGCACCATTTTATTTGCCAATAAAAAGTCAGCTTACCAAGTAAACAGCTTCATTGTACAAGTTGTTCTTCAGTGTCTCCTTGAGTTGTCTGATCATGGCCTCAACAAACTCGCCCCCGAAGTTGTAGTTCCTGGCATTCAGAAGGCCGACTAAAGTAGTATACACAGTCAGCTTCTCAGGTAGGAGGCGGGCGCTGCCAAAAAAGGCGACTCAGTGAAAAACTACCACGCAAACACTGATCATTTCAGTATAAAAGGGGTGAGAACTGGTGTGAACTTACACAGCACATAAAATACGCAGAATTTTATTTTTGTAGTTCGGAAGGTCAGCCTCCAACACGCCTGCGAGGCCCTCCAAGTTGCTCTCCAGGGATGATGTACTCTAAAAATGAAGCAATTTAGCTGTTGAAATATGCATGATTTTCTGCCTTTGGAGATAAACGGTGTGCCATTTGAATCAGGGTGAGATGAGACAGAATACAGTTGATGTAACTACATTGCCTGTGTTGACTCTTTACCTTCTCCCCCACACGACATATCAGAGACTCCAGCCGGTCTTCAATTTCAATGGGCTCCGATGTTCTCCTCCTCTTGTGGGCCTGACCTCCTGGAAGGGAAAACAGGAAACAAAATAATCACAGTGAGTGGAGTGAGAAACATTAGCTGTGAGAATAACTCAGGGGCAGCCAGGATGGGAGAAAAAAAACTCTAAAACAGAAATAACACCTGAAATGTGTTTAATAATATTCCTCAAAGACCTAGACTGCAGCCGACAGATATTGTTCTAAGATATTTATTAACTTTTGAACCACTAATCATATCCATATATGCTTTAAAGACTCAGCTTTTCAGTGTTATCACACTGTTTGTTTAGTGATTACAACAACATGTTCTGCAGCATTGATTTGTCAAGGAAACCAACATAGTTTCTTCCTCTGGGCCAAAGGGCAGTGGTTGCAGCCAAGCTACTTTTGTTGTTCATGTTGAATGGATAATATATTTCTCTAAAAACAGAGTCACCTTTGCTTCCATGTCCTCTGCTATGATTTACTTAACTTTCTACTTACTCTCTGAACTTTTTTGGACACACCTACATGATAAGTGGACCGATGAATAGGATTGCAAATGTTTTTTTTTTGAAACATGGAAAAGATAATATACAAGAAATGGCTTTGACTTGCTTAGGAAAGGTCAGATGTAGACAAAAAAACTCACATGGAAGTCTAAAACATTCCAGTACATCTTTTAAAATAAAAAAAACTAAACTGACCATTCTCAGTCAACGCAAATGTAAAACTGGGACTTTAGATGAGCCCTACAGAAACTCAAGGTTTCTCGAGTCAGAATGTGGGAAAACAAAATTAATACAGGAATGTCCCAAAAATTGTCCTAGGTCTTTGAAGGACATACAACCAAGTTTTACTTTGTAATTTTGAACAAGGGAGGGCTTCACCAAATTTAACCGTGAGGAGCTGACCAAAGACATGCTATGAAATTACATTTGAGGAAATGTTTGATTCAGTGTTCTCCGAGCTTGTCCCATACTAGGAACAAAAAGTCAGGATATATCCGCCTCTATTGCATTAATTTAGACCATTATTTTTTTAAATCTGTGTGTTGTGTGAGTCCTCCAAATTATACGACCTTTAAATGTATGGTGTTAAATTAACAGCCAGTGACGCAGTTTGGGGTTAGATTCATACCCCTGAGAAGCTTAATTGTCGGTGAATAGTAAAACACTTGAGTCAGAGCTGGGATGATTTTGCAAATACTGATTTAGGGTGGCTTTTCCCTTTAACTGATCATAAATAGGTAAACTTTTGAATCAACCCATCGTCAGTGGATCGCAACTAACATTATGAGGATAAACAAATAGCTTAGTATCCTAAATAAAAGCTACTCTCACTAGGTTATTTGTATTAATCACATCATTTGGTGGTTACCGCCCCCATGTCGACTAGCTAACCCAGCAGCTAACAGTAACCGCGTAACGTTACCGGTTAATTCTTGCCATTTTCACACTTTACTCAATCTTCTCGCGTTAAAGTCACAAATGCGTAAACAATTATCGACACATATCAAGTGTTTTGCATTTTTTGGACAACAATGACAAGACTGAGACATGGCCTCGTTAAGTAATCTTTAACTCAGCATGCGTGAAAGCACCGAGATTAACGTTACCGAAAACACGCTAACGTTAGCTAGCCGCCGCTCGTTAGCCTACCGTCTGATTTACACATGTAACGACCGCTTACCGTCATTCTCGTCGCTGTGGCGTCTTCTGGACATTTTCCGCTATGAATGTACGATAATTCGACTAGAAAATGAATGTGAAACAAAATAATAAGTTGGCTAAACAAGCTTCCAGATCCTTCAGCCTGGCTGCTAACACTAGTCCAGAAAAATAATAGCGGTCTGATTCAAGTGAGGCACATCCGGTGCAGTATGGGGTCAACCGGAAGGTGCAACATCCTTTTTCGCCCGAAGTCTACTGCTGGATTTTCTGCTACACGTTTGGTCAGAGTTAGATATGTAAAATGTTTATATTGTCATTTTAAAACTTTATATTTAGTGTTTTCCAAGATTAAGTCAAGATTGGTCGTATTACTCAAACTTGCTCAGTCCACAAAGCGGAAGTAGCTGCTAAATTTTAACAAGTAACTTAGCTGAAGATTATTTCCTAGCTAACTGAATTGAGAGTCATTTTTAAAAGCTGTTAAAAAACATGGCAGCAGATGATAAACCGTGCTTAGAATTCATGGACATGGAACTCGACACTTCGACATCTAACGTAAATGGACTAAAACAGGAGAAACAACTTTCTGCTTCACAAAGGAGGTACTACAGCTTCTGCAGGAGGAAGGTGAGTGACAACAACAAACATTGAACACCTGACTGATGGTAAATGGCCTTTTACCGTAAATACTGTCACCAGATGGCCAGATTAGTAAGAACATGGTTGTGTTTCAGAGTATGAACAGGTTCACTAATAAATGTCATATACGTGTGTCAATAATAGCTCAAGTCAACACACTTTATATGGCATCAGTGTGTTTCTTTTCCTGGTTTTAAAGGCTGAATTAAAATAAAGTGAGGTAATTTTCTGAACTTACCAGACTATTCAACTTCTATTCTAATACTTGCCTTCACCCACTTACTCATTATACCCACATTCCTGATAGTTATTAAGTTATTAGTTGCTGTAATAGTCGTCCCTACATTATTGTTGCAATATTGATTTTGAGGTATTTAGTTCATATTTCATTTATGAAGTTCTTTTGAGGAGAGTTCAAAATATCAAGAGGTAATAATAATAATACTAATAATAATAATGATATATTGGTTTTATACAGTGCCTGTCAAGAGACCCAAGGATGTTAAGGAAGATATATATTACCTAATAAATATAACTGTATTATTTTAACCATTATCTGCTGGCCCTAATTCAATTATTATTATAATGTCAAAATAATATGTACTCTCTCTAGATTATGCTAAACGATATAAAGAAGATATAAGAAGATATAAAGAGATGTTTTGATTTATAAATTGTACATATTGCATTCACAATATAGAGTTAGATCGAAAATGGGCCGATATATTGACTGGTATTAGCTTATTGTAGCTATATGAGTACTGGCATATGTGACTGCTAGCAAGTCAGAAGAAATTGCATTATTATTTTGACAAAGGTATGCTTGAGGATATTTTAAAACAGTGTTGCATTACACAATTTGTCCACCAGAGAGTACTGACAAGTTTATTTTTCAACAGTAAAATTAATCAGTATGTGTGTTGGTCGCAAATCCTTAAATCCATAATGTAAGAGATTGTTAACAAAAATGTTTGTGTGAAGTATGTAATATTCTGCTGTCAAAAATTCAGTGTCTCTGTGGCTAAACTACTGAACATAATGGCTTATACTGTAGCATAAAGTTTCTATCAAAGATCAGAGGTTGCCAAACTGGAAATCCAAATGCACCAAGGTCACAAGATGAATCTAAGGGGTTGTAAAGTGATAATAGAAAAAGAGAAGGGAAGATCAGTCTTTGATTGAACTTCTCTCAACTTAGAACATATAATCTTGAATGAGGAGTTGAATGCAGACATGGATTTCAAAGGTTGGGAACTATGATGTAATCCAGAGCCACGTGATATTGGACAAAAACTGACATTGCATATATTATATGATTTTCTTGTATATATTCTGTGATATGAAAAATACAGGAATTTTCAGCAGATAACCGCTGAGTGGCAGAAAGTCTACTGTTTGGTAACATGTTAATATTTATCAAGTGCTGTAAGGTTAGTGTTCAGCCTGAATGTTGCGAAACCAAAAAAAATCCTCATCTAAAATGTGAAAGAGCTGAGTTAATTTGCTTTATTTGTCACTGTCTGTCCTGAAATGTGACAAAGCAAAATTATGCTGTGGTGTCAATGCTGAATCAATATATCATGTAGCCCTCATACAATCTGTGCTCTTGATACTGTTTAAACACATTTAACTGTAGATCTTTTTATTTTAAACAGGATTTGACTTTGCCACATTTTCTTCTCCACAGTCATTCGCTGCCTTTGTGGCATCCAAGAGGCATGGCAGCTCATCTTGGTGCTGCTGTGGCCAGACCTTTAAGGAACACTCTGCCATTCACAAACATGTGGCCAGGACTCATGATACTGAAATACAGCAGCTCACACAGGCAACGTACGAGCGTTTGTTAAGCCAGCTGGAGGAAGAACCTGAAACACAGCAGCTGAACAAGCGCGAGTCCGAACCGGTGGACATTTCTGTGTGGATACCTGAGGCTGGGCACATCTCTGAGGAGCAACTACAAAAGTACTGGTCAAATTTAGATTGTCGCACTGTCTGTGTCTTTGTATTGTTTTAAAGTCAAAGAAAAAAAACATTTTATTGAGTTTAATTTCTTTCACAAAGAAATTGTGATATCTCTCAATGTATTTCTTCTTTTCAGTGGTCCAGGGAAGGTTCTCCTCTATTATCACTACTGTCAGCTGGAGGATCCACATGTCATCTGTGCTTGGCAGAAAGCTTTGTGTGAGAAGCTCCACTTGACAGGCAAGGTGAATAAATTCTTTAATCCTGCTTCCAGCTGGGAGATTGTAGAATGTTTACAGAACAGATCAGGTAATGACATGCTTCTAAAATTGTAAAAAAAAAAAAGAAAAAAAAAGGAACATTTAATTAAATGTATCTGTTTACTTTTAAAATATATAATGATCATGTTTTTCAGGTGAGGGTGGCGACTGAAGGCATCAATGGAACAGTTGGTGGCACCGACATGGCCACTGACCATTACATCGATGCAATGTGTTCACATCCTCTCTTCAAGATGGATAAAGAGGATTTTAAGGTCAGACTTGGAAAAAAAAAAAAGATAGAATATATAGCTTTACCTTTTGTGTATAAAAAAATATAGATGACATAATGTTTGTGTATGTGTGTGTTTAGACAAGTGATGGCGGCGCAGAGTGTTTTACAGACCTGAGGGTTGGGGTTTATAAGGAAATCGTCCCAATGGGAGTGGATCCTGATGTTATTTCCTACCAACTAGCAGGTATAGTTGGTTTAATACTATTGTAATACTACAATAAAATTCCACCATTACTACAGTGATGCTATGGCTTTGTTTTATTTTTTGTATGTATGTGCATTGGTAGCATTATAAAGGTGTTTTTATGCTGTTACTGCTAGGAATGTGCTTTGCTTTTAATTTCACAATTTAAGTGTTTTTCCCTTCCTTCTCAGGAGTTCATCTGGAGCCGGAGGAGTTTCATAAAGAAGTTGAGGCTCTTTTGGCTGAAGGAGATTCGTGCAATGACACCATCCTCTTGGACTGCCGCAATTTTTATGAAAGTAAAATTGTAAGTGATATATCAGTTTTCCTCCAAAACAATTTATTTGCACAGTTTCTCCAAGGTAAAAATGTAATTTAAATAAAAGTATCATGATATTAAAACCGATTATCTGTGATAATCTTTTCCCTCCAGGGGCAGTTTACTCGTTGTCTGGCCCCTGACATCCGTAAGTTCAGCTACTTCCCAGACTACGTTGACCAGAACATCAAACTGTTCAGAGACAAGAAGGTCTTGATGTACTGCACAGGGGGGATTCGCTGTGAGCGTGGCTCTGCCTACCTCCGGTCGAAAGTAAGTTGACTTGTGGATGTGAACTAAAGAATGGACTCTTTTTGTGAAGCAGCCTATGGAACTAGCCGGTCATGCAACAACTCACAAAGGGGGGAACTGTTTGCACTTAGACCAGCTGTTACCTAAAACAAATAGTTTATGAAAATGCACACAGATTGTTTGCAACAGTTTTAGCCTACACTGAAAGATCTAATTTGCCACCCTGCCTGTAGGATGTGTGTAAAGAGGTTTACCAGCTGAAAGGTGGAATCCACAAGTATCTGGAGCGATATCCAGAAGGCTTCTATCGAGGGAAACTGTTTGTGTTTGATGAACGCTACGCCATCTCCTCCAACAATGATGTCATCTCAGGTTAGTGTGTGCACGACGGCCCTATCAGCACATTACAACATTAATAAACACTAACATTTAGTTGTAAATAATTCTGTGTCTCTGTCCAGACTGCAGGTACTGCAGCCATCCCTGGGACCAGTACGAGCTCTGTTCCACCCAGTTCTGCTGTCAGCTGGTTCTATCCTGTCCCGGCTGCAGACAGAATGGACACACTGCCTGCTGCCCCACCTGCCAAACCAAAGGACAGGCTAAGAGCAAGGCATCCCCCGCTGTTCTGCATCACAAAGAAGAGTGCGAGTGCACTGGTGGACGTCCCAGAATCCCTCAGGATGTGTAGCGATAGGATGGAAGGATCAGTGATTGCAGCCACATGAAAAATGCGGACTGTCATGATTTTTTTTTTATCTAAATGTTGGTAATTAAGTCAGATTTACTGTATCTGAGGGGTTTGTTTATCAATCTTTTATTGAGAAATGTAAGAATACATCTGCACAATCTGAGTTTTAATACATGAATTTCAAAAAACGGGAATGTCTCATCAACAGTGAAAGCTCAGTTCTGTGTGTGTATTTGTGTGAAAATGTTATTTTAATTTTCAAATCAGTGCTTTTACAATTATTATTATTAATGGGTTGCCTTTTATTTGTTCCAAATATTAATGGTTTCACTGACCGTTTTAAATTTAAATCATCTGAAATTATGCTGCAAAAAAGTAGATACGCACATAACAAAGCAGTTATAGCACAGCAGTTTTCTTGTGATCCCTGATCATGCAATCTCTGGCCAAAGCAGGTTAGCAGGTGTTGCTTAAACACGTTGAAACCACAAGCAGCAACACATCTGTGTGCCTTACTTGGAATGACACTGATCAGGGCTGACATTCAGCTTTTTTCTGATTATCAGAATTGGTGTTTTTGTGTCCAATTGCCGATAAAATATATCACCTTAAAATGAAATCCTTTGGCTCTGAGCTCTTCTTCTGTCTGGAGTCACCACTCTGTGATCTCACTCAATGTCCTGCCCAAAACACTATCTGAGTGGTTACACATCACAAGAAATAGCCTATCAATACTTAATAATCTGAATCTGCAACTTGTAACTACAGTTAGCGAATAAATTTAGAGGAGTGGAAAATGTAAATACTCAAAATTGTATGTAAGTTCAGTACTTGAGTAAAGTTAGTTGTATTTATTGATAATCCATCGCTGGTTGTTCTAAATTTAACACAACGATTTTTTATTTGTATTACAAATATATGTCAGTTCCAAATATTGGTCTCCTTGATTACTAATAATCATTATCAGCCCTGAAAGAAACATCTCAGTCAATTCCTCGATGACACATTGATAGAGCTAATCTCAGCATATCTGACTATGAGCACATGTCAATAAGAAACCATGCAAAAGTATTTAAAGTGTAGAGTCAAGTCTTAATTTCAGCAGGTCTTGAAGAAACAGTTTCATTATTATCCCGCCAAGGAGGTTATGTTTTCACCTATGTCTGTTGGTTGGTTTGTCAGCAGGATTACAGAAAAACTACAGAATGGATTTTCACAAAACGTGGATGGAGGATGGGCCTCGGTCCAGAATAGACCCCATTAACTTTTGGTGCGGATCTGGATAAAGGGATAGATCCAGAAATTATTTTCTCAGTTTTTTTTACATCGCGAGATTGGACGCTTTTTGAGATTTTTGTTAATTTTTTCAGTTTTATTCATATAGCCCAAAATCACAATCATTTTGGGCTTCATAAATGCAGTTAAGTCAGAGAACAGTGCATGGATCTTGATGAAAAAAAATCAGGTGTATTTAGGTGGCTGGATTCTGTAAGTGAGTACAATTTGAAATGGATAAAGGGGACTTTTGGGACTTGGTGGAGGTATGCACTCTATTGAGTACCATTCTAGCTTTACTTCTGTTTTACACAACAAAATAAATGAAACAAAATAATGAGAAAATAAGGGAACAATTTAAATAAAAAGTCATACTGAACAAGAGATATGATTATATAGTGTAATATAAATTGGATTTAATGTAGTTGTATGAAAGAATAATTACAGAGCACTGTGTTTTCATTAAATTAGAATAGGATAAATTATATATACTAACATATAAAATCCACAAGAGGGAGTGATGGTACCAGCGCCGGGAGTCAGTTAAGAAGCTCCTCAACATCCCGACTGGAAGCTTCAGCTCTCAGCCGAGCGGACCTGTCCAGGCTGCCCGGGTCTTCACTGACCAGCAGCAGCCTCTCTGTCGCATTTCTGGGCTGAAACCAGGCTTCGGAACCGAGCAGCTCATGTGTATTTACCCCGCCGTGTATCTGTGGGCATAAGGACGGGAGGACCGAGCGATGTCTTCGCCGGGTTTCACAAACCTGAACAGCTCCGTCAGCTACAGCCAGAACTCGACGCCGAACGGTGG
Organism: Pagrus major; assembly: GCF_040436345.1. Lineage (NCBI taxonomy): Eukaryota > Metazoa > Chordata > Actinopteri > Spariformes > Sparidae > Pagrus > Pagrus major. The sequence continues at coordinate 9,257,740 of NC_133232.1, forward strand.
AGCTGCGCCCCCCTATCAGAACGGTACAGCAGGCCGGATGATGCGATTAGCCGGCTCGCTTAGCGTTAGCATGCTAACCCTCCGTGATGTCAGTTTGTCAGCCGTTGATTTTATAGTTATCTGTGCCGCTGTCCTCTGTTGTTAATTATAACAGTAACATTAAATATGAATGAGGACGAAGTGTAATTGTGTTTTAAAATTGTGTGTTTCAGCTAAAGCTAGGCAGGTGCTAACATAAGCTAACTTAAGAGCTAGCCCAGGTATTGAAACCCTAAGGAGATAGCGGCTAATATGTAGCTGATAAGCTAGCGTAAAACGAGCCAAGTGTTAGCTAGATAAAAGCAGTGTAACAGACAGCGTATATCAATTTCATAATGTCTGCTTTATATTGGAGCTCTGATAAACAACCATTCGATTATATTCACCCTGAAATAATTGTTTTTTATTGATTATTGATGGCTGCTGCTAGAGAGAGCTAACTGGGTATTAACCCTCACTGCTGAGGTGACAGCTGCTCATGAAGCCTGTTGTTTGCAGATAACCTTGGTTCAGAGCTTTGTCCTACTACACCTTGATGGTAGAAGTGGAATTAAAATACTTGTGACACTTATATGTACTTTATCACCTCCTCCAACCTTTCAGGTCCAGCACAGACATACCAGTCCATGTATCCACCTACAGGCTGCTATGGAGCCCCACCTCAACCACAGAGCTACCCCACCATCCCTGCCCACCCCACTCTTGCTCCCAACAAAACCCCCAGTATGAACAGTGCCCACAGTGCTTACTACTACCAGAGCAACCATCAGCAGCAGCCCCATCACCTCCCTCAGCATCATGTAGCACCCTCTCCATACAGTGCTCCCTCCAGCTCTGTCCTACCTTCTCAGGCATATGCCACCCTCCCCACCTCAGGACCACCACCACCCCCACCATCAAATGCCCAGTACAACCAGCAGCAGCAGCATCGGCCATATGCCACTCCAGGATCCTACTATGGACAGCAGTCATACCCAACACAACACTCCCAACAGCAGCAGCAACAACAACAACAGCCCAGTTTGGTGCCTGCTCCAGCTGGCGCCCCTGGAGCTCCCCTCTACCCAATTGTTTCGTACCCGTCTGCGCCAGGAAGTAGCCAGTATGGCACCCTGAGTTCCACCCAGAGCACCTCCACCCCTGGAGTCATGCCCACCCAGATGGGTGCACCCCTGCATCAGTACAACACCTCTCGGTCAGCCTCCACGACAGCGGCGCAGCCTGGGTACAGCGTGGCTCCTCCTAGTCAGCTGGTGCCAACAGTTAATGGTCAAGGAAGCACAGGTATCTTTGAATAGTTTAATTACGCTGTTGTTGAGCAGTTGCTGGCTGAAAAATTAGACAATTTCCTTGACATTCCTTAAACTACAGGCTTATGTCAGAGGACTTAAAGCAATTGTTGTTGCAGAGGCATATATACTAGCTGTTTTGGTAAATTTTGGCGATAAAAAGGCAATATTGGTATCATTCAAATGATTTTCTGCCAACACTTTGGTCATTTGGGAATTTGCGTTTTTTGCGTGTGTGTCAAGTAGTAAAGCTTCAAATTAACTACAGAAGAAATGTGTCTTTGTTAAAAAAATGACACTTTTTTTTAACTGTTTTTCCTCAAATCACTTACCACTTGAGTAAGCATTAAAATTCATAAACTGTTTCACACTTGCAAAAGTCAGTGTTTGTATCAGCCAATATAAGTGTGAAAAATCATCAAAACATACTGATACACACATAAATCCAAAAATAACCATTCAGAATTCCTTGAAGGTTTGTTGTAGAGTTGAAAAGACTGACAATGTCAATTTTGTACCTTTTTTAAAAAAAAATTTTTTTGTGTGTTTTTCTTCCCTAACCACAGTCCACCAACATTATGACCAAAGCCACCAGGCTTCTCTGAGCTACGACTCATATGGCGGGGTCACTCACTGCAGTGGTGGTGCAGATGCAGACCGACCGCCCTCAGGGACCCCCTCCACTTCAGTCCATTCCTCGCCGGGCCACCACCAAGGTAACAATATTTTAATTTCAGTTTATTTAAGACTCTGACAGGACACACAGAAGAATATAGATCAGATTAGTTACTATTCTTCAGTGCTGCTGGTTGTGAATTTTTTGACTGAGGAATGTTAGCAATGGGCCTCATGTATGTATGTATGTATGTTTGTATGTATGCATTTGTATGTACAAAGTTGGGAGTTCACAAACTGCCATTGTGCAGTTAATCTTCTAAATAAAATATGCATTGCAGCTGTTGTGAAGGAATCATTTAATGTAGTATAAAGTAAAGCTGTAAGTCCTCTGTTGTGATTTTTGTTAAAATGTTCAGACCAAAAAACATTTTTTATAGTTAAAAGGTCAACATGAAATGCTGAAGGACACACTAATGTAGTAGTTTTAGAAGTTGTCCTTTCATTTAATCTTTTATTTGATTGGATGTGTTTCTTTTTTTTCTAACCTGGTTGACTTTTCTGTTTAAACATAATGTTTTTATAGAGAAAATGACATTTGCTGGTGCAGATTCTCCAAGGAGCCTTTTGTTTAGATATACAGTTTGAATGAGTGGAATTGTGCTCTAAATTTGCAGTGCATGTGAATGGCTTACATGTTCACAGCTGCACTTTGGAAATGCACCACACGTCATCTGTTGCACACATGCACACACTTTCAAAAGTGCAGGTGTGAGTGTCTATACAACTTTGAGGCGTTCAGGTTCTAACCAGCCAGCTGCTGGTTTACTTCTGCTGTGACCTCTGAATTTTTTTTCCACTGTCTCTCTGACACCAGCCGCACCTGCATTAAATCATAATTTGAGTTGCAAAAACCAAATGACTTTGAAGATTTGCATAGTTTCGCCAAGAACAAGAAAGGAAGTATATTTTAAGAAGTGTTAAACGACCAATGGCCATAACATTTTTCCAGATTTTTCACTCTCTGTGGCCTTTAAAATGTGTTTACCTAAATCAGTTTCCTCTGTCCCAGTAATATTGGCCTGAGGCAAGAGAAACAGGTTATACAATAGCGAGAGATTAACAGGACAAAAAAGGACACACCTCTCTTATAGACATGTATTAAAAGGGACAGTGTGTTGTTACAAGTATTTGTATTGGTGGTTAATTAGTGTTAAATCAAGTGGTCTAATTATTTTAAGCTGGGTTAAAGCTATACGGTAAAACTGAAAGCAATAGTTGATTATTATGGCCAGTTATTGTGGTGCAAATGGAATTTTTTATTGTGATATATTTCAGTAAAAAATAAAAAAAAATAAACTGCCCTTATACAGCCTGTCTGGCATAATCCAAGCCCAGAGATCAGATGTTATTTACACCCTTGACACACGGTGGAGCTCGTGTGCACACTTCAGATAGGGTGCGTCCTAGCGCTGTTAGCTTAGTAGCTACTTTAAAGATTTCGGCTTAAAAATTTGGGACCTCAGGGCTTGGACTAGGATTATCCCAGACAAGCTGTACTGAGCCATTTTATGTTTTTTATGGTTTAATTTACTTTTTTAAAACAAGTCTCATGCTACTCTAGGTGATCACATCAGCTGTTTTCCTGCAAGGTGATGACAAAATTTTCATTTTTAGGTGAATATTTATTTATCTGCAGCCCCTCCAATCACTTTGACACATTTAGAGATATAAGATGCTTTTTTGAATAATGTGTACATATAAGTTTTTAGTTATTAGTTGTCTCTGTTGGACCTTTTTTTTTGTACAACTTATCAGTTGGCCTAAGATTTTACTGGTTTCATATGTAGACTTGGATATATAGTTATCGCTAAGCAACACACCTTGTTGCAAAGCAGGCTGTGATTCACCCTTTTCTCAGTACCTTTTTCAGTTTTGCTGGAGGGTCTTTAACTCTTGTGCATGAAAACAAAGATCATCAGTAATTTAAAGATCGTTAATATTGGTTTTGACTGGCAAAACCGTCTACCACCTGCTACTTTTATCAAAGCATAGAAGTTATAGAGACTGTCTTTACTGTCACTTCAATCATATACAGCTAGTACACAAGGGAATGAGACAATGTTCCTCCTCGAACATGGTGCTACATAGCCTGCACAAAACTACAGAAAGTGCTTGTGTGTGTCCATGTACAAACAGCACAAGACCTTGCAAAAATATTAGTTGTACAAAAAGATAAAAGTTTATTCACGGCTTCAACACGTGTGCACTAGGGATGCAACAATATTCAATATTTTATCGAACCGTTCAATACGCCCTGTTAGGTTCAATACACAAAGGCAAACAATACAATACATTACAATACAATACTACAATAATGTTTGCTGTTTAACCTGATTGGATACGGCATATGTTTTTTATGGAAGGCAATTAAGATAAGTGTTAAATTTTTATAATAAGGTTTGTGGTTCGACTATATCTGCTTTTAATTATTTTTACATGCAATATTGCCTTTGCTAGTGTGAGTAGTTTTATATTAAGCTATCGAAACCGTACCGTTACCGTGGCCCAAAAACTGTGATGCATACCGAACTGTGGGAAAACTCTATCGTTGCATCCCTAGTGTGCACACACATCTCATGGAATGAAATTTACTGCCCCTCCTCCGCCGCTCTTTCTGCCGTCGATTACTTCATCTTGACAGTTTTCTTCTGTACTTTCCCACTCCCCCTTCCAACAGGCATGCAGTATGGATATGTTGCTAATAGTGGAGCTAGCTCTGCCTCTGCCACCACCTCAGGCCCAGCCGCAGCCCCCTCGTCATCCAGCTCTGATGATGATGATGAGGAGGAGGAGGAGGATGAGGAAGCAGGTCTGCTTGAGCTTTTTCCTCCCCACAACTAATCCCCATAAACTCCTTCAGCTCTTTGTATCCCCTCTAAACGAACCTCCATCCATTGTGTTTACCTTTGGTGTGTTTCCATCCCCAACCCGTGCAGCGTCTTCTTCTGTGTCTGATGGCCATCTGTCACTACCAACATGCTTAATCAGTTTGCCGCTCATCATTCGTACCTTCCCCTTTCTAATGGGCTAATCAGATTTTTTCCCTCCCCTTCCTGCTGCCTCCTCTACAGCTTTCCAAAGTTCACCCAGTGCTCACCATCTTTCACCCTCACACTCATCAGTACTGACACTGAATCATATTTTAAATCTGTGCGTACACTGCTGCTCTTCTGCTCCATCACTGAAAACTGAAATTCTGTCTCTCAGAGAGGTAAGAGGGTTAGCATTTCAGTTTGACTTCTGCCAGATTCTGCTCGTCTTCATTGTCATGCAGTGGAGGGAGTCATCCTTGCATGCTGTCTAGCTCTGTCTCACTCAGTGGCCCCATGGATATGATGATCCCTCTGTAGTGCCCCTCCAATTATCCCTACAGATGATGGAAAAAGAATCAATAAGTTGTGTTCTTTCTTCTGATCGTCTTACAACCCCAGAGCTCTGGTAGCAGTGAATCTCAAGGCTGTGGATATGAGTAGGAATTTGATGTTGTTGGCTTATTTTAAGCTCACATTTAAGTGTTTTGAAACACTTGTTTTTAAGTGAGTTAGTTCTGAAACAAATAGTTCATCAACAGGAACAACAATTTTTTTCACACGACTAATGACTAGTGCTGCAACAATTAATCGATTAGTTGTCAATTACATTAATCAATCAATAAATCCCCAACCGTTTTGATAATCGATCAATCAGTTTGAGTAATTTGTAGAAGAAAATTTTTTAAAATTCTCAGATTCCAGCTTCTTAAATGTGAATATATTCTGGTTTCTTTGCTGCTATATGACAGTAAACTGAATATGCTTTGGGTTGTGGACAAAACAAGATATTTGAGGATGTCGATTGAAATTTTCACCATTTTCTTACATTTTATAGACCAAACAACATATCAATTACTCGAGAAAATAATCAACAAATCATCGACAATATGAATATTTGTCAGCTGCTGCTCTATGAGTAATAGATGAGTAATAGTTTAAGATTAATAGTGAGGTCATTGGGCTTCTAGAATGTGAGGATTTGCTTCTTTTCTTGGCATATTATTGTTAATTGAATGTGGATTGTTGGTCAAACAAAATGAAAAAATGTGCTGAACATTTCTCTCAAAAATAATTAAGAGAATAACCTCCAGACAATGGTTGCACCTCCAAGTGTGAATGTGCAGAGCTGTGTGTTGAAGGTGCTGACAAAGAGAACTTTGCTCTCAGGGAAACTCACTTGAGCAGATAAAAGTCGATATAACTAATGAAAATAATCAGTGTCCACCTTAAAAATGATTTTTATATCCTAGTGGCACAATGCTTTAAAATGACATAACATCAAAGTTGCACTTGAATTGAATTAGTATGCTTACGATCAATAATGATAAAGTTAATTATTTGATATGATTAAAAGATTTAAATGTTTAAAAAAAGTAACTTCTTTACTTCTTAAATATCTGGACCACATAATACAGTACTGAGCTGAAACTCTCCTGCATATGTGTGTTATGTACCTCTCAGGTGTTCTGCTGATGAATGTCCCTCAGGAGCTGTGTCATCAGCTCAGGTTAACAAGTTTTTAAATATAGTCACTCCCCTGCCAGCAGGTCCTGGCTCTGTGTGTGTTTTCTGACTTGCCTGCTCCCCGAGAGAGAGATGGCTGAAGATTTAGTCTCCGCAGTTAGCACTCATTTACACCTCTGTTAACAAAGACATAAGTTTGTTTTGGCTTTCAGCTTTTTCCCCTCGTGATTATTTCAATTCCCCTTCAGTCTGTCTCACGAGTCACCTGCTGCAATAGATTACCAGTTGTTGATTTCTGGATTCCATGCTAATATCTGAATCAGAACTGTGATATAAAGTTATTCAAAATTACATATAAATTAACAACCTGTGTTTAAGTGTTATGCATTACTTAATCTATTTAACTTAATGGTGAAAAATAGAGCCCCACCGAAATCGACCAATATTATCATAACATTTATATCGGTGCTGGCATATATGTTGTCCGATATGATTTTTTTTTTTTTTTTTTTTTCACGGAACATAAAGTAGAAAAAGAAGCTTGGGTTCATTTATAATAATTCCCAGTGAGATTTGCTGTTTCAGTGCACTGACAAGTTTATTGATAAACTATTGTAATCCTGCTTTGTAACCGCATTTAAGGGATCATTGCAAAAACTTTTTTATATATAGGTATACTTTTTTCTTTGGAATCAATATTTTTGATTGTAAAATAAAAATACAACACGATCATATTATTAGGAGATGGTACCTCTAAAAGTCTATAAATGATATCATCAAAATGTTGCTCACTCCTAATGGACAAAAATCAAAGTTTAACCTGTGTTTTAAGATAGTAATGGAGTTGATAATTCTTGTTATCAAATGAGAATCAAGGTGGTTCAGTCTCTTTTTGGTATTAAAACATTACACTTTTTTACCCAGGTTTAATTCACTAACAAAGGATAAAAAGGCAAAAATGCCTGTCAAAATGTCCTGAAGCCCAAGGCAACATCTTCAAGTTTGTTTTGTCAGACTAACTGTCTAGAAGGCAAAGACATTCAATTTACAAAGCTGAGCTTCTGCTAGTAAAAATTGTTTAGTTTTAAGTAGAGCAGTGTCGTTCAAGTCACATACAGTATGTTCTTTTCTTTTTGCTTTGTCTTCTTGTGTCCTCTTTGCTGAGTCACCCTGCCACTTGTACCAAAATGTCTCAAGAAGATGTACTCGTTGTCATGGCAGTGCTGAGGCAAGTCTCAGCTGATTGTTGCAGCACATGTTGCATCTTGAAGCACAAACTGTAGACATGTGGTCTTCACACTGATCGTAGATCATTAGATCAGTATCACTTGTGAGAAACAGATTAGAAGGGGGGACCCTGTTGGCCTCAGTATGATTGAACCTTCTTTAATTTTCAGTTGTAAGGATCGGCAACAGCCCGGAAGCAAAGCAGAGTCGTCTTGTGACTAAAAATCTTAGAAGGGTTAGAAGATAAAGGGAAATTATGCTGAATAATGTTTTACTCTGAGTAGCATCCTCTTTATTAATCTATGAGCTGACAGAACAAAGCAGGAGAGGCGAAGAGGAGGAGGAGGAAGTGTCAAAAGAATATTGGAAGAGGAGGAGGAAGAAGGCTAAGCTGTCCTGGTGTCCTCCTCCTCCAGAGCAGATAATCCAGTAGTCTGCTGGTCCGATTTAGTTGGAGATAATTGGATCCCGTCCCGTCCAATGAGTTCTCTGCCAGAGGCCTGTCGTGTCTTGGTTTGCTGCTGTTGATCCCTCCTTTTGGCTCGCATGGATTAATGGCTTCATTCAAATATTCTGCCCTTGTAATCCTTTTGGAAACCAATTCGTTATTGGACACGAGAGGGAGAACAGTAGCAGCAGTAGACCAGAATGCCATGCAACTGCAAGACATTTTTTAAACAGTTTTTCCTGTATTTGATGGAGTACAGTAGAAAAGAAGATGGAAAGTGTGAACACAGAAGGCTGTTTATCCACTAACAGATGCAACTTATCCATTTGTTGCCCCTTTTCTGACCATCAGTTGTTTGGCATTCTGGGAAATGAATGAAATCACCAACATAGTGGAAAAATGAAGAAGCATCTTAAAAGGAAGTGTGTAAAAGAATGACAACAGTCACAAATGAATAGTCTGCTGTGGAGTTTTCTTGTGAATAAGCAGTTATGCATTTAAAGATAATCACCAATATACGTTTTGTGTATGCTTGAAGAAACAATGTGTTGAATGCATTTCCTTCCTTGTATAAAGAAGAAAATCAATTTTCAGACCTGAAATGACCTGCAGTGACTTTGTTTACATGCATAGATTATTCAAATTATTCAGTGTCTTGCCCTTATTTCTAAAATGACAACATACCTACTAAGCTGTTTACATGGCTAATGATAATGAATATTGCACTAATATTCCTGTTTACATGCAGCACTGCATACTCCAGTTAATGCATCCAAAAACCTGTTGATATCCACTATTACATAATGCTGAAAAGTAGGGTTGTTTCTGCTTTCGACCAGAAATTTGGGATCTTCTGTGTGCGTCTCTACCCCTGTGGTAAGAACCAGATTAAGACATGTATTCAAAAAATTGCTCCTTTTAAAACCTGAATTATATCGTCATTTCTCACAAGGCTACATTCGAAATTGGGCGTAATTCAGAATATCCAAATGGAATATTCTGTTTATATGACCTGTTTCAAATCCTGAATAATAATGTAGAATTAGTGTGCATGGAAACAATCATTATTTACACTGGCTAGACATCCTACTCTTCACCACCTTTTGCTTGCTACAATAATTGCTGGCCATTTCATGGCATATTTAAAGTTATGAGTTAAGAAAATGTTTTAACATTTAGAGAATATAGAAGGGACACTGACAGTGAGAGAAAATATCTGTGTGAAAGACAAGGAGAGAGAGTGTGAATGAAAACAATGGACGAGAGAGAATATTAATTACTGTCATTCTTTACCCATCACACAATCTCTGTAATCTTTTGCTATTCTCATGTTTCTATACTCCATATTCGTCCTCCGTTCCTTCGATGTTTTCTATCCTCGGAGGCCTGTGTTCTCCACCAAACATTCGTCTGCTTAAGTGCATCCTTTCATCGTGTTCTCTTTCCTGTACTCACGCTGCCTCGTCTCTTTTTTCTCTGAGGCCTGAAGGAGGCCAAATGCAGCGCTCTTCATGGCCAACCAAAGAAAAACTGCTTTTTATTTTCCTTTTAATGTTTTTGCCGCTTTAGCTCCTCGGTTTTTTTTTATTTTTTTTTATTTGACCTTCCTTCTTTCTCTCTTTTTTACCTTTCAGTTTTATCTTTCAACCTTTGCCTCTTCAGTTGTACTTTGTTATGCTTTTTATTTTGCCATTTCAATGGATCTTTTTTTAAACTATATTAATTTCATTCATTACTCTTCCAGTCCTCCAACCAGTCTTTGCCATTTTTATTTGTGTTTTTAACTCTTTCTATGTTCCTCTCTGCCTCTCTCAGGTGGTGACACTTCCTCATCCTCTACTGGCAGTGCCTCTCCGGTGCCCAACAGCTATGATTCCCTGGAAGGGGGCAACTATCCAGGTATGTTTCGATCACAAACACATTGTTCATCTAAATAATAGGCATACAGAACGATATATCACAGTGCAAAGTTTCTTTTCTGGGGCCTTCTCTCTTCCTTGTGTTTTATTAAAGTTGCTGCACTTATTGAGACAGAAGATGAAGCTGTCTGTTAACTTTACTAAAGTAATTTATTAAATGGTATATATGAAGCAGAGCAACAATTAAGCAGACTATTAAATTAATTGGCAACTATTTTTATAATCGATTGATTGGTTTGAGTTCATTTTAATACAAAATGTCTTGATTCCACCTCCTGCAATGTGAATATTTTCTGATTTCTTTCCTCCTCTATGACGGTAAACTGAATATTTTTGTGTTGTGGACAAAACAAGATATTTGAGGATGTGATGTTGGACTTTAGGAAACACTTATGTTTTCCACCATTTTCTGATATTACATAGACCTAGCAACTAATTGATTAATTATGAAAATAATCAACAGATTGATGGGAAAATAAAACATAATTATTAGTTGCAGCCCAAATGAAAAGCAGCATTTCCCCAAATATATAATTTGTAACTCTATTCTAAGTATTTGAGAATTTGATTATGTTTGACGAGAGAAAATATCTCATGTCCTATTTTGATGCGGCAACGATCACAGATAAACTGCAACATAGTCATGCTCTTACTCACGTCATCAAATGTTAAGAGGTTGATGGAAAGTAGGGACAGCTGAACATAAATAATAAACGGTGGGGAACATAAACTTATCATATCAAAACCAAATAAAAAAATATTATTTGGGCTTAGAAATAAAAACTCCCCCTCTGAGTAGAGATCTGGGAGAGGAGATATCTATGTGCAGTGAAAGGATGATGAGATGCACTTCTCAAATTATGTAAAAGCCTCTGATGGAAATGGGACACAGACAGACACACACACAAACACACACTTCCCACATAAATATCATACTTCCAAAATGCACTAAGCAGCTACACTGATCTTTGCACTGCCATAATCATGTAAAACATCGAAAAAACACCTGTCTTACAAACATCAGACTTCTTTACTACTAAACTCTCTTGCGTTCAGATTCCATGTCACCTTCCAATGACATGACCAACCAGGCTGCGCCCTATGGTAACTATGGTTACTCCAACATGCAACCAGCCTATCGACAAGGGCCGCCCTCCCACGCTGACTCTTCCCCATCTCATGACCTGTACAGCCAGTCCGGCTACCAGCAGTACTCTCAGGTGAGACCACAGCTGGAATAAAATAGATCCTGAGAGTTATGTTGTTGTTGATGCCATTATTTCTCATTTGCAAGTGAAAAACATTTGACACGCTTCCAGATGTCTGAGTGATTTAGAGGTTTGTTTTTCTTCTTGTGATTGGCTGTTTCTTCAGTTGGAGAAACAACCGAACCAATCAGAGCCTTTGTGGGCAGGACTTAAGTTTGAGTCAAAGAAACAACATAGAAGATCAACATAGGTTTCATATTTTGTCTCTCAGCATGTCAGACTTTTAAAATAACTTGAGGCAGAGATTCAACAAAATACTGCCAGTTTTATCTTTTAACAACTGTTGATAAAGTTGCAACAGAAACTTTGTCTCAACGCTGATATTTTCAATGCAGTGTGAGTGTGGCCTGAAGACTAAATTCTTATCCTCTTGTAGTGTCAGGAATGTTCTTGCTGTATGAGTCCTAATTTATCACAAGAGTAAAGACTAAATATGTCACTGTGCCTCGTCTGCAGCCATTCCCGAACCTGTCCCAGCTGTCTGCTGCACTCGGGGGGCTGAGCGGGGTGCCGGAGCTGGAAGTGGAGGCCCTGAGGCCAGTCAACCTGCTGCAGGAGAGGAACCTGCTGCCCCCCAGGCCCATCGAAGCCCCCGAACCCAACCTCAGCCCCGACCTCAAGAAGGTCAACTGTAGTCCACAGTAAGTAAAAAGTAATATGCCATTTTTCAAGCAAAAAATGCTGGTTCCAGCTCTTCAAAATGTGAGGATTTTGCTGGTTGTCTTTTTAATTTGTGATAATAAATGAAGAGTCTTTGGGTTTCGGACAAAAGAAGCAATTTGAAGATGTCACTTTGGGCTCTGGGAAATTGAGATTTTGTATTCAGCAAAGTTCAGTTTTTTTCACATTTTTTGTGAAAATACATTTTGTGAAAATGAATTGTGAAAATACATTTTGTGAAAATGAATTGTGAAAATACATTTTGTGAAAATGAATTGTGAAAATACATTTTTTTTAATTGATTATGAAAATAATCGTTAGTTGGAGGCCAAAAAGTGGGTGACATGAACTGTAATGAACCTAATTGAAAGACCTTAGGAGCCAAGAAATAAATAAATGCTTAAATATATGAAAAATAACATAATTATCAAGGGTTAAAACATTACATACTATTTCTTTTCTCATACATCATCTCTGTTATTTAAATTAATTCTTTTGAGATTTCTCTTTCTTGCATACACACATTGAGTCTCTCACTCTGTCATTGTCTAATCTGTGGAAGTGTTTTGTTTCCCTGCTGATCAGGACATTCAGGTGTACCCTGACCAGCATCCCACAGACCCAGGCGTTACTCAACAAGGCCAGGCTCCCTCTGGGCCTCCTCCTCCACCCCTTCAGAGACTTACAGGTAAGATTTGGTGCTTAGAACCCAACAAAAATCAACATACACTGGAATATACAGACACAAACTGTCTTTGTCTCATCTCCTATGCATTTCTGTGTTTCTGTACATAAGTACAGAGTAAGTGTGTACTCTTAGTATGTTGTGTTTTTTTTAACTTAATTTTAAGCTGTTGCTAAGGGGTGTTTCTGAGGACCAGCAGTAAATATTTAGAGCTGAAGTTGAAAATACTGTGCTGTTTGCCTAGAAAAAAATCTTTAAAACAACAGTTGTATTATTACTGTATATGAAAATTCATGGTGGTGTTACTACTGTTGCTGCTGTTACCTAAAGCTGTTGTACTGTTAAGTTTTATCCGTTAATAGTTGAAAATGTCCTTGATTTTTCAGGACAACTTTGCCGTTAGCACCAGCCCAGCACAACTCCACCTTTTCTAATCAGAAAAGGTTTATTTTGTGCAGAAAGGGATGATAAAAGAGGATTAAGAGAACAAATAAAGAGCAAATAAAGATTGTGATTAGATTAATGTCGGTTGATTGAGTATTTGATAGAATACAATAGAGGATTAAGTGATTTATATGAATAAGTCATTCATTATTACATAAATACAATTTAACTAACTGAAGATGGGGGAAGAATACTGTACATGTACAAAAAACTTTAGTGGTGTTTGTCCTCATGTCATAATGAATCTGTTATAAATCTGTTCTCGTCGTTACAAAGAACCGTAGGAGAAGTAGCAGAACAGACAGCAGGAGGAGAATAATGATGAGGTGCAGGAAGATGAGTGAGTGTATTTATAGAGGTGTCAGTCGATGTTGTGTCAGAGGGTATGAACCGACAGAGAGCAGGGATACCACATAAGAAACAAATAGCTGACACAAGCGAAATGGTTGTAAAAGTTTGAAGGTGGCTGGGAACTTTTTCAAGTTCTTGTAGGTTGCAAAAACATGTGAGGGGGTCAAGTATATTTGAAGTGAATTTTCATAGGGACTCACTGATTAAAATGGGATTTTTTTCTTCATTTATATTCACGCAGTAAAACAGATTGACAGCCTAGAAACAGCCAAGTGCATCCACAGTCTCTGATAGACTTGGCTGCAAAGACACTTACGGATCTGCAATAGTTGTCAGTGCTCAGTTGCTTTCATAGTAGATGACTGTAACGCCATGGATGCAGGTTTCACACTCGCCATGTGCTTCACACTGCTCCTCTCGCCAAGTTCACACTACACACCTCTGCGCTTGTGATAATCTGTGTTTGAATTCTAAAGCAGACATTCGTTCTCCTCCACAGTTCCACCAGTTACCTCTCAATCCTGGCACCACTGATAGTTATTAAAAAATAAAAACAGCTATGAATATGGTTTACCACCTCATAATCTATGCTAGACAGCCTCACACACATGCTAGACAGCCTGGTAACGGATACCAAATTCAGTGTTCATTTTCAAAACTAATGACCAGTGGTTTTAACTAAAAAAGACATTCTGGGGTATGCAATACATCAGGAATGCAAAGTTATGTACCTTGGAAATATCAATGATTTTATCATTGATAATGATGGATAGTTGTAGATGTAACAGTGGTTTAAAATTGTAAGAGATTTATACTATGGAAAAATAACCTGTCAGCTCAGAGTGTGAGAAAATGTTTTTGTTGGTAAATGGAAGAAGATACTGGATTTATAAGCACTTCTTAGATAATGGACACCTGTAAAAATGTCTGTTTTGTTTTAGTTTCTTGTGTTTTTATCTGTTTCGTTTTATTTTTGGGATTGTAAAAAAAAATCTAAATATCTAATAAATCTAATAAAACAATCAGATATTAGCGAATATCGGACAAGATATACCCGAGCGATATATATAAAGTACTCATGCAGAACAACTCCTTTCAAAGTATTATGTTACATCATATAAGCATATCATATGTTTTCTATGTTACTAGTAACTGTAAGTGTTAATAAATGTAGTCTAGTAAAAGTCTAGTAAAGTAGAATTATTGAATGAGAATTTTGACATACTTTCATTAAACTTAATAACAGTAGTTGAGTAAATGTATTTAGTTAATTTCCACCACTGCTGGTGACTAGAAATGTGGAACAAAATTTAGTGTGTTCAGCAAATTGTTAAAAATAAAACGATAAGATAATTTGTGGAATAATGTTCCGTGTAGCTGCCAGGTGAGGAAGAGCCTAGATTCTAACGTAAAAGTGTATAAAGTTCTCAGGTGACCCTGGTCCGCCAGCAGAAGTCTTTGAGAACACACTTGTAGAAACTTGAGAGATGGAGACAAAAAAGTGGCTCAAACAAAGCTTTGTGTAACCACATTCCCCGAGAAACAAAGCTTCTTCTCTCCAGTCGTCAGCTGAGGCTTCGGCAGAAGAATGTTTTGAAAAGGTCATGAATGAGACAAAACCTGAAAAGATGCATGAAATTTCAAATATTCAACTCACAAGACACATTTGAACTTTCCTCAGTATTTACTCTATTTTTCTCTCCTTCTTTTCTTCCTCCTCTCCCTGCAGCAGCTACCGGTGATCACGTCGAACACGATAGTGCGCTGTCGCTCCTGTCGCACCTACATCAACCCGTTTGTCACCTTCCTGGACCAGCGCAGGTGGAAATGCAACCTGTGTTACCGGGTCAATGATGGTATGAGTCCAATCCAGAAAGTGTCCAGTCCTGTAATTGTTTCATTATCTAATCATTTTGTCAAACACACTCTCTTTGTCCTTCCTCGTTCAGTTCCAGATGAGTTCATGTACAACCCGGTCACCAGATCGTATGGTGAGCCCCATAAGAGACCAGAGGTCCAAAACTCCACTGTGGAGTTCATCGCCTCCTCAGACTACATGGTGAGCTGCTTCTTCTGTTCCTGTGGAGTTTACATGTAATACAAATGTGTGTCCACTACAGGGCAGTGTTGTATCGGTGCTGCAAAATCTGGTGGAAACTTAGATGTAATAGACCAAAGATAAAGACATGACAGACAAACTGTACCAACACTTTCACATTCTGTCCATCTGTCTGTTTTAAGACCATCTCAATTTCTCCCAAATTACTTGTGTTTTGTTTTACCTTTTGTGTGTTATCAGTTGCGGCCTCCTCAGCCAGCTGCCTACCTGTTTGTTCTTGATGTGTCTCACAATGCTGTGGAAGCAGGCTACCTTAAGTACTTCTGTGAATCACTACTGGATAACCTTGATAAGTGAGTGCCAGTCAACCATCATATGTTATAATAGTTGTAGTATTCTCTATTCATAAAACAGATCAAAGAGAAGATGTGATGATAAGCTGATGGTA